>NC_037648.1:14914329-15236329 GCF_003254395.2 Apis mellifera
TATTCTTAGTAATTAAAACCGACACGATAATATAGAAAATTTTTCATATCTTTTAAAAATGATTTATCATTTTATAATAAATTTTATTTTTTATTACTACAAAAGAAATTCTCAGTGTGCCAATTAGTTGTGTTGTGCTGAGTAATAAGTTCTTTTTCGTCGTGCAGCAGTGTATCGCTTATGTGTGATAAAAAATTTTATATTACATATAAACTTTTCATCTTTTTTCCTAGGTCGAGCAACAATCATGGGAAGATCAGATCATGGAGGAACGTAGTGTAGAAGAAATGAATTCTGATGAACCACCGACTAAATTATTGATAATGAATCGTAACGAATATCTACAAACATCGGAGCCCTCTTCTACTTCTATTTCAATTGCATCTGCAAGCGAAGGAAATCATAATCTTAACACCATTAATATTGGATTAAGACCACCACCACCTCTTAAAGCAGCTGTGAGAAATCGAGGACAATCTTTGCTTAAAAACAATTTGATTTCTCCCCATGCTCAGACTGGATCAGCCACAGTCACAGATGAAAATAAACGCACAATGTGGAAATGTAAACGTTGTAATTTTCGACATTCCAATAGAGAAACTGTCTCTATTCATGTTAAATCACATAATGAATTCGAACGTCATGAAGATGAGAAAGTATGATCATATTTAATATTTTTAATATTTTTATTTTTCAATATTGTTTAATATATCAGAAAAATAATGTATTTATGATATGTAAATAAATATGTGTTTTTTCTTTACAGAATGCATTTGGTTGTGAAGACTGTCCATTTTCTGCATCTGATGCAGCATCTTTGTCGATGCATAGAATTCATCATCGTCCAAATTTAGAAGCTATTTTTAAATGCTACCTATGTCCATATTATGTTAGCACAAAAGCGTATGTATTTATATATCGTTATTATCATTAAATATATCATAAAATATAATATATTTTTGGGAAAGATTTATATATTTATATTTTATTCTTATAGGGAGCTTTTAGATCATGTCAGACTTCATGGAGAAGAACTTGCCGTAGTACATCAACAAACTATGGATTATAATTTCTCTACTAAATCTAAAGTACATCGAGCTTTAAGCAACGAGAGTAGTAAGTTGAAATTTTTTTATATAATTGATTATAAATATAATTAGTATTATTTAAAAATAAATTATGCAAAATCATTTTTTTTAGATATTAATCGCACAAAACAAGAAAAGCCTATAGAACAAGTGATTCACATAACAACGCAAAATAATGTGACTTGTTTCACTAATGCCTCGAAGAATTCCGGAGCACCACCGCCACCACCATTGCTCCTTGATACCCGAGCACTGCCTGAAGCTCCATTAGTATGGGTATCCCGACCAGATGGTACACTCGCAAAAATGTTAAAATGTCGTCACTGCCCTTTTGTTTCTTCACGACGCGCGGAAGTCCGAGATCATGAGACTATGCATCTCGATTCTCCCAGTAATGGTCCCGTAGTCGCCTGTACAGATTGTAGTTTTACTTGTACACGACGAGAAGTTATGGTTGCGCATACAGATATGCATTCCGGATCTTTAGGCACTGTTCATTGTTTAGTAGATGATTCAAGACCAGATTCACAGCAATTAAGTGACTTAGCTGCGCTTCTTGGTTTTACTCATTCTCCTATATTAGGTTCAGAACCTGATTTACGAGATTTAAGACTTGTTCATTGTTGTAGCAAATGTCCGGCACGATTTCTCTGTGAAAAGGAATTAAGAATTCATTTAAGATATCATTCTACGGAATTAGCTTATTCTTGTCAATGGTGTTCCTATGCCGCTCGACAGCCGGCTCATCTTTTAGCTCATCAAAAAGCACATTCTACAGAATATCAAGAGCGCACTAAATATTTATTGTCTTTGTACGGTCATTCACAACGATATCCACCCCCTACCACAGCTTGTGTTGAAACAAATAATCAAGACTCAAGTAATTCGTCATCTACCGTTGCATGGATTGTAGTTGAAGTTACAGAAACTTCAAACAATGGATTTAATAATATCACGAATAACATAAATCAACGAACTGGAAATCAAGTATTTACTTGCGCCAAATGTCCAGCTCGTTACTTTAAATTAGATGCTCTAGAGTATCACATGACTCTACATGGATCGAACAATAGATTCAAATGTACTGAGTGTGATTATTCATCAAAAACAGCTCAGAATTTAGTGAAACATCAAGTCGTTCATCGACGTCAAAATGAAACAAATGACTTAACTTCAAATTTGACTCCATCCCCTGATCCACAATTTGGACTTTTTATGCGTGGAAATCCTAACTTTGTGTATCCTGGTTATTTAAGAAATGGTCGATTAAAAGAAAAACGATACAAATGCCATAAATGTCCATCTGCCTTTGAAAAACGAGAACAATATAGAGTTCATTTGACTTTGCATGGTGCAAAGCAGAGATATCGATGTGATACTTGTGATTATTCTGTCAAATATTATGCTAATTATATTCAACATCTAAAGAAACATCAGGCAAATGCTGAAGCACAAGCTTCACGTAGACAATTTGAAGACGATACGATTACTATTGATAGTGATATTGTTTCCGATAATACAAATTCAATTTCACGTTCAGGAAAAACACTTAAATCATCAAATAATACAACTTCAATTATACCTACAAATGGAATATCAGTGTTAAATTTTGGTGGAGCGCAAGCCTCAAATCAAGATAAGCAATCTTTAATGTTGTTACAAAAGAAAGGGATACTTTTGTCTTCTAATAATGAAGTAGAAACGTTACGATGCCAAAATTGTCCGTTTTCTACATGTGATAAAGATACAATGGATGCTCATAAACGACGACATGGCATTGAAAGAATGACGCCATCTTGTCCTCATTGTGATTATATACCACGAAAAGATGAAAATGTTGGTGAACATATTAGACTACATTTTACAAGACTTTATAAACCAGAATCCTATCTTATCATAGAATTATTAACATTGACAATGAGAAAAATAACTTCGAATGGAAAGGAGGAAAAACAAAAGGCTGCCGAATTACTTTTTAAAGAATATGCGGACGGAAGATTCTTTCCTTTTACCGATACTAATTCCTTTGGTAGTTCTTCTGCTATGAATTACAAAGAAAAAGTTATAGTGGATCCAAATACAGGAGAAACAAAACATTTAACTGTTTGAAAAAAATTAAAATTAAAAAATAACTATATAATGTATATTTTTTTGTATATAATACATGATGCATCTTAGATATTTATGAATATTTTTTAGATTTCTTGATTTTTGATTTCTTGATAAACTATAAAAAAATAAAAAAAATTATTATTCAAATATGTTTCAAATAATAGATTATAGAAAAAAATCTATGCAAAAATGATCATTAAACTCAATATTGCTACATGTACAAAAAAATCAATGATATAATTCTATAATTGCTATTATTATCATAATGAACAACACAATCATAATTATAATCATTGAAATGAATATTTTTTAGCATCATATCTGATATATAATAAGTAGAAAATATATTCTCTCTCTCTCTCTCTCTCTCTCTCTCTCTCTCTCTCTCTCTCTCTCTCTCTTATTCACTCACTCACTCACTCACTCACTCACTCACTCATTCACTCATTGTTCATTTATTAAATATTTCTTCATATAGATTAATGTATTGTATATAATATTAAAAATCAATCTTGTATGATATAATAATAAAGGAATATTACGTAGATTTACTACGTTTATATATTTAGCAATACCTTTTAATTTTTTTTAAATATTTTGATTATTCTATTTTTAAATTTTTTCTTTTAATTTCAATTTTAATAATCTGTATACATATATGAAATATTTTATGAAATATAATTGCTATACAATTTTTAAAAAAATTGTTTTTAATCATTTCATTTACCAAAATATTTTTTTTATTTTTATCATTTTATCAAACATTAATAGTTTTAAAAGAATATTAAGAAATATTTTAATAAATTTTTATAAAAAAATTGTTTTATGAACAATGAGTATAAATCTTTTGCGTAGGTGGAGATAACTGATAGATATATAAATATTCCATCCAGAGCTAAGTCTCGGAATTTCGAATTGTGAGAAAGTTGGATCAATAAAATCCTATAGGTTTCGCGCATGACAAAATTTATTTTACGAATTTCTTAAGGTTATAAGATGAACTATAGAAAATTGTGCTGCATTGAATGCAATAAATAAACAATATAATAGATTCAGTTAAATGCGGAACAATGTTTGAAGGTGCCATAGCGGCGTTCTTGAATCGTCTTCTGGGAAAATATATTGAAGATTTAGATATTGAACAGTTTAACATTGGTATTTTTTCTGGCGATACTTGTCTTACCGATCTTAAGTTAAAACCTGAAGCTTTGGTAAGTAAATTTCACTTTTATATTTAATATTTTTTTTTGTAATATTATTTAAAAAAAAATTTAATATAAAAATTATTAATAATCAATTTGTAGTATCAACTTGGTCTGCCTATTAAGGTAGAAATTGGTTTAATAGGAAAAATTATTTTAAAAATACCATGGTCTGGATTATTTTCTCAACCAATTATTCTTTGTATCGAGGTAAGAAATTATATAATAATACTTTAATTAATATTATTTTTAAATGATATCAAATTCATTATAATATATTAATTTTTTAAAGGATATTTATATTGTAACTGTGCCTATTGCATATGGTCCATATGATGCTGAAATACAAAAAAGATTAATAAGAGCAGAGAAAAAAAAAATATTAGAAGATTTAAAAGAAGATGAAACATTTAAAACAGGTAATTCATAAGTTTATATATAATGAAATATTTATATAATTTTTAATATGTATAATTGATTTTAGAATTATTTGATCATTTATTGGCATCTGTAACAAAAAACTTTCAAATTACTATAAATAATGTACATATTAGATATGAAGAAAAGTTAAATGGATCTTTGTGTGCTTGTGGTATCTGTATTCAAAGTATATCAGTAATGACTACAAATAGGTAAATATTTAATTTTCTTATTATTTGCTTACAATGTATCTATTTTCTTACATATGATGTATTCTTTTATATTGTTGAATTGTAGTAAATGGAAACCTGGTGTTTGTACTAATAATTTGAGTACAATTTACCAATTAATAAGAGCAGAATCTTTGAGCATATATATGGATCATGATACAGAATCTTCTTTTACAAATATTAAACATGATTGGAATATTTCTAATTTTCTAGCATGGAAAAATACAATGCATAGAGCTTTGCAAACTTTTGGCATGAGAAACAAAGAATTTCAATTTTGTAAGTTAACTTATATGAAGATATAACTTTATATTATTAAATATAATTAAAAATTGATAATATCATGTTATAGTATTAAAACCATTTACTGCAAAAATAAAAGTAATTATACATAAAGGAAATGAGACACAAACATCTCGCATGTTGGTTGATATAGTACTTCATGATGTAGCAATGCAAATTTCCAAAATGCAATATGTTATATTCTGTCATCTTTATGATTCGTTATTACGTGCCATTATCAATAAGTATATATATATATATATATATTATTATTATTTTATGATTTATGAAATAAATATATATAAGTTGATATTTATTTTTTGAATATTATTTCAGACCATACATAAAATATCGTCCGAATGAAATTGTAAGGGAAAATCCATCAGCTTGGTGGAAATATGCTTATAATTCAATTTTAGATTACAATATAAGACCATATACTTGGACAAAAATCATTGAACATAGAAAAAATTACAGAAAATATAAAGAAATATGTTTGCAAAGCTTGCTTCGACCAAATGATACAGAACTGAAATTGGATTTACAAAAATATGAAGATTATCTAACTATTTTAAACATGGTAATAGCAAGAGAACATGCTAAACAGGAATTGAAAAATAAAACCATTGAAGAGAAACATCAAAATGTGAATACCAATATTTCGATACAAAAATTAGTACAAAATACATCTATGATTAAAGAAATACAAAATAATGATATGCAAAATTCATTGCATCATAATTCAGAAAGACAAATAAAATTGGAAAAACTACCTCAACCAATTGGTATAATTATCTCAAATTCATATAACTCTGATAAATGTATGACAATGATAATTTTTTATATTTTATTTTAGACTATAAATTCAATTTTACTTTAGCAAACTGTTGTTTGAGTCTTTTAAACCATGATAAAGAAATTCTTGTTATATCTATAACTCAGCTCTTAACGAGCATTGAAATACGATCTGTGATGTCTGCTTTTAAAGTATCTGCTCGAGCTGAAAGTTTTGTAATTGAAGGTGTTTCTACAGATGGCGATCTAGTGCCTTTAATCATGGTTGATAATGTTCTAACAGGTATCAGAATAATTTATTAAGGATTAGAATTAATATTGATTTTATTATTATTTATTTTTACAGGAAATGTATCAACTAATTTTTTGGCAGTAGATTTTGAGAAGAATGGAGAAACTATGGATCCAACTTTTGATGTTTCTATAAAATTAGAAGCTATAGAAATAACTTATCATCATGTAATATCATTATTAGATAAATATATTTAGAAATAATAATTCATTCACAAAAAAATTATATCTTATTATATTTTAGCATGCTATGATAGAAATTATTCAATTTTTTAAATTTAATGATTCGCATATTCAAATGACAATTCTGTGGGCATATAAATTATATGACAACATAAAAAGAAATTTTCTAATTTTGGTAGATAATATCGTTTCTCAGACGCTTCGGATTAGATTTAAAATAGATATCAAAGGACCATACATTGTATTTCCTGAATATGGATCAATACAGAAGTATGTATGATATTAGATATTAATAAATTTTTGAATTTATTTAAATCTAGAAATAACACAAAGATATTTTAGAGGCGGAAACATACTTGTTATGGATTTTGGTAACATAAATTTATCTAATGAACTTCAAGCTACTAATTTACAACTTGAAGATGCAACACTTATGGAATTGGAAGAATTACTTTATGATAGAATACATATTGAATTTTCTGGTGCTCAAATATTATTTTGTCATTCAGGTTGTTACATCTTCTTCTTCTTCTGAATTTTTCTGAATTTTAATATATTTATTTAAAATATTTGTTTATTTTTTATTATAGGAGATGATTGGAGGTCAGCTCGAAAAAAAAAAGATTCTGAATATCATTTTCTACCAAAGATACAAGCAACTACAACTATTTCATGTAGTATAAAACCAGAATATTATCAATTACCAAGGTAACTATTAATTTTATAAAAAATATAAAAAATATATAATAAATCAATTCATTATAATAATATAACTATAATTATAATTAAAATATATTTATTTAAATTTTTATATAATTTACATTATTTTTTTAGAATCAAAATCAACGTTTCTATTTCAAGTGTAAAGTTTAATTTATCGGAAAATAAAATACAATTGATCATTTATTTCTTAAATGTATTACTGTTAGCATACCAACAAAACATACAAAAATACAAAATCAATTTAAAACAATATATTTCCAAAAAAAATTTGAAGAATAAGATTTTTATATCAACGGAAGAACTTAAAAATGTACAACGTAATATATGTCTATCATCAATTGAAATGATGGAAAACAAATTTACGCACGTCACTAAGGATCTTTTGACAAATCATGTTCAAAAATTAGATAGGTAACAATATAAAATTATATAAATATACATTATATTATATATATTATATATTATATATTATATATTATATATAAAATTAAGTTTTATATATATATATAAAATTAAATTTTAATATATATATATATATATATATAAACAATGTATATAACAATATACATATGTATATAAACAAAAAATATTTTTAAATATTCTTATAAAATATAATCATCTTATTATAAATATATTATATTTAAAATTTTTTTTTTATATAACAGAAGTATTGTATCTTCCGAAATTAGTGAAGAAGATTTGGAATTATTATCAAAAACTATAAGTTTATCTGGATTCGATGATAATGTGTCTCCATATAATCATATCAATCTCTTATTAAGATTTGCTATTGGAGAGGTGTTGTATATGTTTTATATTAAATTTTTATTTTAACTTTTATATTTTAAATTTTGCAATATAATATAATGATATATTTAAATGTTTAGTTATCAATTCACTTGGGAATCATACATTATAGAAAAGAAGAACCTTATTTAAATTTGAGATTGCATACATTATATTTTGAAATTGCAATAATGGAATATGGACCTGCAATACAATTTGGAATAGGATCCATTCTTTTGATAGATAAAACAAATGTAGGAATAACTGGTTCATATTTAGAATTAATATCTACCGAAGAACCGCACGAAGTTTTTATTGTATCATATCGTAAGGTACTTTATGATGAAATTTTCTTTTTTTTTATTTTTTTAATCTCTCTATATTGATATATATATTTTAGGTCAAATCAAATTGTCCTGATTTCAAATCCCACTTTAAAAGTATTGAACGATCTCTTGTTATAAATATATTAAATATAAATATTAATGTTCATAGACCTGCGTTATTAAAAATACGAGAATATTGGTATAATTTAATTAAGTAAATATATATTTATATATTATTTTTTTTATCATATAATAAAAGAAAATATGCATAATAGGTAACATTTTTTTAGCATTTTTGAAAACGATAATCTCTTCAACTTCATAGAGAATACATGTTATAAGATTATACAATGGAAAATAATAAAAGAAGACGATCCGCCTATTCCTCCTGGTAAAGAATAATAAATTTATCATTATTATTAATTTTTGCATTATCAATTTTTTTAATACTCTTTTTTTTTTAGGTGCTATTAAATTGAATTATTCTGCTCGATTTAGCGCTCTCGTTATAAGATTTTGTGATAAAGATTTAGATTTAATAAAAATGCAAATTTTAGGCCTGGAAAATGATTGCATTTACAATGCTAATGAAAGAATGATATTACGTGCATATCTTAGACATTTATCAATTGAAGATTTGAATGAAGATACTCTTTATTCGAAAGTAAGTATTACAGAATATTAGTAAATTATAAGTATTACTAATTGTTAAATATAATTTTATTTTTAATTTAAAAATTTTATATTATAAGATTTTAACTACAGAAGAAGATAAAGTTTTTGATTTCAAATATGTGAGACATATACCAAGATTATATACATATTCAGACATTGATATGAAACAAGATGATGTAATGTCAGATGGAATATTTAAACTTTCTATTGGAAGGATGAATTGTGTGCTTATTTGTAAAATTTTATATGATTTAAAAGTAAAGATTTAATATTCATATATTTTTATTATATTTAATATCATTATTTTAAGAATATGATATTAAAACTTTTTTATTTTTATAGTATTTTTTAGCACCATTTTTTCCTATATATTGTTTGCAATTTAAAAAATATTTAGTCAAAAAAATCATAAATGGAATTGATGAATTTAAAAGAAGTGCAACCAAATTGCATATATTTATTGATATTCAAGGTCCAATATTTCTATTACCTCAACGAAAAGAAATTCCAAGTCTACTAGTTTTAAATACAGGAATATTGTCAGTTGAAAATTTCTTCAAAAAAATCGATCAGTCTATTCAAAATAAAGTATTCAGTAATGACACGAATCAATTAATAATTGATAATATTTTAATAAAATTAAATAATATAACTGTATCCAGAGCAATTATGACACTTAGTCATGATTTGGAAATTCAAGTAAGATTTAATTTTTTGAAAAATATATTTAATTAAATATTAAAAAAATTGTAATAAATATTATTAAATAAATTTTTTATTTAATAGGAACCAATTGTTGAACCAGTACATATTCATTTTGATATTAAGAGAAAAACAGAATATCGTAGTGCAATGGAATTTCAAACATATGGTTTATTTAACATTCAAGGTTCTATGGATTTTATATATATTAATTTGAGTCAAAAAGATTTAAAATCTAGTATACTTGTATGGAAAGACAATGTTTCTAAAATTATTCTCTTAAAAGATGCATACTATAATGAAACACAATCTACAACAATAGATCAAGTAAAAAAAGTTAGTAATGAAGATGCAATGGTAAAAAAATTGGAAGATTTTCTTACACACAATGAAAATTCTATATGTGAAATTAATACAAATTTAAGTTTAGAAGGATTACAATTGAATTTATTTTTAGATTCAGAAGAGGTAAAATATCAATTTAATTCTGTATATTATATTATTATATTTTATATATAGTATTAATAATCTATATTTTTTCAATTTTCAATTCAGGTATTAAGTTCTCCTGTTCGCGACTTAAATCACGGTTTATGTAGATTAACCTTTGGTGAAATAATCAACACATGTGCATTTTATAGTGATAGAAGTTTGAAAATGAAACTATCTCTTCAAAGCTGTCTTTTACAAGATACTCGAAAAGAATCTGAATCTTTAAGAAAGTTAGTATTTTAATTTTTTTGTATCCGTTTTAAGATAATATTCTAACAGTAATATCTTAATTGTAAATTGAAGAATAATTCAATCACCAGCAAGACAAATAGGAATGCAATCTGAATCTTGTATATCCATTTCAATGTCTCCTATTGTTGATATTATGTACACTCGTGCTCCGGCTGGAGAAAAATGTTTTGATGCACTCATTCAGGAAGTCAGAATAAATTTGTCTGTACCATTTGTAATGCATCTAACTAGGTATATTATGGATTGCTTCCCTGGTGATCAAATTGAAGAAGGAATTATTAATCATGGATATGAAAATAACAATTCTACAATAGTAAAGTATTTTATTAAATCAAAATTAGTTTATTATTATTCTTTATTAAAAAAAATAGTTATTTCATAATACTCATAAATATTTGTGTATAAAAAAAGCATTTATAATTCTTATTTTTTTAAAATGAATACATTTATTTTTAAATCAAGAACAAGGATATTATTACTGCAGAAAAAAAGAAATTAAAACATGTACAATATTTTACAGAAGAACCAGGTATTTATACATACTTATTGCAATTTAATGTTATTATTATTATTTTTTATATATAATTATAAAAAGTAAAAAAAATATTGTTTATTTAAACATTAATATTTTATATAATCTAGATGCTTCGGTATCTGTGAGAATACATAAACCAGAAATTCTATTTTTTGGAGATTTTAAAGCAAACAATGCACATATAATTCTATTACAAGCAGAAATATCAATCGAAAGTAGCAGACATAGTTGTTCAACATCAATTGTTTATACATTTACTGATGTGCGTGCTAAATCAAAAAAACAAGGAAATTATTCACATCATATTTACTGGTTATTATGTCCTTGTGATATTGAAATTTGTAGAAAAGAAGAAGCACCCGATTTCAATATTAATTATACCATTGCAGTAAATAAAATTGATATTCATTTATCTGCAGAAATCATACATACATTTATCAATGTAAGTATTAATATGATCAAAATTTTTTTACTTGTAATTAATAAAATATAACAACATATAATAAAAAGATATGTACGTATTTAGATATTGAATGAAACTACAAGTTTTATAGATAATATTAATATGAAATTAGAAGATAGATTTGTGAATCAAGATTTTAACATACATACTAATTTGTGGACACCAAAAAAAATTTCAAATGTACCATACAAAAAATTATATGATAGTAAGTTTCGTTATGATTATGAACGAATTTTTCGATGATTTAAATAATTCTTATACAGATTTATATATATATTGTATATTATATATAATACATAATTTTTATGCTTTACAGATAATTCACATCTAATATATGAATATAGAGATCGAATAGTAACTTTTAATTTAAAACCATTAATGCTATATTTATTATTAGAAATAGAATATTCAATGGGAAGGTTTCCTGTTATAAAAATAGAAAGTATAATTACAATTTCTATTAATGATTGGTTTAATGATTTTACTCTAGAATCAAATGCAAAAATTTATGCATTTTGTTATAATATGGATTACAAAAATTGGGAGCCTTTGATTGATCTATGTTCAGAAGATGATATGACTTATAAATCATGGGAATTAATGATAAAAGTAAGTTTCCTAATAATGAATATAATAATTTCTTATATTTCATATTTTTCATTATATTATACAGATGTATCATGGTGAAGCATTTATGATAAATTCAAACTCAACTGATTTATATCAGCATATAAAACAAAATACATTAAAAATCAAGAAAAAAAGTTTTAGAAATATTGATCAAGATATTACAGATATGATTTTCATAACTCCAGATCATTTAAATATAACAAAAACAAGTGGTATTTAAAACATGATTCTTTATTTGATTTGATAGAATTTGCAAATATATTGTTAAAATAAATAAATATAATCATTTTAGAGGCAGAATTGTATTCAACATATGAAGATTCTGATACGGATGATGAAGAAAGACAAAAAAATTTAATTAGAACTTCCAATTATCTATTCAACAGCAATAGTAGTGGAGATGAAGATAGCGATAGTAATAATTCCAGTACAAATGAAGATGAAGGATTAGAATTGACACCTGAATGCAACATTGATTCCTGTAAAAAATTTATTGATATATTGACTCTTATAATTTAGAGATTTGTATAAATCTTATTATAATAAATTTTTAATCATAGTTGGACAACTTGGTCATGAACCAATAAAATCAAATGACATGGCAGTATATATTATCATATCTGCAGAAGATAAATTTAATATAGTAATTACTCCAAATTTAATTACTATAATAGATATCATTATGAATGCATTTCAACAAGCTACTAGTGGAATACCGTTAGTACCTATTAATATGAAGCAATTAAATCTTCAAAATGCTATTGGTCATGAAAGTTATATAGAATATCTCGTCTCAGAAGTTAGTATAAAATTATCTCAATTAATATATTATTTTTTAAAAGAATGATTTTCATGTTTTTTTTTTCATTATAGGAAAATAATAAAAATATTACACGAATTATTGCCAGTGAAAATTATCATGATATCAGTCCTTCTACAAGTATTCCTAGTAGTCCTGAATTAGAGACTCATTCGGATCTTGTAAGTCCAAAATTAGTCGATAGTGAAATGGATTTTATTGATCCTGATATAAATTTACAAAATCATTCAATGCCAATACAAGATATATTTGAAGAAGATTCTTCGATCAATATATATAAAAAAATTACTGGAGAAGTCTTGCGGATTATTTTTAAAGGTATTCTTAAATATAAGAAATTATAAAAAAAATATTATAAAAAAAAATATTATTTTTCTTATTATAATTATAGGATTTGAGGATGTTTTGGTGTATTGTCCTAAAAAACAAGGATGTAATTTAATTCCACTCCGACCTATTAGACATGAAGTTCGCTATCATTTGATTATAGAAGCTAATATTAACAATTATTTATATCGCACAATTACCGTGCGATCACCGTTATTGGTAAAATATATATATATTGCGATTTTTTTTATTGCAATTTTTTTTTACAAAAATTTTTATTGTAGTTTCGAAATGAAACTTCTTATGCATTGGGTCTTTATTACAAGAAATCATTGCTAGATAAATTAGGACTCACATGTATTGGTAAACCTACAAATCCTTTTGATGATAATATCAGGATGTCAATTATCGAACCGGATTCTACTTATAGCATTCCTTTATATATAGCTTATCATTTTCCTATACATATATTGCCTGCTTATTTAGAGTAAGTAGAAAATAAATACAGTAAATTTAATTTAATTTAATATTAAAAGAAAAATCTTTTTCTAGAAAATATCAGGTGAGTGAAGAGGGAATTTATTGGAAAGAACTAAGTGCAACAAACTTAGTTAAAGATATTTGTTGTAAAATGAAGGAAGATGAAAATAATTCTATATTTTATGTCAAAGTATCCTGCAATGAAATTCCAGTAATCACTAGACCAAGTTGTCAAGTACCAAATTATTTAATAAGCATTTGTTCTCCTTTTATTTTCAACAATCGATTACCATTCGTTATAGATGTTCATATACCTGCTATTAATTATGAAGTTAAAATTGAACCAGGAGAAAAAATAAATATACATTCATTAAATTGTAATATCGATATTCAATTAATTTTTAAGGTATGTAATTTTATATATAAAAATATAAAAATGCTAAATTGATATAAGTTATTTTTAATTTTTTAAAGATTCAAAATTATTTGGCTGTATATTGGATTGGAATGATAAAATTGAATACGAATTTGGAAAAAAAATTTGTTGTAATGAACACAGATAGCGAATTAGAATCTACAAAACCATTTTTATTGTGTGTGGAATTGTGTAAAATTACAAGTTGGCATATTATTATTCAATCCCAATATTGGATGATAAATAAATCCGGATTATCTTTATTCATTCAAGTATTTTAAAATATAATTATAATATATACATTTTTAACTTAATTTTTAATCAATAATTTAATATTCTTAGGAATGCCATTCTCATATAATTAATGAAATACCGGAAGAAGAATTAATGGTATTTTCTCAAAAGAATAATAAAAAATCTATGGTTAGATTGAAAGCTCATCAATCTGAATGGTCTTTGCCTTTTGGATTAGAAGGAATTACCTCTATGTCTTTAATTGTATGCAAAGATATAGAACGAGGAAGAAAATATAAAATTTTAACAGAAGTTGAAAGTTCTCGTCTATCTCCTAATTTCACAAAAATTATCACATTTCTTCCCTATTTTTATATCAATAACAAAATGAAAAGAACCTTAAGATTTATGGAAGAAAATGATCAAGCTGATTTATGGAATGATCTTCTTCCTGGACAAAATATACCATTCTGGCCAGTTACGGAATCAATGAAGATGAGAATAAAATGGAGAAACAGTCAATTGGTATCACAACATTTCAGCATTACACATACGGGAAAAACAGTTTTAAGAATGGATAATGGAGTAATTAAATAATTTTACAAATTAAAATTACATTTTTACGTATATAAAAATTTTAATTAATATGAAAAATTTAATTATAGTCGGCAGTTACCATAGAAATCAAAGGTGGGATTAATTCTCCATATTATATTACATTTCAAAAATATGTAGCAGGTGATATACCTGTAAGAATAGATAATTTTTGCGACGATTTGTTTCTAAAAATTAGTCAATATAATTTGGGTCAAGTGGTTTTAATAAATCCATTTCAAAGTCTACTATATACTTGGGACGATCCCACAAAAACCAGAGAACTTATTTGGAATGTGTACAATAATAAAAAAAATGGTTATAGTGCAAAATTTGAAAAAGTAAAATATAATTTATAATATATTGAAAAATAAAAAATAGAATAGAGAAAAAAATTATACTATTATTATATTTATATTATTATATTTTTTTAGGATGGATATGGTCAAGAAATTGTACCACTTTTAATTATTAACAATTGTAATGACGGAATATCTTCGACTTCTTCAATTAAATCTCAAAACAATAAATTAGTATGTTTGGAAACTACATCTGAAGATTTTAACAATGAAAATAATAATTATAATGATGATTGTGCAAAATCATCAATATTAAAGTATGCACAGGCAAACAAAACAGTAGTTTATTGGGTAAGTTATATGGAAGGAAATCAACGAATTTTACTATTCACTCAAGAAGAAACAGTGTTCTTAAAAGCAAAGAGTATCATTGATCCTGAACCTAGTAAAAAAGAAATATTTGTTTCTTTTGCTGGTATTGGAGTCAGTATTGTGAGTATATACTATAATGAATATATGAATATAATGAATATATAAAAATATTTCTATAATTTGAAGTTAATTTTATGATTATAGATAAAAAAATCTAACGAGATTTTAAAAGAATTAATGTATGCTAATATAACTGATTCTGCAGCTCATTGGGAACTTTATTTCAATAAAAAATGGAAAAATTTATCATTAGAATTGAATGCTTGGATAGAAAGCAAATATATAAATTCTTGTAAAAAAGCAAAGTTAGAAAATTTTATTGATGTAAGTTAAGTACTTTTATACGAATTTTAAAATTAAAGAATTGAAATTCAAGAAATAAATTTCAGGTTGATTTGGTAAAAATGCACATGACTAAACCATTCTTTGGAAGATTAAGAAGGACTTATTCTCCTGGAATTTGGTTACATTGCAGAAAATCTATGTCATTAACATATTTACAAGGCTATATTCATAGAATACAAGTACACTTATAAAATTCGCTTTAATTAATGTTATTTGAATATATTATTATTAAATAATAATTGGTTATTGTAGGTGGATAATCAAATTCGTAATACTACGATTCCGGTGATTTTACATTCAAATTTGCAAAAAAATATCATCAATTATGCAGGCTATCATAGATTAAAACATTGTGTAGAATTTACATGTTTAAAACAAAAAAAAATTAATTATAACATCTATAAGTATGTCTAATTGTTACTAATATTATATAATTGTGTAATTATAATCAATTGTATTTTGCAGGAGTATTTGTGTTATAATTAGAGAATTTAATCTGAATTTACAAGAAGGCTTCCTTCTCTCTTTAATTGATTTGATTCCAAAGAGACCAGAAACTAAATATTCAATTGCTGCAAAATTAAGAAAAGATGTTTCCAGCATCCATTTTTTGCCTTCTAATAAAAATAATAATGTATATATTTTTATATATATTTTTTCTTTTTTATCATTAATATATTATCTATTTCATAATATATAAATATAAATATAAATATAAATATGAATATAAATATAAGTATAAATATAAATATAAATATAAAATTGCAGAATATAATTAAAAGAAAGAATATAATAGAACATATATTTATATCTCCAATTTTAATACGCTTAATATTGCTGGCTGATGCAGAAAATCCTAATATTTATAACATTAATGATATAGCAGATTATAAGAATATTATTCGATTTATTTTCGAATATTCTGAGAAGGGAGGATCTGAGAAACATGCTGAATTCAGGTATAAAAATATTTTATAAAAATATTAACATAAAAATAATTTAATTATATTTTTATTAATTTTATACAGATGTTATATATATTTTTGGGGCATCTGAAGATTCTAATCTATTCTCTATTTTAAATATTAAAAAAATTGATATACAAAAAATTTCAATTAAAATTTATTTATTAATTATCAATAATTAAAATTTATTAAATAAAGCAAAACAAAAATAAATGAGATAATGATATAACATAAATAAAATGATTTTGCTTTATTTTTGATTTCATCCAATAATTAATCTAAAATTTAAATTACTTGTAACTTAATAAATAAGCTTTAACATTTTTATATACAATGTTTTTTAATTATGTTTGTTTTAGTTTCTAAAAGTGATTCTTCAAAGCTATTTTATGAATATATTAACATCTTGTATATATGTATAAAATTATTTTTTATTTTACTTTTAGACTTTCATGTTATCAAAGGAATTTAATCACAATTGACACTGATGAACTTTTATTAGATTTATCGCGATCTTATATTATTCAAATTATGCAACAATTTCATGTTTTAATTCGTTCCACTACTGTCTTGGGGAATCAATATGGTTATAATTTCAAATCGTCAAGAGATAATTTTTATGAATCTAATATGGTAAGTTAAAAATTATTTTAAAACTAATTTTTTTATTATTTTTTATTTCTATTTACTTCTTATAATTTTATAGCTGATTCTATGCAGAGAAGAAATAGCAGAAAAATTAAGTTATGAAGTTGCATGTCAATTGGGCTATACTACATTAGATACCACACAAATAGTTTTTGATTTTAACAATGTAATTAGGGTATGTTAAAATAGCAACAAAAAAACATTTTTACAATGTTAAAAAATTGATATTAAGATAATCAATTAATATTATTTTTATTTTAGATAAAGGAACCATGCATTCAAAATAAAGATATACCTCCTTTAAATCCTTCAATGCATACTTCATTTTCTACAGAAATTGAATTTGAAAGTTATAGCTTAGTAACTGCCTTTATGAACAGTAAGAGTATAGTAATGCTTCATGATGTATATAAATTTTATGCATAATAATATTTGCAGGTATTCACCAAGAAGAATTGAAATATTTCTTTAAAACTTTAGCAAAAAAAACATTGATATTTTTTAATACTGAAAGTTCTTTAAAAACTCATTCAAAAATAATAACAGATATTATAAAAAGGTAGTATTAATAATGTATTATGTATGAGTTGAATGAATTTATATTCTAATTATATATTTTAGGGCACAAGAAATAGGATATAAATTCATATCTCGAATACGTTTACCACGCTATATCAATCCTTATAAGGTAATAAATTTATTAAAATATTATTTACGAATAGAAATATTAATTAATAAATAAATATTAATAAATAACTTGGATTTATTTTTTTCTTTTTTTTTTATTAGGGAGTTGAGATATTCTCAATGCATAAAGCAAAAGGAATGCATCTTCTAAGTATAATCAATAAGAATCCTGGTATTGAAACAGATACATATTGGGCACATACTACTTTATCAAATGATGGAAAATATATAGCTCTGGTTTCATTACAGTATGTATACAGTATATATATGGAAGTTAATTTTTCTATTTAAAAGAAATAAATGTTTTAATTAATATTTCATTTACAGGCGATTATATTTTATTGAAAAAGGTTGTACCTGGGGATCTTTAAATGTAAAATGGACTTTGGAGACACATCAATTATTATCACCTCCAACAATAGTCAATAATAGACTTATCTTACATGTAAACAAGGTACTTATTTCTTTAATATATCATACAGATTTATCATTTAGTTTTATCTAAAGATTTTAATATAATGGATTTATCTTACCTGCAGAATGAAGACACTCTGTCACCCATAGCAGATTGGTATTTGGAGAGCGAAGCAAAAGATATTCTGGAATGGTTGTGCCGGAAAATAAATATAGCGATGATCTTGAACATGGAGAACAGTATATGTTCAAAACAAGTTGTATAATTGGAATCCAAGCTATAAAAAGAGAAAGATAATTATATATTTAAAATAATCAGGCACAATAAATTCTCTAACAAACGCAATACCTCCTTGTGTTTATATTGAAAACCTATATCTAAAAGCAACATTATCATTTCTTCTACAAATACAATGGTTTTTCTCATATAATTCAACTTTCATGTAGTTTAGAAATTTTTTGTAATATTACGAAATTTAAAATATTCATATACATACATATTCTCATACTCTTATAACTAGTTTCTATATATCATGGATTTATGTGTCAAAGAGTCAGACATATCTACATATTATAGTCATTTGGATAAAGTACGTCTAGTTTATTTCATAATTTATTTACAAAAAGTCTTAGTAAATTACACTTACAGGCATCTCCACTCGAACTAAAGTAAATAATTTAAGAACTACACGTATTTAGATATCTATAGAGTAGGATACTTTTTGGGGTCAGGGAGAAGCTGGGATTAGGGAAAGTGTTCTGTTTTAATGTTTTTATCTCATCATTATTATTCTTCTATTCTTCCTCTATCCTCCTTACCTGTTTATCTCTCAAATAAAATCGAATCTGAATATTTTCACTTTTCCTTGTTTTTTTTTTATTTTATGCTACCCTTGTGAGAACCAAAACACCGATCATCTTATTTGTGAAATCCATTTCTATAAAATGAGAAAAGGAAGTACCGGCATAGGTGTGCAATGACGAAATCAAATGTAAATTGTCGTTTCGGCGGACATTAAAAATGAGAGTGGTTTTTTTCTCGCTTTTTTCTTTCATTCCATTACATTAGATAAATGTATATGCAAAAACCGTCGAAATATGTGCAAAAAGCTGACAATGGGGGGAATAGTACTTGTTAGATTTTTTCCGTTTACAATAACATATGCGCTTTGAAAAGCATAAGTTTCATGATTATAAATATGTCCCATTGGAATCACTTAAATGGCACGATCGAGAGCTTCGATCCGAAAATTCTATGTTTAAACTTCTCTGCATATTGTTTGGAATACATTACATAATTTCAATACATTATTAAAAACTGTCTTTCTCCATTTCCCTCTCTCCCTCTCACACTCTCTCTCATTCCCTCTCTTTCTCTCCTACTCTCTCAGTCTTTCTCTACTTCGCACATTTTTCTTTTTTTTAAGTTGTTACTACTAGTTTTGTTTTCTTTGAACTCATATTTATTACTTAATACGTGTTCAAATTTGATCACAATGGCATTTAATTATATTTATATGTAAGTAAATTTATTCTGAAAACTGAAATAAATATTGTTGATTCAAAGAATTTTCTTTTATATAGAAAATTGCAAAAAAAAGTATAATTAGGAATGAAACATAAAACAAAGCCCATTAAAAAAAAAAAAAAATAACATACTATTTCGATAATTTTCACAGAAATGGGATAGCAATTTATCTAAGGTACGCAAGTATATTAAGCTGCCACTTGTCCATCATTTAATATTTTGCTCTCGATCTTTTTTTTTCTTTGTGTAAGATTTATATATATATATATATATATATATATATGCCCATATATGTATGCACGTAATGTGTTCGCACACAAAATATACGTACATACATATATACATATATATATATATATACATATGCATATGCATACATACATATATATATATATATATATATATATATATATATATATATATATATATATATAAAATATGTGAACAATAGTTTCATTTATTTGACAGACACTATTCCCCACCCCTTTTTCTACCAGCACCCCATCCTTCATGCATACAGCCAAGACACTCGCTGCTTTCACTATCATTATACAACACAAACTTTCCTTCACGCATAATCAAAAGCACGAGAAGATGCATGAAACTGCGCACAACATTCTTTCTGTCTCTGTTACATACACACGCATTTAAAAGACGAATCGATTCAAATTGTCATTCACTTATTCTTTTCTGACTTCTTATTTATTTTTTCTTTTATTATTTTTTTCGTCTTTTTATTCATTCACATACACACATGCATACTGATTCTCATTTATATCTCATTCAAATTTAATCTTTTCTTCATGTTTCTAACAGCAAAATGATCACGCTATTTATCAATCTTTTCCTCCATTTCCTTTTCTATTTTTGAATCTCTTATCATTCTTGCTTTCATCCATTCTTTCATACATCAACTTTCATTACATTCATTCATTAATCGGTTTTCCTTCTTGCTCTCTTTTTTTTAGCAATGTCTTTCTTCAGTTCTAGTTTTGCCTGTGCTTCTAAAGTCGAGACTCTTGGTGGCCCACGTTTTCTTTATTTTCTTTCTTTTTGTCTGCAAGCGAAACCACCGTGAGCGTACGAGCCGTGTTACATCATCTTTTATTTTTTTTTGTTATCTTATTACACGACGCGGCGCAATTCGAATAAGATTCAATGGAAGTGTGTGTTATCTACAAAATATCTTAATTACTCGCTAATTACAGCACAAAACATGCAAATATAAAAATTTGCATCATATTATCGTTAATATTTATATATATAATCGTCACCCAATATTCTTTATCGTTCACATCGCACCATTTTAGGTTCGTCAAAACAGATTTCTTTCTTAGTTGTTTAAACGTCATTTATCTCATTCCTTTTTTTTTTTTTATATATTATTATGCTGCTTAACGATTATTTCATTTTTCTCATCTTTTTAACATGTTATGTTTTTCTTTTTTACCCTCTTCCCATCTTCCCTTTATCACTACACCCCGTTTATATCTCTACGAGTTCTTATTTTTCCATTTTTCGTCTTTTCTTTGTTCACAGTTTAGTTCTTCCTCGCATATTTTTTTCCTTTTTTATTAACTATGAAACATCTTACACTATCGATATTATTCCAATTCATGAAGTAAGAAAGATATACTCGATGCGATTCATGTAAACAGCGTCGTAGTATACCTTAACTTACTAACACCGATAATTAACTTTCTTACTTCTCTGTTGTTTTCTTTTTTGTTATTCGATATAAAACTACAACCACATGGTGTTATGTTATATCGACACTTTGTTCCTTTTCTACACACTCTAAATCCCGCATTTTATTTTTTTTTCATCGATTTTCCTTCTATATAATCTTGTTTTTTGTTCACTCGCACTCGTTTTAACTATCTTTCTAACATTTCTCGCTCTCATATTTCCTAAAATGAATAGCAGCAACAGCAGCTTTTTTCTACAAGCTGTCTCTCGTGTCTCTTATTTGGACACAAAAATTGATCACTTTTTGCACAAGGGGGCTAAACAAACAAACCCGCGGATCAACCAAGAACGAAAAAAGAAGAGGAATATACGATCCATTAATAAAATAAAGTTACGTGCCCCTGGAACACTGGAACAATACACGAGCAACAATCGCAGCCACCTGCTGATCTAAAATTTGACTCATCACTAAGGCGAGCAATCGTGATTCATGTTGTAATAGCAGAGTTCTGTTATCAGGATGCCTAGCAAGGTTCAACAATGTGCCGGCTGCACGTCGTAGCATATCCAAACTTGTGCCCATTGATTCGGGATTATCACGCAGTGCTGCCAATCCATGCTGATTTGCAACTCCTAATGCGCTCGATTCTGCTTGCTCGATGAATGCTACCAACAATGCTACACAAGGTGTCTGCAAAGCAATTGTACGAGCAACACCGCTATCTGCTGCGGATAGAAAATGGAGCAGATTCACGCCAAATTCGCGCAATACTTGCTCTTCGCTTCGGCAAAGTAACCTGGTCAATACCGAACAAAGTCTCTGGAGTCTCGAGTATGGAGGTGTAGCAACCACCAGATCCACATTGCATTCTGTTACGCAAAGCTTGCATAAAGCCTCCAGTGCTAATCGTTGCGGTGATAAAGAAGAATTCGGACCAACTGTAGGAAAAGGATCTTGTCCATGAGCAGCCGGACATACGGCCCAATGTAAAAGACCATCCAATACCGGTCGAGATATTTCTTCTGGATGTTGACTTAAATCCATATGACCAGCTATATTTGCTGCCATAACAAGTACATTTTCTCTTATGTGATGCAAAAAATCCCACCACCATTCACTCTCTCCTTGTAAGCTACTACATGAATCCGCGAAATCTGCATCTTCTTCGCGATCATAGTTTCTTGTCTTCTGTGTCCTCACTGGATGCTCATGATGCAATAACAATAACTTACCAAGAAGACTTAAAAATGTCACATTTTTGGCAAATTCAGCCTCGTTACCCGGGATAAATGTGAGATTCCTTAGTATTGTGGATAAACACACACAACGTCGAGCCAGATTATCTTGTGTTTCCGTAACAAGATATAAACTTGCTTCGTCCCTTGAATAACTTTCGTCCTCATAATCGCTTATTCGTCTTCTTTTCAATGTACCTGCTGGATCTCTTATTTTTAATCTTGGTCCCTCCTTATTATCATTTTTCATTACTGATTCTTGTTCTTCATTTTCTATTTTAATCTCATTTTTTTCCATTTCAATATTATTTGTTGTATCATTTAAACCATTTTGTGCTAGTATAAGTTCCTCTTCGGATTTTTGCATATCTGAAAAGTGTTCACCCATATTGTTATTTACTTTTGCTTCTGTATCACATTCTTTTTTAAATCCGTCATTCTTTTTTTCGAATAATTCTCTCGTAAGATCGTTCATCTCAACTGGTTCCTTTTTAATCCTTGATAAAACATCACTTAAAGTCTTTGTCTTCTTCTTCTTGTCCAATTGCTTCTTTTCATTCGTTTCTTTTGGCTTCTCTCCAGATTCAGTTATTTTTTGAGAGAATTCTAGTGATTCGAGCGTACCAGAATCTGCTTTGGTTTCATCTTTCAAATCTGTACACTCTACTTCCTTTTGCAGCAAAGGTGGTTTTTCATCTCGAAGGAGACGTGCAAATGGCACTGTTCCTATTTCAGATTGAAAACACGTTACTATATATTTAGTCGTGTTATTATCGACTTGCCAAGGTTCAGTTTCTGATTCACAATCTTGATGATCCCAAGACCTTCTTGTGTCTAAAACAAATAAATCGTCGTCTCTCGGAATAATTTTTACCGGACGACCTCGTCTAGACAAAAGCGTGTAATTTGATGATGAAAGCAATTTGGTTCGATCTTCAGGATCAATAGGACGCGTCACGGCACCAAGATCGACTTCTGGACCATCTGCTGATTGATTCCAATTACGATCGTCTTCATTTACAGGTGATTCAAACATATCAGACAAAGAACGTGAGAAATGTTCCAGTAAAACATCCAAAAGCCCAGGCAAGTGTGCCAACCCAAAATAACTTACCTGCAGAATTTATTTCATTATAATTTAGTATTTTCATTCATTGATCATTATAAAAGAAATAAAAAGATATTAAGATAAAACTTACAGAAGAATCATCGAATAATAAAATATTTAATACATCAAGAGCCCAACAGCTCTCAGCTAATAAGCCTGATCTTAAAGCCATCATAATACGCCAAGCTTCTATTGGTGCTACATCAGCACGTGTAAGTTTCCGGCGTTTATACAGAAGTGGAGTTATTGCTTCCACGCTATCCGGAGGGAATGTCATTTCTCTTTTTGATGTAGGTTGCTGGTTAATCATCGGATTTATACCAAGCTGATTCTATAAATCAATGTCAATTTATACATAATAATACATTAAAAAAGAAAATAAAAATTAAATAAAAAAAATAAAAATAAATTAAAAAAGATAACTAAACAAAATTTTTAAAAATAAATAACATTCTATATTTAAATAGCAAATATAGAATAATTACCTGATGATTTCCAGGTGCAGGATAAAGAGGGGACGGTTGATTCGAATAACGGTGATCCCACGGTGGAGGAGCATGAGCTATAGCATTCAATGTTGGTTGAGGAGTAGTTCTATTTGGTTGTTGACTACCCCATTGTTGATTATTAGCAAGTCCTGACGAAGGTGTAGAAGAAGCAGATTGTGGTGTTTGCTGTTGCGATTGTTGTTGTTGTTGTTGTGTCTGAGATTGTGGTTGTTGAGATGGATACTGAACTCTATTATTTCCACTAGTACTATTGTATTGATTTGTTGTATTTGGCCATCCTACAATTAATGAATCTTTTTTAATATTTTTATTCGTACCTATAATTTAGTTATAAAAATGATAATGAAATTTGCCTGGATACGCTGGTCGTTGTTGATTATATTGAGGATATTGTTGATCTTTGGCAAAATCTGGATGACGTCGAGGAGGGTTAGGACCTGGAGGTGGTGGTGGCATATTTTTATTTGCATTTGCACCACTTGAATATATCTGCGTTCCTCCAGGAGCTCCATATCCACCCTTTAAATTATAATATTGATTATAATATTTCATTGAAAGATATAATAAAAAGAATAAAAAACTATAATGAAAAGACAAAAAAGACAAGACAAAAATAAAAAATACATAATATTACCTGTTCTTGTCGATAGTAATCTTGAGGGCAAGAATAAGATGAAGCAGCAGAAGGCTGTGAAGGTGAAGAAGGTTGGCTAGTTGCTGTTTGTTGTGGTACAGTAGCTGGATGTGCTTGTGGTGCAGATGGATAGCTATTACTTCTTGCATTAGGTGGTGTTCCTGCTGAGTAATTCGCAGGTTGTTGACTACTACTGTATCTATTATATATATCTTGTCCACCAGCATTATTTGGTGGCATATTTCCTCCTGGATATCCTCTGTAAGATTTTTAGAAATTATATTCTACTCTTTTATTATTAAATAAAACCTTAAAATGATTTCAATTTTTAACCTGTCAACATCTGGTACATAAGGTGAATAATGCGATCGGGGTGAATAAGGTTGATTGAATTCTCCCTGTTGTGACAATGTATTTGCTTGGGGCCGGATGTATTGATCTTGAGGATAATTTTGATAGGAACCTGTATTTTGGTAACTGCCTTGTTGTATGCCTTGAATAAGATTGTTCCAATATCAAAATAAAAATTCAATTATTTTAAATAATAGAAAAAAAATAAATAAAACAAAACTTGTATAAATATTAAAGATAAATTGAAAGAAAATACTTAAAGGAAATTTGGTTATATATTGTGAAAGGAGACAAGGGTGAGAGAAATACCTGAGGCTCGTAGCGGACCAGGGTGGGGCGTTGCGTTCGACTTGCGAAAAAGGCGTCCCACGCCGTCGTCGAACGGATTCGTGCTATTCTGCCCGCCCTGGTTCAAACCACCTACCAGAACATATTCTCTCAACCGCAATTCCTTTCACATGATTAATAAAGTGTTCGTATTAAACACTTTTCCAAATCAATCAATTATTCAAATTTTGTATTTTATTTATTATAAAATATTTAAAAATACTAAAAATGAATAATAGAAAAAAATTTTTTACCTTGATGCGGAGAAGGTGCACTACTTTGACTTGGAGGTCTTGGAGGAGGAGGCGTATATTCTGACGAAGGACCTCCTGGTGTGCCTCCAGTATAACTACTTTGATAACTTCCATAACCATCCATGGAAGCATTGCTTGATCCAGCAGCAGGGAACGAATCTTGTGAATTGGAAGATCCTAAAAATCATAATATATTAATTAAAAATAGTTAAGTAATCTTAAAAAAAAAAAGACATTTTAAAAATATACCTGGTGAGGGTACAGAAGCAGTTGCTTTTGATGGTTTCTTTTTTGAACCAGCTTCAACTTGATTTATAATAGGCTGAGGATCCACACCTCCACGATCGAAGTGGCATTCATATGCCAACAAGTGCTTAGTATAGTGTTTTCGTAATGTATATGCTGCACTGCTACTTGCTCCAATGCCCAATAAACCAGCTATATCTTTCCATGTTTTGTTTTTGGTCACCTATAGAAAATTAACATCAAAAATTTTCTCATTAATATTTGTTCAATTGTTCATTTTTTTTTTAGCAGAGAATCTAAACAGACAAAAATCTGTATTTTGAAAACGCAAAATAACAAATAAAAGAATATATAAAAAAAAAATATATCACGGCGGCTATCAATATAAAAAGAAATTAAATATTAGTTTGATAAAAAAAATTTTTTTTCTGTATATACAAATACCTCGATTCCTGATCATGCAAGTATGAAAAATGAAACGAATAGACAAAAGTACAATCGAAACGAATTACCGTTATACATTGATACTAAAAGTTTATTCTTCGCTGAATATTAGAATAATTCCATATAGCACCAAGGTTTGTAGATCAGGTCGTTTTCCATACGTGTTGAATGACTACTTTAAGAAAAGACGAGTTAAGCTTCTTTTTTTTTTCATAATTTTATAAACAGTATACGAGAAAAAAAAACTATATAGCAAAAAATATAATATAAATCATGCACAATTCAGCGCACACAGAAACAAAGCATATTTTATAATTGTATACATCAAATATATAAAAAGAAATAAATAACTATTGATATAATTGAAAATGCTAATAAGAAACAAAAACTCATTGATCGAGTTATTAATGGTTTTATGGTATGTATCAAATGTGTACACAATATCAAAAAGAACAAAAACACGAAACACATAGAGAATTATAAAAAAAAAAAACTACTATAAAGACACCGAGGGCTAGATGGAACTACACTGCACCTTGCATACCTCCATGAAGCCCCCCCTCTCTTTCACGTAGAGGTATAGCCGAAATAAGTCGAGGGGGTTCTTGGAGATGGTAGGACAGCTAGTAATAGGTGTTCTTCGTTCTTCCATGAAATTAACTAATTTATCCAGCCATGTTCTTCGTTCCATTGAATCATCCATTTCGTATAGCTTTGCTAAACTGTCTGGTTTCTGAAATTATTATTATGAAATTTGTTAATTTTCTCTATATTAAATATAGTTCTAATTTTTCTTGTACATTTGATGTACTATTTTCTAAGGATACTTTCATTTACAATGTCATTTAATTGCTTGTAATAAGTAAAAATTGTAAGTATAATAAGTAAAATATATTCATATGAATATATTTTAAAATAATTAATGTCATAAGCTATATGTTTCATGCAAAAAGTGATGTTTTTTTAAATGATAAAATAAATAAAAGCAAAAAATATATATGTATATAAATATATACATCATGCGATTATACAAAGCAAAATATAAAAATAATATAAAAATTTTGCGAAAGATTAAAAAATGTAAAAAATAAGCAGGTTTTAGGACAATTATATATATTATAGAATATATTTTTTTTTGTTTCTGAGTTTATATCTTTGTTTGGTTAATACCAGAGATTGTTATATAGATAAGCATATATGCGAAATATAATTACTGTATAATTTTTAATAATCACGATAATAATCACGATAATAATCACGATTAATAATTACGATAATATTCCGTCTAATAACGCAAATGAAACAATGATACATAGATGTTTCTGTAAAGAGTACAATGTTAAAATAGAGAAAGTTAAAATAATTACATTTGCTAAGCAAATATCAGAATATCTAGTTAAAACGAAGCACGAAGCATTCAGTGTAAATAGTATGTTGTGCAACGGTATAATAAATACTTATAGTGAATAAACAGTAACCTTAGATCTGTACGGGTCTTGAGGCACATGACTGTTAAATACCTGTAAAATATATAAAATATTGAAAAGCCGAAAAAAACTATAGTATAAAAACACATTATCCCTGATTGTTTATTATTTTTAGCATTTTCATGTAGAAACATTTAAACATGCAAAATAAAGATACAGATATACATACGAAAATAGTAATCATTATGTCAGATTCTTAAAAATTATGTAATGAAACGAAATACATACAGGACTAGCAGGAGTACGTGGCCAACCAGGACTGTTCATATCAGGATATTCTTCGTGTATCGAGTTAATACTCGCTGCGCCAGGTGATGGAACTGTACTTTGTGGTGTAGTTGGATGACTATGATATCCTCCTATCATTTCTTTCCGTACCTTTGGTGTAAATGCTGGATCTTCTCCAGAAGCTATATTAAAATAAAATTATGCATTTTCATAAAGTGAAATATATCTTTTAAAATTTTGTACCAACCAGCTGATGCATTTGATAATGTAGATTGTTGAGAACCTTCATCTAAAGATGTACCATCAGGACCAGTTGTTATTACAGATGTAACGGTGCCACTTGAAGTAGAGGTAACATTTATACCTGAAGTACCTACATAAATAAATATTTTCAATTATTATTCTATTAAAAAATTATATGAAACAAAATATATGATAAAATGACATATACCTGAAGCAGTAGTAGTTATACCACTATCATTAGAAGTTTCAGTAGTAAGATCTGCAGAATTATGACTGGCTGGTGTTGGTGTTGAAGTAGGATGTGAGTTAGGTGTAGTACTTGGTGGAGGCATTGGACTTCCTTCATGATTGAGAGGTGGTGTGGCCGCAGGAGTATGCAAATGTGGTACAGCTGAGCTAGTTGGTGGTGGCTGACTACTAATATGATTAGGTGATGGTGGTGGAGGACCCATTGAACTTGCTGGTGGGCCCATATTACCAATCACAGCAACTCCAGGAGTACCTGGTGGTACCATACCTGTTGTACTACTACCTCCATAAACTTGAGGTGGACCTGGACTAGGTGGCATTCCTGGTGGTACACTATTAAATCCCATTTTATGCTACAAGAAAATAATACATTGATTTTATATAACTAATTTTTATATATTATTATTATATATTATTATTTTTATATATTGTTTTTATATAAGTAATTTTTATATAATTAACATTAAATTTTTATTTATTTTTAAAATATATTTTACTTACAGTGTATGGAGGATATTGCACCAAATTATTAGGTCTATTAGAAGCCTGATATTGATTATTAGGTGGTGGTTGTGAATTAGCTGGTGATGGATATCCTTGTGGAAATTGTACATGTGGACGTGGAGGTGGATAGGTACCTTGCGTATGATAACCTCCAGGCTGGCCTGCAGCCGTCCCACTAGCTGCATATCCCATACCACCACCCATTGGATTCATTCCACCAAGGCTTGCTGAACCAGGTCCTGGTTGAACAACACCAGGACCAGTATTATTCATTTTATAACTATGCATGTGTGGTGAAGGACCCAATGGTTGTTGGTATGCTCCTAAAAAAATATATTTTTTATATTTCTTATATAAAAAGAGATATAGATACAAAAATAAATATAAATTTTATATCTTTTACTTACCTTGAGTTGTCATAGGAGAATGGCTCATTCGTGCTGGTCCACTACCATCTGACTGGCTACTTGACGGACGTGGAGGCATCTGAACGTTTTGTTGACCTACCAAAAATATAATTTAATTTGTATATATTCAATTAAATACAATTATATTATCAAAAATATAAAAAGATTAAAAATACACAAACCAACAGCAGGGGACATTGAGCGAGAACCTGTAGATCCTGTAGGAGAAGGGGTTGGTCTCATCCCCTGTGAATTAGGTGTTCCCGGACAAGCAGGTCCATTCGAACTATCGTTACTGTTTTGTCCAGATAATTCCTAAATTATAATGTAAAACATAAAATATAAATACTAAAAATATATTATAAAAATATTTTCATTCAAAACATATTTTTATAACTGTAAAAAACAAAATAAAATAATTATAACATTTAAAATTATATTTAATTTTTAATTATTATATTATTATAAAATTTAGGATTTATTAATATAATAATTAATATTTATACAAAATAATTAAAATTCCTATAATGCCATAAAAAAAAATTAGAATCAATTATGAGAATAGAAATTACTTTTAAATAATTGTTTGATGCATAGCATCAACAATTTTTTTTAATCAATTTATTAAATTTTACATTTACTAACATAAAAAAAATTAGCAAGTTAATATAATAAATATTTATATAAACATATAGGAATAAAAATAAAATAAAAATAAAACGAAATAAAATGTCTCATAAAAAGTTCACTTCTTGAAATATTCATGTTCCTTTTATGTAGGATATTTTTTTCATATTTGAAAAGCGAAAAAATTTGGAAATGCACTCTACACACGCGGCCATTCGCCACTAATCGTACGATGCAACATAACACGTCATATACACGCGCATGTTTTCAACGATATTTAGCATATATGTACATACGTATATGGAAGGGGAGAAGAGAAGGACGAGAAGGAGAAAGAGAGAATATGTATGTGTACGTAACACCTAACATAGTTCGTCACAATGATACATTGAGAGAGTGCGCGCGGGTATATTGGAAGATAGGGAAGAGGGAGGTCAAGAGAAAGAGAAAAAAGATACAGATAGATAGCTTGAAAGAGAAAGAGAAGAAAATAAGGTAAAAGATAGATAGATAGATAAATAGATAAAGATGAGGGACGAAAGAGAGAAATAACGATACAGACAAAGAAAAACGTAGAAGAAAAGAAGAAAGAAAAAAGTGCATCATTACACCTACCAAGTGGTGGACAAATCATCCTTACAGAAGATTAGAGACTTCCTCGGATGTATCACGGAACATATAATATATACTGTGTCGGACACAAGGACTCTCAGCATGACGCGAGAATCGAAGGAGAGGCGTTACCCCGCGCACTACGACAAAACCCACCATAGATTCGTGTGTTTCCCGTACGATTTTCACAAGTTTTACGGGAATCTCATGTAATAATAGCACACTATATTTAATCATGTGTAATAGAAAAAGTCAGTGGTTTAATAAAACCATATGAAAACAGATATAATTCTTGTTTGTTACTATAGAACTACTGTTGGTTCACTGTGTACTTCGTTCGACCATCGCATGTTGTGTCAATAAGTCTCAATGTTTCGTATCGTAGATACAACCCTTTAGTACAATTATAAATTAGCTACATTCGATCGCGTAGATCATATATTTAATAGGTTAGAATCGGACAGTTGATCGTCTACGTACGTGTACGTGGCCGGGAATAACTAAAAACGTGATTCTTTTTATCGAGTGTTCCGTCACTTCGGTTTACAGATTTCGCGTCTAGCTGTTCGTTGGAGGGCGTTCTTTCGTGGCGCGGCAAGCGTTCGGAAACTGTCGGCTATTTCCGTCGCTCTTCAACGAAGAATACTCGTGTGCTCCAAAAAGCCCGAGAATATATGAGAAAGAAAACCACTAAAGTATAGAAACTACAGAAAATAAATATTTTTTTTAAATAAATTTAGTGAAAATCCATAAACTGATTAAATACTATTTATAAATCTTTATTAATAGTAAATTTTTTTTGGTATATTAATTACTGCGTATTAATTGTTTTTAATTATTTTACTATTATTTATTATTACTTATTATTGAAAATTTCTAATTTTGATAAATTTATTTTTATAAATTATATAAATATATTGAATATTTAATTTTATATAAATATATTGAATTATTATATAAATATATTGAATATTATAAATTATAGTAAGTTAAAATAAAACAAATAAATTCACATAAATAAAAAAATTTTAAGAATATTTTGTATTGTTATTTTTTTTTATATTATGATATTAATTATATCGAGGGTAATTGATTTCTATTAAAAATTTTTATGAAAAATTAATATATAATATATTATATATATATATATAATATATATAATATATAATCTGTTAAACATATTTAATAATAAATAATAAAATTTATTATAATATCAATTTTTCAATAAATAAATGACTTAGATTTATTGACAGATATAATATTACATGCAAATAGAATTCAATTAATATTATTTAAAATAATTATTAGTTGTTTAAAATATTCATCACTTTTCAGCAGCGTCATACGAGAACTTCGATAGCATGTCGCAAAGTGACAGTTGCATGATCTAACGAACCGAATATAGCTGAACGATATAAAACGTCAGAAGTAGTGGGGAAACTACCTCAGATACTCACTTTTCTCCCCACCACCGATTTGAGCGAATCACATACTTGCTCTCGCTTGCTTCTCTATACTCAGGTAACCTGTGTAATACTCTTGCTTCTCGCACTACCCGCCCATCTACATTGAAAGAAGCAAGAGATCGAATACATAAAGGAAGAGAGATGTTTGCCATACGTGCATGCGAGAATGTATTGAAAAGAGACAAGTAGACAAACGGAGTGGGGAAGAAGAGGGGAAGGGGGGAGAAGGCAGAAAGGGGAAGTCACTAATATCTGGGGCTCCAGCGGCCGCGCAACTCGCGCCCTAATCGAACTCTACAAGTCGCTTATTCTCCATCCCCACTTCCTACACCGTGCCCCTCCTATAGATGGGCAACTCATACTCAAGAGATCTCCCTTTCGCTCACTCATGTTTGCTCTTTTCAGGAGAGAAGTATCGAAGTTCTCCCGTCCACTGTATCTAAGATCAAATGGCATTTTTATGCAATGTGAAATTAAAATTTGCTTTGTAATGCCGATTATCATTCTATATAAAAGTTATCGTTACTTTTACTTATATCATTTGTTTTTGGATGAAATCGAAATCGAATCACTAATACTAAAAAATAATACTAACACGCGCACATGTGCATTCATGCGCATGTGCTTTTTAAAATCAAAATAAATCACAATTAGTAGAAAATCATAAAAAATTTTAACTTATTTTGTTTTATAGAAATATTTGTCAAAAAAAATTTTATATATTTTATATAGTGCATTTCAATTATTAATATATATAATTTTTTTTAATCTTATATAATTTTGAGACATGCTATTATTTGAAATTCTTTAGAATATATAAAATTTTAACACTTACCCCTGAATCAATTCCTTGAGTATTAGGAGTTGTTGATCGTTGCTGTAGATTGTGAAAACTCTGTAAACATAATACAAAATTATTGTAAAAAAATTAATTTTTTAAATTTTATATATTTAATTTTTTAAAAAATTTTTTAAATGCAAATAATAATTTGTTTTCATTAATATACCAAAATAAAGAAGATTTTCAGATTTTTGTTTATATATATAAATTATTATTATAGAAAATAGAAATTTTTTTCTTTATATTACATGATATTAATTGACTAGGATAAAATTGTATTATCTATATAACTTACTTGAGATTGGCCAGTTGACTGTGGTTGTGGTGATGCAGAAGGTGGTGGTGCTGGAGATTGAGAAAGAGCACGTTGTGGTGACTGACTGGAAGGATTGGTTTGATTGGCTGGAGGTGGTGGTGGATTTGGTGGTCCACCTTGATTCCAACCTCTTTGTTCTGTATAAAGACTGGAAGGATGGCTACTTTGCGTAGTATATGAATTTAGCTAAAAAATATAAATAATTAATTATTATGAATAAGTATTATATTCAATTATTATTTAATTATTATTAAATACCTGATGGTGACTGTATGGTGCATGAGGTCTTGCAGGAGAAGAATAACGTTGTGTATATTGTTGATATGGCATAGGAGTTGGAGAACTAGGTCCTCCAGGACCTGCATGTAATCTTGGTGATCCCTGTATATTATAAAACATATTCAATTATATAATTATGAAAAAAATAATAAATCATATATTTTATAAAATATAAAATATATGTAAATTATTATTATAAAATAATAATTTTAAATTACAATTAAAATATATAATTTAAAATATTAAAATATTATATATAATTAAATAAGTATAAACATTTCTACCGTCTGTGGAGGACGTTGACCAGGTTGTGGATAGACTGGAGGGACAACTGGAGGTCGTTGAATGGGCCATGGTTGTTGATATGGCTCTGGCCCCATTCCAGGATAATTTCCATGAAAACGATGTACAGGTGTAGATGCTTGAAGTAACTGATTTAATGTAGGTGTCGGACCAGTAGCTTGTGATATACTTTGTCCTGATAGAAACCTTGGTTGTCCTGGAAAACTGCTTGGTGTAGCTCCTACATATGCCAATCGTGATTCAATCTTGGAAGCTGCATAATGCTCTTCCATCTCTGCTCGATGAACTCTTTCACTTTCATGTATTAAGTGTTTACCATGATAATCCAATTGTTTTCCAGGAAAGTCTCCATGCTTTCCTATATATTCTGGTACCTGCTTACTTGGATATTCAGTCAATGATTTGGAGGGAAATTCATTTGATTTGTTGGTATACTCCTCAGGGTAATCACGTATAACGTTCGACGTAAACGGATGTCCGGGATGGTTTGGATGCCCGGGCGTATCGAGAGGCTCTTGCTTGCCAATAGATTCTTGAGGAGCCTGTCCAGCTTCTCTAGGTGATTTTACTTCACCGGCAGTGTGTCCACCAATGTCCTCGCGGTATTGACTCATCTCGAAACCCGTGTCCCCGCCGCGATTCACATATTTAAGCAGCTGGGCCGCGCCCCGGGATACTTTATCACCCGGCTCTGGATCCAGCTGCTGCTTCGTATTAACACTTGCACTATTCCCACCGACTTGCGGACGTTTCTGTGCACATTTCACGGACTCGTTCAGCTTCACATCGTTTTGTTGGCTCTCGGCTTGCGTCGCAGCCATGTTCTCTCCTCACGGAGCCATCGTCGTCTCATAAACTGGCCAATCGCGGGACCTCGTGTGTCTCGCGTACTATGTACTCGAAATCGAAATCCTTTTCTGTTGAATCTCTTTTATCGTACTCAAGTCTTTCCACCACATCCTCAATCAGACTAGTGAAGGCTAAGCACCGAACTAACAATTTTTGCTTCCTGCCGTTTTCAAAGTAGAAGGAACCAAAAAAAAAACTCATACACGAACGTCAAAAGCAGCGTCGCATGTACTACGCCATCTTGTGGTTATACTACAAATTACTAATATTTAACTCTCATTTACAATTTGCGACTTTTCCAAACTATTTAGTAGTTTCATCAGGATTTCCTTTTAAGTAATGTATATTTTTGTCTCTGATGAAGATTCACCTCTATTTCTAAAATCGAGAATATGAAATGAAATCCTTATTTAATTATTTTCATATAAAGATCATTCATCTTATCTAATAAAATAATTTTTATATTTATATATTTTAGCATAAAAAAGTTAAATTATAATGCATATTTATATTGTAAAGAATTAAAAATAACAAAAAATATATTATAAAAATATATAAACTTTTAAAAAAATAAATGATTTTAAAAAAAATTAAAAAGTTATAATAATATTATTAATATTCTCGCGTAATATATTATATATTTATAATAATTTTTTTGATAATAAGTGAAAGTGATAATAAGTGAAAGAAAATATTTATAATATAATTTTCTAATTTTTATTTTTATTTTTATTTTTTCTATTTCTACGCATAAGATAACATTTTTTTCGCACAAACATAAAAACTTTATAAATAATCTATTATAGTGAATTATATTATTTTTAATTTCGTATATTAAAAAAAAAAATAAAATAAAAATTTATTTAATTTGTATTTATCTTTATATTAAAATTTCTTTAATTTATATTTATAAATATAATTTCTTTCAAATTAATTTTAGAAATAAGTATCCACAACAAAAAAATATTAATTTTTATTATGAATTTTTATTAAATATTATTTTCAGTAATGTAAATAATGTATGAATTATCATAAAATAAGAAAAAAATGTTTGTAATCTTTATAAAAATTACAGCAATTTTAAATTTTATTATTATTTAAATTATTTTTAAAATATGATAATTATATAAATTTTTTATTCAATATATTCAAATAAATATTTACAAAATAAGTTTATAAAAACAAACATATTTATATTATGTACTTCACAATATACAAGTGACATAATGGCACTTATTGCAATTTATTACTAATAACAAGCATTTATATATCGTAATATTAATTGTAAAAAAACAAGCAAATGAATAATAATTCTGATAAGAATAATATTGTTAAAACGATTAATACTATTTAATTGTGTTAGTATTTATAATTATGCGTGTACCCTTATCGCATACGTGTGTCATGTACATACGTGTACATTATATTTCAATCCTACGTGGCAATATTCATTAATATGATTGTTTTCTACCTTTACTTATAGTGATACGTAGACATCAGGTATGTATTTTATCGATACTTGTGTAGTTTAAATATTTAAAATAAAAAATACATTTGTAAAACAAATATGTAATTAAATTTATAGTGTATTTTATTTTCAATTACATTTTTGCAGATTTTGTTATATTTTTTCAAATAATTGTTAATTGGAGATTTTATAGATAAAATCTTTTTTTTTTGTTAATAAAAATATTTTTCTTTATATATATATGTATATATATACTTTATATATATGTATAAAGTATATATAGAATGTATAATTATTATAATTAAATGTATAATTAAATATATATAGAATGTATAATTAAGATGTACATTGTATTTACACAATAATATATATAATATATATACAATAATAAGCATATATTTTTATTTACTTTTTTATATTTCTTTTATTTTTAAATCTTATTTTTAATCTTTTATCTTTTTTTAGAATAAAATTATATATGAATGTTCTACTATGAATATATTTTAACCAAGATAATTGAAGAGTAATGCAAAGGAAAAGAAAAAAATTAGAAACAATGAGAGCTGTAATTCTTGTTGGTGGATATGGAACTAGATTAAGACCCTTAACATTAAGTCGACCAAAACCATTAGTAGAATTTGCTAATAAACCAATGCTTTTACATCAAATAGAAGCTCTGGTATATTGTAATATCTTTGTGTTATCTTTATTTTTTATAAATTAATATTATAATACTTCATTTAGGTAGAGACAAATGTGACAGAAGTAATATTAGCTGTATCTTATCGGGCAGAAGAAATGGAAAGAGATTTGAGCGAAGAAGTTAAAAAATTAGGAGTTCATTTGATTTTTTCACACGAACCAGAACCACTTGGCACTGCAGGACCACTTGCACTTGTACATGATCTATTGTGTTCAGGAGATGAACCATTTTTTGTTTTAAATTCTGATATTATTTGTGATTTTCCATTTATGCAACTTTTAGAATTTCATAAAAGTCATGGTAAAGAAGGTACTATAATTGTAACTAAAGTAGAAGAACCATCAAAGTATGGTGTAGTAGTATATAGAGATGATGGAAAAATAGAAAATTTTATAGAAAAGCCACAAGAATTTATTTCAAATAAAATTAATGCAGGCAAGTATTTGTTTATTTTGAATTATAGCATATTAATTTTAACATTTTAAAATATAATTTTATAGGCATGTATATTTTGAATCCAAGTGTCTTAAAAAGAATAGAATTGAAGCCAACAAGTATAGAAAAAGAAATTTTTCCGAATATGGCTCGTGATGGAGAATTATATGCAATGGAACTAACAGGATTCTGGATGGATGTTGGACAACCAAAAGATTTTCTTAAAGGAATGAGCATGTACCTGACATCTCTAAGACAAAAGTCTCCAGCAAAATTATATTCTGGTCCAGGAGTAGTAGGAAATGTCTTAATAGATGAAACAGCAAAGATTGGCAAAGATTGTAGAATAGGACCAAATGTTACAATTGGTCCTGGTGTTATTTTATCCGATGGTTGTTGCATTAAAAGAAGTACTATTCTTAAGGCAGCTATAATAAAAGAACACGCATGGCTGGATGGGTAAATGTTAAAATAATTTATGAATTTTTTATGTGATAACATATTAATATTAACTTAAATAACTTAATTAACTTGATATTAACTTTAATATTTAATATTAATTCTAAATAAAAACAAATAATTATTTTCATTGATCAGAAATAAATAAATCTATAAATTTATTACATATATATACATAAAAAGTGAATATCAAAAATAATGAAATCGCGGATTTAAAGATCTTAAAGAGATCTTGATTCATTTTTTAATATATTTATAATGCAATGTTAATATTACTATAGGTGCATTGTGGGCTGGAAAAGTGTTGTAGGACGTTGGGTACGAATGGAAGGTACTACAGTACTTGGTGAAGATGTAATTGTTAAGGATGAATTATATATTAATGGTGGTCAAGTTTTACCTCACAAGAATATTTCCAGTTCTGTACCAGAACCACAAATAATCATGTGACCAAAAATAATATCTTAAAGTACACATCGAACATGATAAATGACCAAATTATGAAACATTTTATAAATAAACTTTTTATCAGCTTTTTTAATCATATGTAAATTGATGTTCATTATATATTCGTTTATATTTTTTTTTACATTTACAATTCAAATAAGCTTTATTGGCAGTCCTCGTACTATTATTGCAGCTGCAGTCATATAATGAGAACAAACATCTTTAGATTTTGCAATTGCTCTCAACATCTCAGGTTCTATAGATAAGTTCTGAGAGCTTTTATGTGAATTCTTTAAAAATTCTAATTATCAAATTAAAAAAAAAAAAAAACAAATTTATAAGAGTGAATTCAAACAATAAAAATAATTAAAAAGATAATTTATAATTTTTCATACTAACTTAGAATACCTAAACACCACATATTAATATCAACATCAGTCCATGGTCTATTTAATGGTGATGGAATCCAATTACTGATGAAATTTGTTGTCATTTTATCGGTATCAGCATCTGTAACTTCCCATAACATACCAAGTACACAAGGACTAAAAATAAAATAAAATAAATTAAAATTAATATATGAAATATAAAATTGATATAATATATAAAAGTAAATAAAATAAATAAAAGTAATTTTACTTTTACCTGCTTGCTATTAAATATTGATTTGAAATTCCATATGGTGGATAACGTCCTCCTACATTAAGTAATTTTACACTGCTACAGCCAAATAATAAAACAATTGATTTTACTCTAAGTCTTTCTATTTGTTCTCCTGGTAAGTATTGTATTCCATTTCCATGACCATTATACCTATGAAAATAATATATCATAAATATATTATATGTCAAATAAAATATAATATACAAAAAAAATAAAATTATATATACATTAATATATCTCGATTAATTAATGAATCTTCAAAAACTTCTTCCTGTGGTTCAATATTGTACCAACTTCTCCAATTTGGTAACCAATATTCAATAAATAATCTCATACGTTTTTCCATTTTTGATAAGTTACCTGAAGGATTAACTATACATGTACCTATATCATCTTTTACTCGAATTATTTTACAGCCATTTTCCATTGTATTTTCATGTTCTTTAAATAAAGCATATGCAATGTGCAATGATGGAAAGCGTGTAATTGGATGGAATTTTAAAATTTCCATAGATTCAAAAGGTATATAATCCATATGCTATAAAATATTAAAGAACATATAAGAAATTGTAAATTTTATATTGCAAAAAGACCAACATTATATATATATATATATATATATATATATATATATATATATATATATATAACATATTACATTTATGTTATTAAGCTTACTTCATCAATTATTAAAACTAATGTTTTCCTAGTTGCATTTTTTAACTCTTGCATACAAGGTAATTTTCCAAATATAGATAGTATAACACTGTCTGCAAGTTTATCATAATCAGAAAGTACATATTTTACAGCACGTGCTATTTCTTCTTTTGTAAGAAAACATGCTGCTAATGCTATTTTTTTTAATAACCACTTGGATCTTTTTGATATCACTTTTCTGTAATATATTGCAATAATATGATTTCTGTAATATATGTAAAAAAGATAAATTAGAAAAATGAAAATATGCTTTACTTACGAAGTTTTGTGATCAGATATAAGTTTATCTATCATTTGTACAATATCTGTTACTAAATTTTGTTTGTTTATTGGATCTGCCATAAATAAGATTCTCCATTCTCGTAACCATATATGTTCTAATGCATGCATAGCAGTCTTAAATATACATACATATATGCAAATATGTATATATACATATATATATATACATATATATATATATATATATATATATATATATATATATGTATATATATATATAAAATATTGTTAAATTTATTAATATTATTTATTTAAATACCTTCATATTTGCATTTTGTCTCTCTCTCATTTTCCAATACAATTCATTATTTGCATATGTAGTTTCTAATTCTGATCTATTATTTGAAAGTAATTTTTGAATTTCATAACAAATATCATATGAAGAATGTAAGTTGGGTTTTGGTAATACTAGACACAAGGGTTCTACTTCTTTAATTCCTGTTGGTAATACAGTAATATATATTTCATGCATTGTATCCGATTTATTTCTAGTATATGTAAAAATATCTGGAGATTTATATTGTCCAGTAATTTGGATCATATACCATTCTATATATAAAAATATATAAAAAAAGATTTGTAATAATTAATATATATATATAATATAATATAATATATTCAATAAAGTTTAAATAAAAAAATATATTTATTATTTTTAACCTTTGGGCAAATCAAAAAGTATGGTTTTTATATTTTCAATTTTATTTTTGTTATTTATATTGAATCCAACATAAGAAGATTTAAGCCCATAAGCTTGTTGTACATTTAAAATTGATTTTCGCATTTCTGTTTTTATACATCTATGTAATATTTGTTGTCGAAGAATTACAGCATGTGATTCAATCAAATGAAATATAGCTTCAAGTTCATTACCAGTCTAAAAATAATATTCATAATTATATAAACAAATTATTTTATTTCACATTACTTGGAAATATTTTTAATTCATAATATAATATAAAATTAATATATTATTGATACCTTTAAATAACAATTTGCTAACATTTTATTAAGATTTGTATATTCAACACTTCCTAAATTGCATCGTATATTCGCAAATAATTTATCAATCTCTTTCTTTAAATTTTGTATGCAATTAATTTCTATTATATTTGTTGACGTTTTTTCACATTTATCATTATTTAAATGACAATTGTCTAAAATTTCAAAAATTTCGTCCATATTAATAAATATAATTCACTCTTAATATAACTTTTGTAATAACTACTGTATACTCTTTTGCGTTTTATAATATCAATTGTAACTGTTGCTTAAATTCAAATGTAGCTAATACCAACCTATGTATATAAGGTTAGAGAAAAAAATTTATAGTAATGAAAAAATAAAATATTAATTTATAAATCTATATTTTTTTATATAATTATTAATTTCAAAATAAACTTTCATCTTTCATTTTATATGTTTAAAAATATATTTTTTAAAATATAAATATCAAAGAAAATCAAAATATGAAAACATGGTATTTAAATATTAAATAGTACTTAATATAAATTACAGTAATATAAGTCATAATTGATATAATAAATTTTATTTAAGATTTAAATATAAATATATAAAATTTATCGATATTATTTTCTTATTAATTTTTATTATTATACATACTACACCAATTGTACAAAAATGATTTATTTAATACATTATGTTAAAATATATGAATTTTATATATTTTCATATTTTATAATTTTTAAAATTTTATAATTACATATTTTTAAACAAGATATTATGATAATTTTAATAATTTAATAATGAGTTTGCTGAAACATTTTTGTAAATATTATAATTTTTCATATAAAATCATATGAAAATTATTTATATATATAAAATTCATATCTTACAATTTTTAATAAATAGCATTTCTGCATCATTGTTATAAAATTTATATAAGAATGTTGACTATTGAAGAATTATTATAACTTAATTATGCTGCATTATACATTAAATACATTAAATTTTATTATTAAATTACAGAATATTAAAAAATATATTTTTATGAAGACTTTTTGAAGAATTAAAAGATTTTTAAAAGCATTATCATAAAAAATTATGAAAATAATAGATTTCATTATTCCAATACACAAGGTCCTTCCAATAATTGTCCTTTTATATGATTTAAATTTTCTCCAGCATAAGATAATAAAGGAGATATTTCTATATCACCTGATACAGATATAGCTCCTGCATTTAACAACCACTTTTTATGAAGTTTAAGTACATCATTTCGTGCAGTGCTTGGACAATCTTGACCAACAGAATCTGCATTTTTTAAAGGACTGAAATCTTCTTCACGAATTCCTTCCCAAACTGTTAAATGTTTTGCAAATTTAAATACATCAAATATGAATTTCTCAATTTTAATACCATTAGGAATTTTGGGTTCATTTCGGTTTCCATCTTCATCAATATATGGTATTTTTTTTTTAGCAGCATGAAGTTCTATTTCTTTTTCATGATATTTAGCAATGCTATATAGAAAATCTACAGTGAAATAATGATTGCATATATTTGCTGCATTATACATTAATTGTCCATCATTAGAATATAATTCAGCCGTTTCTTTTGAAATTTCACTATACTCTACAACTTTGAATATATCATTAACCTATAATAATAATAATATATACAATATAATACAATATAATAATAATAATAAAATAAAATAAGAAATAATAAATAAAGAATAATTAATATTTTACGCACTTTACATACAATTCCCACTGGTTCATTTGGGGAACATTTTTGTATAACTTTAACTCCACAATCAGTTTGTAAAGATAAGCAGTACCCAATAAAAATAGGATCTGCTACTTTTATTAAGATATTATCAACTGAATGAACATGAACACTATGAATTCCACGTTGTGTCATATCATCCAATATTCCTTGTGTTATTAAAGCTCGATATACTCCTCCATTTCCATCTGGAGCTTTCGAAATTTTATATTTTTTATCCAAAATAATTTTTCCATCTAATGTAAAACATGGTAACATATCTTGTTTAAAGGCTTTACAATTTTTTTCTTTTAAATTAAAATAATTATGTTGATGTAGAAACGATACTGTTATATCATGAGTAGCTTCACTGGTTAATATATACCTAAGAAAAAAATTAATTATTATTTTGTTTATATAAATATAAATAATAAATAATTTAAATAATCTAATTTAAATAATATTAAAATAATAAATAATTTAAATAATTTAATAATTAAATAATTTATAATAATAAATAGTTTATATAAATATAAACTTTTATATATTAAATTATTTAATCTAATCTGAAGTAAAATAAAAGTATGTACCATGTAATTTCTCCATCTTTCCCATACTTTTCTTTTGCCATATTTTCCAAACGAAGTATTCTTTCTGCCTGTAGTTGAAAAAGTGTCTTTCCAGAAGGTAAACCAACATTATACATACCTTTGGGATAAGTTACACCTAATCTAGTACCTTGACCACCAGCCATTAATAATACAGCTACTTGCCCATTTGCTATTTCTTGCAATCCTAATTCTTCATACATTTTTAATTGTTCCTTATCAGTGGTTTTAACAGATGCAATATTTTCTTTAGGAATAGGAGATACCTTGTCATCTAATGTATTCATATTCAAAGAACCATATATTGCACTATCAAAATATGATATTACATCCATAAAATTCAATTCAGATATTTCTTGACAAAGCTCCTCTTTTTCTTTATCTGATAATTCATCATAGAACTTTAATAAATGTTCCTGACCGCACTCTATCAATTTTTTTTTGAGAGATTCCATATTCACAGAGTTTAATACTTCGTTTGACAGCCGTGTACATAAATAATTAAACTATATATCACGTTATTTCAATATTATTATCTTTAACACGATAACTGATAGATGTTTGTGTTATATTTTTATTTAAATAAATGAAAAAAATAAATATAAAAAACAGCAGTCATTTGACTGAAATTTGTAACCTATCCCAATTCATGGATAAAATGAAACACGCCTTTACTTTCACGATTCCACGTAGCACATTTAACTCGATTTCTCTTATCAGCCCCTCCTACCCTTCCAACTTCTCTAACTATTCTCCTTTCCCTTTTCAACATATTTTGCATCCACTAATATGTTTTAAAAGATCATATTATTTTCTTATCAAAACTTGATTAAATATCCGAACCGTAACCTTTTCATACATAAGTCAATATTAACATTTATTTCTATGTTATTGATGAAGAGTAATTAATTTTTTATGAAAAAATTACTTCTGATTAAGTATTACTATGTTAATAAAGATGAAAAACGAAAAAAAACTTGCAAACTTATATTTAATCAAAATTAAAATATGTATATATATTTAAAAATATCTATAATAATGATATTAAGATTTATTTAAAAAAAATATCCATATATATTATTTATTTATTTATTTTTTTTTTGCTTCTAAATATTTAAATATTTAAATATTTTAAATACTAACAATACTTAATTTTATTTATATTATACGTATCTTTTATGATTTAATTATTATTTCATTTATTTGGTATACAATTTTGGTTTTTATAAAGTGAAATTTAAAGAACTTTTTAAAATTTAATTTAATCATATATACAAATTTTATGATAATTTAAAAAAACAAAAAAATTTATAACAATATATTTTTATTATTTAAGTAATTAGTGATTACCGGCATGCGCATGCGTGTATACAGAAGAAGAATTAAAAGTATTTAAAAACACATTTTTATATGAAGATATATTAAAACAATATTAATAAAAGATTTTCAATTTACATTACTATGCATACTAATTTTTTTATATAATACAAAAAAAATTTACCTTTAAAAAATATTTATAAAATATATTATATTATTTAGAATTGACAACTATCCTTGATAAAAATAAGAAAAAAAATTAGTAAATGATATTTAAATCGAATTATTTATAAATTTAAATAATAATAATTTCTATATAATATTATTATATTGTTTCAATTTTATTATTGATTATATTTTGAAATATGTATTAATAAAACTCGAAACTATCTTCGATAATATAAGGTATGTGACCATGTTTATGCAATATAAAATTTTTAAATGTATTGCCAATTAGATATTAGTAATAGATAGTAACACATGATGGCGCTTTTAATTCTCTGTCAGTATTCAATGTATACCGAAGTGATCTCAATATTTCATTTAAGTTACATGCATGTTTGCTTGTGACTTATGAAGAGACATCATGTTGTACCTGCCTAAATAACATTTTCGATAATGCTGCTGCAATATTACATATGTAATATAATAAGTTGTAATGTGTAGTGATGTGATATGTCTATGCGTTCATGATAAAGTACTCGCCCTTTGTAAATGTATTTCGGTAAGTTACATTTATGCTTGCTTCAAGTTATAGTCTTTTCATATTGCTGATTCGAAGGATTTCTTTAAAAAATTCGTCATCAATTGTCATGCAAGCTACAAAACCAATTAGTATATTTATAGTGACAACTATAGGGTATTATTACATGAATATTATTTTTTATATAAATAAACAAATTGTAATTACAAATTCTATTAAATCTTAAATATATTATGAATTTATTTATACACTACTATTTTTCTAATTGTCTTAATTTTATTTTATGGAATGATAGGTTAGGAAGAATGTCCTTGAATTCTTTTATTTCGACAATATTTAAATTATATTATTTATAGAAATATTATATTTCTTTTAAGATAATTAGTTTTAAGCTAAATTCATAGAATTTTTTATTCATTTTATTATAATTTCTATACAAATTTTTAAAAGATTTTATTTAAATAATTTATGGACCATTATATTTTTAAACATTTTTAAAAAATAAGATTTTTTTATAGTAAAACAATATTTTTAAAACCTAAAATTTTTAAACTTTAGAAGCCAGGTGCCTAGAAAGCAGCTGGCAAGATGGGCAAATTGTTGTCAAAGATTTTTGGCAACAAGGAGATGCGAATTTTGATGCTAGGATTGGATGCTGCTGGGAAAACTAGTATCCTTGATATATATTTTAAAAAAATTTTTTTATTTTGTAAATTTTATTTTGAAATTTTATAAAAAAAATCTCTAAAATTATGTTATGTTTTTTTAAAATAGTTTATTCATCAACATTTCCTTAATTACATATCAGCAATACTATATAAACTTAAACTAGGACAGTCTGTAACAACTATACCAACTGTAGGATTCAATGTAGAAACAGTTACCTATAAAAATGTTAAGTTCAATGTTTGGGTAAGTAATAATAACATTAATTTATATGTAAAATGTTTATAATAATTATAATATTGTTGCAGGATGTTGGAGGTCAGGACAAAATACGTCCACTTTGGCGTCATTATTATACTGGAACTCAAGGACTTATTTTTGTAGTAGATTGTGCTGACAGAGATCGAATAGATGAAGCACGTCAAGAGCTTCATCGAATTATAAATGATAGAGAAATGCGAGATGCTATTATATTAATCTTTGCAAATAAACAAGATCTTCCAGATGGTATAAATCTAAATATTTTATAATGATTTGATAATTATTATACAAATATATAAATAAATAAATTATTATCTTTCTTAGCAATGAAACCACATGAAATACAAGAAAAATTGGGTTTAACTAGGATACGAGATAGAAATTGGTATGTTCAGCCATCATGTGCCACAACTGGAGATGGGCTTTATGAAGGCCTTACATGGTTGACCAGTAATCATAAATTATGAGCAAATATTTATTTTTCATCAATTAGCCACATACCAAGAATGTACGTTTGCTTTGTATTTTCATTTTTATTCATCATATAGAGGCTTTATAACACAATAACAATCATTACAACAACAATGATCTATAAAAGAGAAAGAAAGGGAGAAAAAATAATTTCAAATGTACTGCAGCAAATGTAGAGCAACTATTGATCAGATGATGTGTTTCAGCATATTAATATTATATAGATAGAAAATTATTAAAGTACCAAAAGATATAGATTTTGTTACCAACTGTCTTCTAAAATTCGTAAAAATGAATACATCAATATTTTTTTAATTAGATTATTATGTTAAACATTTTGCTATAATTTATAGATTTACAGTTTATATATTACATTATGGATGCTAATTTCAAAAGTATATAAAAAGTTATAAAAACTATTAATTTAAAAAAATATTCAGAAAAATTAAACATAAAAATTCATTTTTTACTAATTGCATTAATACTACATAATATGTATTACATATAATATTAATATATAGTCTCACAAATATATGTGATTTAAAGCACTTAATAACTTCATACATTCAATATGAAAATATTCATTGATAAGTTTTTGCCATTAATCTTATTTTTCATTCAAAAACATTCATGGTGTCATTTTATTTTTATATTTTTAATAATTGTCTTCCAGTTTTTGAATGAAATTTTTTATAAATATCATTCAATCTCTTTTTTTATTATTATTATTATTATTATTATTATTATTATTATTATATAAAAAAAGAAAGAAAAAAAGAATATTTCAAATGATATTGTAAATTTTCTTTGTGCTTGACTTTAATGAAAACGCATTCAATGTACAAACGTATACATATACATACAAATGAGGTTGTTCTGTATGCACAAATGGCAAGCCATTGAATTAGTAACACAAGCTCAAAAACCATAAATCAGAAATGAAAAAGAAAAGAAATAAGAACAATGTTACTGATAATGTAACAGCATTAAATCTGCCAATTTTTTACATTTAAGCGATCTAATTACGCAAAATTAGAATTAGGTTAGAGAAAAGAGTCAGACAATGTTTTTACCTGCGTCTTATTTCATTTCTTTCGATGATAAGGTGTAGAATAAGAATAATAAACATATTTATCGATATTTGCTGTTAACTGAACAAAAAAAATTCATCGTCATTCGATTTTTTCTTTTGTACAAGCTTCATATTTACATAGCGTTAAAAGTAAAATAACAAAAATACATATTATTCTATCGATGTATTTTCATATCAACATTTTATCTACATTCCAGGATTATATTAAGATATTAGGATTTTAAAATTGTATTACTTTATCAGTCATAATTAATACAAATATAAGTTTGTTAGATTCTCTTTCTTGACATCTATATCATTAATTTTAAGTATTTTATTTTTACGAGAATTATGTCCAGAATAAATTAATTCATATTTAAAAATTATATATAAATTTTGGAAAGAAAGTAATAGATTGTTCTTTCAGTCAAAGTGTAAGCGTATTATTGAACAATATTCTATATTTATATTTATACTTATTAATTTCATTATATAAAAAAAAATTTATAATTAATCATTTTTTTCTTATTTGTAATTATAGATAAAACATAACAGTTGTAACTGATATAATTTTATTAGAAATTAATTATTCTTCAAAAACCACGCGTATTTTAATATTACGAAGAAATAAGTATATCTTGGCAATAAACTTTATTTAAATGAATTACATTTATAATTAAATTGAAATTTTATTAATTTTAAAATATATATATTTAATTAAATAATTTAAAACTTGAAATGAAATAATTTCTACAGGTAGATAATATTGAAGTAAATATCTTTTATAATTTTTTAATAATAAATCGAATTTTACCTACCCATAGTAATATATTTCTTTATTTTTATTCAGTATGAAATAACAAAAATATGCATATTTCAGATATTGATTTTATATTTAAAAGTGAAAGAAAAAAGAAAGAACAGAAGGCGTATGTCTATTTTATTAGTTACAGCAAATGTTTTGTAACGCATTATTAATAAATAACATTGTCAAATAGACTCGTCAAAATAAGCATTTAATATATTTCAATTATTTCACGTATCTGTATCATCTACATTTTCCAACAATTTGTTTTAACAGGGGCCATTCAGAACGCAGGGCTCGATATAAAACGCTTTGGAGTAAGGAAGAAATTGATTACATCAATAAAACTGTCGGCATTTCTTAACATTTATGCTTCATGGATCGTATTCTTTATTTTATAAAAATTAATAAAAAATATGAAAGTTATATTACATACATAATTTAGTTTTTTAAATAAAAACTGAAAAGATTAAATTTAGAAAAAAAAATTAGAAAAAACGAATGTTTTTTTATTAATAATAGATTTTACTTAATAAATATGGTCCATAAAATTTAAAAATTAAGGAATGTTGACTTGTACTATTAGCCAAAGAATTCTCAATGCACCAGTTACACATCGAAAAAGAAGTTATTATAATATTGCAAGGAAATAAAATATACTTTGATTTCCATTTTTTTCTATTTTAAAAAATATGAAATTGATGATATTCATACATTAATAAATTATTTTATATATAAATTTTTTAATTATTTAAATATTAATATTAATAAAATAATATATATCACAAGATAACATTGAACATCAAAAAATATCCTTATAAGTAATAATTAGAGGTGCAATAGAATATTTGGTTTTTAGTACAAATAAAAATTATAAATATATGATAAGTGTAATGCTATAGTGTATATTATATAGATAAATAATAATAATTTTTACAAAATTAGAAACTGATAAATCCAGAAAAAATATGTATTTGTATATTACTATTATTATTATTATTATTATTATTATTATTATTATTATTATTATTATTATTATTATTATTATTATTATTATTATTATTATTATTTGTATAATAAAGATACCTTTAAATTACAACAGTATTTATTTTGAAAAAAGTTTTTTAAAATATAAATTATATTTTTAAAAAGAATATTTATAACTGCATCTAATTTCAAAAAATAATTATACAAATATTTATTATTATTATTAATTATGGATTATATTTTTATTTATTCTATGAGTTTTCCACTCCCAAAGATATTAAAATATAAATTTATGAAAATTATAATTTTTATATGGAACAATATATATTTAAATATTTTATTATATATCTAATATAAAAAGAACTATGAAAATAAAATATATATGAAATCAAATTATTTATATTTTATTTTTTTATAATGGTTAAAATAAAAAAAGATTTGTTTGAAATATAATCCTTTTTATTAACAGATTCAATAACATTTAAATTTTTTTTGAAATTAAAAATGCAGATAATTTTTATTCATAATTTCGTTATTGTAATAAATTTAGATAGATAATATGAATTTTCTAAATATTTTAAAAGTATGACAAATCTATAATTATTAATTAATAATATTTTATAAATCCAATTAAAATTATAACTTCAATATGAGATTCTTTTAACATATATTCATATTTTATTAACATCTATTACAAATCACTGCTAGAATGAAAAATTCCATATTTTATCACATATTTTAATGTTACAACACGTTTTTATAAAACTATAAATCTAATTCATATACTAAATAAACGAAAATAAAATATAAAAATAAGAGAGTCAAAAATTAAAGTGTTATCAAGTGAATTTGCTTATTTTAGTGATAAATAATAGAAATTTTCATGTATGTATGTATATATATATACACATACATACACGAAGACAATATATTTTTTCTTTCTTTAAAATTTTTTTTTAAAAATTTATTCTTTATGTAATTTCTATTTCGATATAATCTTGAGACGTATTATAATAGATATGCTATCTAGCAGGACGTTGTTCTTCTATGAATGCAGTTAAACGTTGTCGAGTTTTTTTATTGTTTTGACAAGCTGAAGAAACTAAACCAATTAAGTGTTTAACAGAATATTCCTGTAAAATATTAATAATAAGTAAAAGTATAATTATTATGTAAGTGTTATGTAAATATAATTTTAAATACTTTGTGATCTCTTATCCATTCCTCCAAACTATTTTCTGGAAGATAATATGCTTTAATATATAATTCAACATATTCTCTATGAGGCATTGGTCTTAAAGAAGTCGTTATTTCAAATTTCGATTTTAATTGCGTAAAGTCAAGTTGCATTAGTGCTCTACCACCATTTGAACATTTTTTAGCATTAGAAAATCTGTGATAAAATATAAATATAAAAAAAGAATAAATGCGATCTAAATAATAAAATGACATACCCCTCTACTAATGTATGAGTTATTAAATGTGCTACATTTTCCCAAATAGAATTATATACATCATCTGCTAAAGGAAGACAACTCCCGATGTTTTTTAATCTTTCATTTAAAACAGATATTTCCTAAAAAAAAAAAAAAAAAAAAAAAAAAAATAAAGATAAAAAAAATAATATAAGAAGATAATTTTCAATAAAGTAAAATATTTACTTATATAGTTACAATAAATACCTGAAGTAATGCATCAATATATCTACTATGTTGGGACATGACATCAGTCACTTCCCAATTAACTTTGTTCATCAAATTTAAAATATTTGCAACATCAAATGTTTGGGATGCTACAGCCATATATACTGGTTTCCTTAAATCTATAGTTGATGCTATTGTTTGCATATAAAATTGATGAAGAAAACCGCGTTGTGGACTAGCACCAATAAGATGTTCTAGATATGCTTTCAAACTTTCATATTGTTGGCCTAAAAATATTAAAGATTCCACTCCTACAATACGTTCCGTCAAACCATGAAGTTTTTCTGGTTGTGATAAATTTACAATGGAAGATAGTTGTGGCTGACGCACTTTATCAGAGTTTAATTTAATATTATCTTCCGTATCATTTTCACAAATAATTAAATTTTCTTTAATTCTTGCTAAAGATAACTTTAATTTTGGACTATACAAAGAATCACTATTTATTTGCTGTTAAAAGAAATATTATTTATTAATATTATTTATATTTAAATTAATTTCTCGATAGAAAATAATTAATTGCTTAATAAAATAAGTTACTAAAACTTACTAAGTCTGAAGTAAAAAATAAATGTACAGTATAAAAACATAATTCGTAAAACTGTATCATACTCTGTATAACAGTGACTGCAATTGATCGTAATAATCTAGACATTTGTAAATACTTTCCACAAATTCGCAATATACTTAGTGTCGTATTTGTAACCATAGGTCCTGATTGTTTTAGTTTACACTTTTTTTTATTTGTTTTGATATTATCTGAATCATCGACATATTCATGTTTCAATTCATCTGGAATATCATCATCCGATTCATCAGAAAAATATGCTGGAGGATTATCCTATATAATACAAATTATTATATATATTGTTGTCAATTATTATAAAAAGAATAAATTATAAATATCATAAATTCCAAATATCATACTTCGTTACTTATTAAAATATCTTCATCCATTGTATCATCTAAACCTATAGAAAATGGAGATGCACCTCCTTCCAAATACTTTTGAATCCATTCTGTACTTATAGTACTATCATTTTCACCAACATTCGAACTATCAAAATTATTCCATACTTTACAACTAGTTAAAGATGGTTTTAAACTTTTAAATTCTTGTAGTTGCGTTGCTACGAAATTCGATTTGACAGGACACAGTTCCCAACCATCATTTTCTAAAAATATTCTAAGTTCATCCAATCTTGATGCATGATAATGAGAAAAATATGATAATGATTGTTTTCTTATAGATTCTTGCAAATTTTCTGATTTGAAACCACATAATTCTTCTCCAATTTCCATTAATCTGTAATTATTTTTTATTAATATAATAATTTAAATTAAATTAAATTTATATAAAAACATAAAACATTTACCTATTAACTATTCCTAAAATTTGAACAAATTGTTCAAATTTAATATAAGTCAAATCAGCATTCATTAAAAATATTGATATTTTCATTTCGACGTCGTGCCATACTCGAATCATACTATTTTCTAATTTATGTTTTACATATTGTTTGCTGAAACTTTCTTCTAGATTTTTTATATCACTTTTATGTTCAATTTTATTTTTTTGTGTGTTGTGCCAATTTACTATCAAATAATAAGAACTTAATATTGTCCAGAGTGATTTACATAATTCTGTTAAACAAATAATGCAACTTTCACGGGGTACTGATTGACAAAGTTGTTTATATTGTTTTTTTGTATCTCCACCTGCATATGAATGAACAACTGCAAAAGCAGTATTGTGAATTGCAGCAGTGAAATGCATATGCAATTGATCCATTGCAGATTGAGTTTTTCCTAACAAAGTATAAGCTTCTTGGATGGATGTATATATTGTTACATCAAATTGTGTACACATCTTTGACAATGTAATATCCAATGCTTCTTCTGCTTGTTCTAAAATATCCTGCAATTTTCCATTTAAAGCAGCAATGCAATGGAAATGTTTATATGTTTGTGCTGCACTTTGACATTCTAAAAGCAATGAAATTGCTCTAGGATAATTCTTTTCATTTAGTAATTCTTGCAATCTATCTCCTGTACGTTGCTAGAAAAAATCACAATAATTATTATTATTTTAATAAATTATAAAATAAATATAAATTAAAATAAAAAATATTTACCAATGTTTTTATGGTATTTAAATTATTTAACAATTCTTCTACAATCTGTCGTTTTTGATAATTTGCTAAAATTCCTAAACTAGCTGTAGTAAATTGTCTTTCAGCTAATTTTAAATCTGCTCTTCCCATTCTACAAATTTCTAATACATCTTGTAACTGTTCTTGTATTAATAAAATTTTTGCAAATTCTTTGTTACAAGCACTTTGTTTTTGCAAAATAAGTTGTAAAACTTTTTTTGAAACAACTTGATGTTGTTGTTTCAGTTTTTTGTAGCATTTTTCAATATCTTTAGATTGCAATACCTTTGGTAGTTTTTCCAATTCATGTCTACAAGGATCAAAATTACGATCTGTATTAAAATAAATTCCTTCTATAGATTCTAATATATCTTGATCAGGAATAGGTTCACTTTCTGTTGATTGATCAGCTTCTGATTGTATTTCATCTGATTTTTGTGATTCTGATGGATTTAATAGATCTGGATGCAAACCCATAAGTGGTATTTTGATTGCATTCTAAATAATAATAGAAAATATAATATATCATATTAATTTTTGTTTAAAATAATTTTTCTTTAAATATTATTTAAAAGAAAATTATTTTAAGAATTGTTATTTGAAAGAAAATTTATGAAATTTAAGTTAAATTATAAGTTCAATTTAAAATTTATTATAATACATTAACTAAATTATAAAAATAATATCACAACATAACCTAAAGCATAATAAAAAAAAAAAAAAATTACATTTATTATTACATTATTTATTATATATTTATTTACCTGTTTATTAATAAGACCGAAAAATTTACATTTTAAATCTTCCATACTGTAAATTTCTTTAAAATTTGGCGCAACACATTTTCATCTATTAACTCGATATCTTGTTATTTCTAGCCATCCAACTGATATATCAATTAACATTTGCATTTCTTTGTAATTATTTAATTAACCCCATTTCGTAAGTACATAAAATCTGTTACTGAAACATTATATAGATGCTTAGATCACATATGTATCAATATTTTTTTCAGGTTATGTACGATATGAAATTTCCGCGGGAGTTATAGCTTTATATCATTTATAATATTAATGATAAGATTTATAAATAAATAATATATATATATTACTATTATTTTCAAATAATGCTAATTTTTTGATTCATTATATTTTTTTATTTCTAACATATTCATAAAAAATATAATAATTAATATTGTTATTATATAAAAAAAATGTTAAAATAGAAGAAATGTTTAATAAAATTTTAAATTATTTATATATATTATTATTATATTTTTTAAAAATAAAATATGTATATATTATTTAATTATAATCTTATTAAACAAAAAAATAATAGTTAAATATAAAAAATCTATTAAATTGCTAGATAAATAAATTAATATGATTTTCCTAGGAAAAATCAATAATCTTATAATATATGTTAAGAATTATTTATTTAACATTTTCTATTTATATTCAAATTTATAATTTTCATAAAATTTATAAATTATTATAAATTATAATATTTATTTTAATGAATATTAATTTATGATAATTTTAATATAAAATTATAATATTTTTTTATTTAAAATTTCTTTTAAACTGAAAAATTATTAAATTTTTCTTACAAAAATAATTATGATTTAATTATAAATTAAATAATTGCGAGATATAAAAATAATATATTGTATTTTATTATATTATACATATATTTTTTAGAATTTTACAATCAAATATATATTTAAACATTTACATTTACAATCAAATATATATTTAAACGAAAAACATAGTCTTTTAATATTAACATTATCTTAAAATTTTTAATATTAATAAGTTTTTTATCAATAATATGAATAATATACATATGTATATATATATATAAAATTTATAAAAATAAATAAAGAGTTAAATAATGATTCCCTATTTTATTATTATTATTTGTCATTATTTTATATATTATTTATTACAATTTTAATATTAAATAATTCAAATCACTCTTTTAAAATTTTTATTTTTTATTTTCTTAAATTTTTAAAAAATTTGATTTATATATGATTTAAAAAATTTATAAAAATATCTGTCCCTACTCATATATAAAGAAATAATTCGAGATATGAAGGATGAAGAAAGAAAAATTTGTTCGTGATTAAATTTTTAGAAATAGATTAAATAGAATATTCTTCAAAATTTCATGAAATTTATATATTTTAATTCCCAAAAGTATTTATGCTATTCTGCTTGAGTTATAATGATAAACAAACTTTACGTACGAATATGAGGAGGTTGAAATCGATGCGATGTAGTAGAAAAGGGTCGCGTGGGTGTTTCAGGGTAGAACGTTTGATATCGCCAATTTTAATTGGCCGTAGCCAACAAGACCTGCTGACTGATTGGTCAAATACATTTTACGTATCTCCCACTATTGAGCTCATTCGGTTGAAAGGAGTGGGGTCTTTACGTATTTGACATGTAGTATGTGATAAGTACGCAGGTGTGTTCACAGTGCTTGTATACTCGCGTCACGCGTCAGCCACTTTGTGTCAAACGGAGACGATAAGTGGCTGTGAAAACGAAAAAAAAAATTATAAAAGTGAAAAAGTAGAAGCAAGGAAACCATAAGTGTATATTTGTTTAAAGAAACAGTGTGTCAGCAATTATCACTATAATATAATACTCAAAGAGCTCGAAATTATATTCTTTGATATTATTGATAGAAGATAGTTCTATGTTCTTATATTGTAATTAAAGAAAATCGCGAAGTGCGCGTGAAACTTGCCTTCTTGAAAGATTAATTTAATTATCTATTGACTAAGAATGGTTCAGAGACTTTGCACTAGTGTAGCTGCGCTTAGCCTCGCCCTAAGTGCTTGCGTTTTTTTTCCGCGTGCTGTCATGGCGATCGACTTAAGTCGATTTTATGGTCATTTCAACACGAAACGTTCAGGTAAGTATTTATTCATGTTTTAAACTTAATCAATGGGAAACGAATATAATCTCAATTAGTTTAATTAATACATCTTATTGTTAAATTGTAAATTATTTAGATTATAAAATTGCATTTGATAGTAATAATATAATTATATTTTAAATAATATAATATAATTATATTTTGCATAGATAAAGTATTATATGGAATAATTTATGGATGTATACATGCACATAATAAATATCATTTATCCAAGAGTATTTTTCTTAAAATATGTTTTTTTATATTTTTTTTTTATTTATATTCGTTGATAAATCATTTTTATCCAAAGTTTATGATACATCATGTAAATTTTAATCTTGATATAATGATCCATTGTGTTGGTAGATAACATCATTGAAGTGGCAATTTGAATCCACGTGGTATATTAAACATATCACGATTTATCTTCGTGATACAGACGTTGTAGTTTATTCAATGCAACGTGATAATTTATGCCAGCAATAGATGTTATTTTATCAATGGTAAATCCTTTGAGTAATAAACAACATGAAATTTCTCGTAGTTACGAATTGTAGAGGACTCGAATTATATAATTCCGCGAATTTAAATGTTTTTAAAATACGTATTAATTAATTGAGAAAATGATTGATGATACGCTTAATTAAGAATATTCATCAATCAATTTCATATGTAACTATTAATAATTAATTGCTACGTATGCTAATTTGAGCATTATCATTTACGAAGTTAATGCACATATTCATAATCATATAAGATGATAAAGTTCATAATATAGAATCTTATCTTTGGAGAATCGATTCGAGAAGCCAAAATAAATATAAAATTTTATATAAAAATATTATTTGAAGTTTATTTATTAAGTTATAAATAATTGAAATAATTGAAAATAAAATAAAAATAGAATAAAACATTTTTGCTTACATTGTTGTCACATTTTATTCCCATTTTGCTTCATCAAATTTAAATTGCTTATAACTTAATAAATAAGTTTCATTGAATATATATATATATATACCTTTTATATACGCGTGCTATACCTTTTATATACGCTATGATATATGATATATATATTCAATACGCACATGAAATGGAGATGTATATGGTACATATATCTATGTATACATTTTGTGCACACAGTATTATATATTATCAAAAAATTTTTATTTATTATTTATTATTTATATTTATTATTTAAAATAAATTAATTATATAAAATAATGATGAAAGTTAATAAAATTTGTTATTTTATCATCATTTTTTATCATCATCATCATCATTATCATCAATATTATTATTATAGGAGATGCTTGTCGTCCATATGAGCCATTCAAATGTCCAGGAGACGATACATGCATTTCGATTCAATATCTGTGTGACGGAGCTCCCGATTGTCAAGATGGATATGATGAAGATTCGCGATTATGCACAGCTGGTAAAATTTTCTAATTTCCTTTAATTAATTTTATTATTTCTTCTTTATTTATTAATTATTATTATTCTTTATAATAAAACTTAGTTTTTGGATTTATTTCTAGACTCTTTTTTTTTATAATAATAATATACTCTTATTCTTATTAAATATAAAATAATACAAAATAATTCTTATAAATTCATAAAATTAATTCTTTGATTATATAAATAAAAAATTAATTCAATGAAATATATCAAAATTGAAATTGAAAATTGAAATAAGTTGAATTGGAATAGATTTCGAGAAAGTTTTTACATTACGCAATAAATATATCGAGTTTTAGGCATATCTGATTTATGCTTATCAATAACTACTGTTTAGTTGTTTTAACTGATTAAAATCACTAGATTGATATATTTATTTATATATTGTAACATTGATTCCCCATTCTTTATTTATAACATGTATAAGTAGAAATTGATTATTTTAATAAATATAAATAACAATAATTTTTATTCTTATAATATATCAAAAATGGTATATAAAATAATATTGATATTAAATTAAATAATTATAAGATATTTTTATATGAGTATTTAATTTGATTAAAATGTTTTATTATTTATTTTAGCAAAACGACCACCAGTAGAGGAAACTGCTAGTTTTCTGCAGTCATTGTTAGCAAGTCATGGTCCAAACTATCTTGAAAAATTGTTCGGGACTAAAGCGCGGGATACTTTAAAGCCTCTTGGTGGAGTGAATACAGTTGCTATAGCGCTTTCCGGTAATTATTACAATTTTCTTTAAAGATAGATCAATCTTTGAAAACATTCATAATAAATAGATAAAAATTTTTATAAGTAAATTATTATATATATTTATTTGAATAATAGACGTAATAAATATATGTATATATATATATATATATATATATATATATATATATATAATAAATAACATTAAATCTTAAAAGAATTAATTGTAATTCCTCCAGAATCTCAGACGATCGAGGATTTTGGTGCAGCCTTGCATTTGTTACGCACAGATTTGGAACATTTGCGCTCCGTATTTATGGCAGTGGAAAATGGCGATCTAGGCATGTTGAAATCAATAGGTATTAAAGATTCTGAATTGGGAGATGTGAAATTTTTCCTTGAAAAGCTCGTGAAAACTGGTTTTCTCGACTGAACAAGCTTTTTTTTAAACGTAGGGGCTATAACGTATATACGTTGACTGTATCGTGTTATAATCGCACTAACATATTTCTAGAAAGATTGTTGGAAGATTCTTTCACTAATTTTTGCAAAATGATCACCGCCTCTCTTTTCTTCATTTTATTACTCTTTCTTTTTCCTCATTTCTACTTTCCTTTTCGCTCCCTTCGATGTTTTCTTATCACTGTTTGCTTTTAAAAAAAAAACACATCGAGCGAGTACCGAGATAAATTGAGAGATATATCTATTGCTATCGAGAGGTATGGGAGTACTGGATGTTTAAACTTTTTCTAAATGTCAAGGTTAATGCTTGTATACATGCTCTGTCTTTACATCATCATTCACTTTCGCGCTGCAATAGGCATGTCATTTACTTCAATAAAAAATTATATTTTGTGATATTAGACATTTTGAAAATCGGAATTTTGTAAAAATAGAAAACATAATTGATGAAAATTTTTTGATAAAGATGAACAATTATATGTAGTTATAATTATTTAATTGATTAATTATATTTTACTGGAATATTCAACTGAAATCAAACTACGAATATATATATTAATTATAATATAATTTATGATCAATATATTAATTAACACTGTTAAGTTAAGTTTTTCTGTGATTAACACTAACGTATAATCACAGTAACATGCAATCATTAGAAACACATACGAAAAGAAAGAATCTTTTATTGAATAAATTATTTTTATTAATACATATGTTCTTCTCATTTTAATATTTATATATTTTAATTAATAATTTTAGATAAAAATTGAAAGAAATATTATATTTAGATTGAATTCATTGATTTAATTTTAGTAATTTTAATTCATAAATCAAAGTTATTTAAGTCATTCATTATTTATTGATCTCTTTTCGTTTTTTTAAATTAGTGCTTGATGCAGCGTATAAAAAGCGTAAATATATCAATATTTGATGTTGAATTAAATTTTATTATGATCGGACTCCCATTCTACTCGTATTTTATTATATTACCGAAGCTGTGCTTTGGTTTTTCTATAATTTTTAATATTCGTAATATTCGAAAACACGTGCATATGTAAATTTATGTGTAAGTAAGAATCTATCTTGCAGTTCAAACATTGAATACTGCATGTGTTTCTCATTACAGAATTATTGTATACAATATACATATATATACGTATATAGTATATATAAGTATATATACATATATACACTTATACATCATCTATTGCACTTTTACATGCTTGTAAAACTAAATAATTACTGCTGGTACAGTACCGTATGTAAAGGTCCTTCTACGAATTTCAGTTTCTCGTCGTATCGAAGTTGAATTGTTTCTAGATTTTACATCAATATTTCGTTGACTAATATTTAATTTAGATTAAACATATTTCATGAAATATCATAAAAATATACAATTATCTACAATTAAATAAGTGAAAGACAATCAGATAAGTCTTCTTCCACTATATGTTTAAAAAAAAATTATTTTAATATTTAAAACACAAGATAAAATGATCAAAGAATATTTAGAATCTATAAATATCCATTGTTGTATAGATTGCAGCTATTTTTGTTTTTTTTTGTTTTTTTGAACGAAATACTCATATTCCTCGATACACATCAAACAGAAATACGTAGATAAACCAGATTCATGTAGTTCCTTCTCGTCAAACTGCTCGTTATAATTTAATTGTAATATTTTGTAAAAGACTTACCTTGATATATTCTTTCGTTATTCATTATATTCTTTAACATAAAAAGATCAATGCAAGTCTTCAATAATCGGAAAATCTTTGGATCGATCATTCTACAATATAATTGTTTTCACTAAAATATTATTGGAACGTACAAATTTTTATTTAAGTAAGAAAAAAATACGATACGCAAGAGGATAAAAAGAATATTTCAATTAATTTATATAATTTTTTGTTTACTTTTTTGTTAATTTAAATTTGAAACACATTGTAGCAAGATTATTTATATAGTTTAAATTCCTTGCTATGCAACTGATTAACTTTAGTCCAATATAAATATACGAATCATTTATATATATATATATATATATATATATATATATATATATATATATAAATGCAAATATACATTTACGTATACGTACATACTTATATACGTATATGTATATAAAAAACATATATACATATGTCTATTTTAAACATGAGAAGTGAAGCAGGTACAAATCGAGCATAGTATCGCGTTCCTTCAGGGTATATGTTCTTTACTTAAGAAGACGATGGTAACAATGATAATGACAATGAAAAAGCAAGTATATAATGCTATAATGTATTAATATTTTCATTATGATAATGCAACATAACATATCAATATAAATACATATCAATAATTTAATCTAATTTGGAGATGAGTGTCGAATACTCTCTCTAGCAGTTGGTTCTCCATTTTAATCTTTAAAAGTTAGAGAATGTTCATAGTTTTCACAAAGTTTACAAATTTGGAAACTATAATAAACTATATTAATTATATCAAATGCAAAATGGAGAACAAACAATCAACTCTGCTTTAGAGAGACTTCAATATATGATGAAGTGTATCTCTATTTATTAAGCGTAATATCTTCTAGTCAATCAATGATATATCTTCTAATTAATAATAAATAAGTCTATACATATATAATTACATATCAACAGAGGAGTCACTTTTATCAGATAGAAAATATATTATTTTGATATATAAAACAAAAGTGAAGAAAAAATGGCAAAAAGAAAGAGATGTAATGTTCCCTCTAGATGTCAATTACGGTTCAATGTAGGGCCTGGACCGAAGACAGAATCCCGAGGGAAATTCGTGTAAGCTTTAAGAAAAGCTTTTTCTTTTTAAAGGATTAAGACGAACCGAATCTCCGCCTCGAAAACGTCTTGATTCTTTTTAATCTACTCCTCATCTTCTTCCACTTTTCTCCTTTATCCCCAATTTTGATGTGTTATATTTAAGATAATATATCATTCATCTCTGGTGGCAATTAAAATGAATCTAGACGCGTAAAATGTGCGGCGCAGTACATTTTCATTGTTTTCAAACGACAGATTCTAAGATGCTTGTATACGCCGCATGTTTTTTTTTTTTTTTAATCTTTATTATAAATAATCGTCCTTTTTTTTAATTCCATTTAAATTAAAATCAATTTATCATTTCTTTTATTAATTATATATTATAAGAATTATAATATAATATTAATTATATATTATAAGAATTATAAGATATATTTGTTATCTTAGCATCTATGATATTTTTAATTAATTAATACACTGTACAAGATATATATCATAAAGACAGAAATTAAAGTAAAAAACAATAATTTTAGTTGAATGTGTAATTTATTTTATTTAATAAAGCATTATAAAAATTATAACAATTGTAATAGAACATCTATATAATCCGTCCATAGCATTCAACTAAAAGGATTATTATTTGAAATAAAATAAAAAAAAATTCAATTTTCAATTTGTATTAAATATTTAAAAAATAATTTTTTTTTTTATTATATAAAATCTATTACAGCGTGTACGAGCATTATCAGATATTTCTGTCAATTGATGAGGTGTACAGCGTATATATATTACGTATAAGCACTTTTAATTATCTTAGTTATCAAGATTTAAATAGTGTGGTAATGTAATAAAAAAATAACACACCATTGTATCTATATTACTTTCAACTTCTGATTGTTCTACTGCCAAAGCATTCTTATTATACGGCAACTGCGACGTACCCGTACATTTGTAAGCAATCTTGCTTCTTAAAATTTTGTACTTCTATCAACTAAAACAAAATACAATGTTCTTGGAAATAAGTTCAACGCGCGAATATCATTAAATAAATGTTTCTTCAGTTTTATTTTACGAAATTGAAATTACCTGACCATATATATGGTGTGTGTATATATATATATAATATATATATGTATATATATATATAATATATATACATACACATTTTTCGTAATTATTGTAATCATTAAATGTTCTACATTTGTTTTAAAAATTTCTTTTTCTTTCTACTCGATGAAAATAAAAATTAGCGCAAGGAACTTTTTTTCAAAAAAAAGATACACTGCAACTTTTTTTCAAAAAGAAAATTAGAATTTCATAGAATTACATAATAGCGAAAAATTTTGTTTTAAAACTAAAAGAAAATTATAAAAAGAATAATGCTTTAATATTTTAAATTTAATTTATTTTATTTTATATTCTAATAGAGAATATAAAATAACTTACATAATAAAAATCAAATATAACAGTAAAATTGAGATAATGTATATTTTAAATTATTATTTATATTATATATCTTAATTTAATTTTCATAAAATTTGTGCACATTGCAATTGCTATTATATCTTGGCAAAAAATTTACAATTTTTATGCATACAAAAATAATTGTATTATTCTTTTTACTGTTCAGTTGGTTCGATTAATTCGTATTTATTAGTAACTCCTCCAAGACTTTTTAATTCTTCAACTAAATCTTGAACATCTATTTTTCGAGAAACTACTAATGTTCGCTGATTTTTAGGACCATAACTATGTGATTTTAAACCCAGTTGTCTTGCCACCCTAAAAAAAATTAAAAGATATATTGAAAGATATATTGAATATCTTTTTTTATATTTTAATTCAATGAATTATTTATTTTTTGAAAATTTTTATTAACAAAATACCTACTGATGGATTATTGCTCTTTCATCATTTGTAAAATCAGTAGAAAATATTAAATCATTTCTCATATCACCTGTGAGATACTTCCTCATAATGTCATTACATTTAAATTTTAAGTCATTCGTAGAGCAAAAATTTGACTTTAATCCTAAACCTTCTTTACTAATTTGATGCTTAATCCTAAATATATAATTAATATATAAATAAATAATTATTCATTTCACAAAGTAAAATAAGTTATGCTTACATGATGGGTTCTATTATTCCTTGTTGTGATTTACCAAGACCACCACCACTCCAACCCATTAATCTCATTAACTTTCTTCCAATATTGTCATCAGAAATATAATTATCTTTTGATATATTTTTTATCATTGTTGTTGCAATTACATTGGCATTCCTATTTATATTATGCTTAATCTAATCAAATTTATTAAAATAAAACTTTAAGTTAAAAATTTAATATATATATGAAAATGAGGAAAAAACTTTATTGCAAACCTTAATTGTATAATAATATTTTTGTAGTTCATGTAATCCGATAACAGATGCTTCTTTCTTTGCTAATTTTTGATTAGAACTACAAGCTTCTGCTAATAACTTCGAATTAACAAAAATATTGCATTTACTGTAAAAGAAAGATAAAAATAAATAATTCTGAGAAAAAAGAAAAATAAAAAAAAAAAATATTATGTATACCAAGAATCTCCAATTTTATCAAATTTCCATTCTAAATTTCCTCCTGATGCATTAATTGCATGAACAAGTATATTTTGTGGTATATCTCCAGGTCTTTCTATTATAACAATATTACCAAATGGTAATATTGATTTTTCTAATTTTCTTCGTTTTGCAAGTACTTTGTGAGATGTGTCATAAAATGATTTTATAGATTGTGATTGCATTGATGATTCAACTATATTATTTGATGTTGGGGCAATACTTCCTAAAAATATATTCTTTAAAAGTATGTATTTAAAATTGAAATATTTCTTTTCTTACAATTTTTCCTTTTTATAATTATTTAACATATAATAGAACTCACAGTTCTTAGATATACCTTTAACCTTTGAACTAGCAGCATCGGAAGCTTTTACAAATGTTCTTTGTAACTTAGTCTTTTGTTTTTCTCTGTATTCACTAACAATATCTTGAGCTAATTCTGCAACTAACTGCATTGTCTCTTTAGGATATCTAAATTAAATATTAAAAATAAATATATATAAACATATTGTAAAACAAACTAAATGTATTAAATATAAAAAGATTATAAATATTAAATTACCTGCAGCCAAGTAATTCGACGTTCGTAAATACTTGAGCTAAACAAACAAGTTCGTCTTCTGGAAATTTATTTTTATGTGCTAAAAGAAATTTGCGTTTAAGTTCCCAATGTTCATCACATTCATGTTCTGTCTTATGTTGTTCTACATCCCAATCTTCCTCGTCACTCATTTTCATCGCAAAATTATGCAATTTATATGACAAATATATAAATATAAATTTATAGATAAAAATATATTGAATATAATATAATTTATAGAATATTTATCGAAAATTATATATAACTTTTCACTCAATCAAAAGAAACACAGAAATATATTAATATTATCGATATCTTACTGAAAATATTTAAAACACTTATTTAAATAAATATTTGTATTTTTGTCTATTTATATGAAATTTATGTTATATAAAATTCTTTCAAAAATTTCATCATTGATATATTATATATTAATATTATTAAATGTTTTACACAACAATAGCATGGATGAAATACAGTATAGATTTACCATCTTATAGAATTTTATGTTATATCGAAACAACAATTTTATAAAACGAAAAAGATTTTTTTTATATTTTTTATAAGTATGTTTTATTTATATTCGTTTAATATAAAATAAAACTTAATAATATATATTGATTTATTTAAGTTATGTAACTTTTTAATAAATAATAAATATTAAAATTATTTGAATCTATTTTACTTTATAAATAGTTCTCTTTTTAGAAAACATTATGTAAAAATAAAAAATTAAAAAATTTATATAATTTTAATCTATTCTATTCTTCTTTTCTTTTATTAAATATTTTTTCTGCATTTTAAAAATCTATATTATTTTTTATTTATTAAAAAGATATTTTATTAAAAGAAATTAAATTAATATATTATGGTATTATATTCTTTTCATTTTAAGCTATAAATAATTTTAAAGTTAAAATAAAATGTATTAATACATTATTATAATATATACATTATTATAATATTTTTCTTATTCTTTATTTATTTATTTTATTTTATTATTAATTTATTAAATCTATTTAATTTATTTCAATTTTTTATGAAAAAATTAAATAAAATATATATTTTATTATATTTTTATATTTAAACATGTAAAAAAAAAATCATTAACTATTTAAATTATGCAATACTTTATTTTCAGAGATATTATTGTTATATACTATAACTACTCATATCATATAAATATATTTATATATGTACCGAAATTATAATGAAAAAACGTATACTGAAATATATGATATTGCAGTGTTAATATTTATTTTACATTTTAAAAAAAATAAATTTAATATTTAACATTCTTTAACACAATAAAATAACATTATTAAAAAGCAATCCTAACCTATTACATAGGAGAATTCGAATAATACAATTATTTTTTTAATTAAGAAAATCAAGATGATTTCTAATATTACACGAACATTCTCATCTAAATGTAAATATTTTTATTTATTCACATTTTTCTTTTTTAATATTTTCTTAAATATATTTAAATATGAAATACATTTTTTGTAGTATACGGAGAATCGAGTATTTTGCGATCATTTTTCGTATATCTTCCGAAATATAAATTATCAACATCAGCTGAACCAAAACAAGAAATTTCAAATGGTAAAAATATTTTAATATTTATTTTTATTATTTTATTGATATTTTATTTTTTATAAATAAAATATAAATCTGTAATATTTTAATTTCAGATGATTTAGAAAAAATAGATCCATTAAATCATCCAGATTTTTTTCATGTTTATAATATGTTTACTATTAAAGATTTATTTGATGCAAAAGTACATTTTGGTCATAAAGAAGGATCTTTAAATGATCATATGAGACCTTTTATATTTGGATCTAGATTAGGTCATTTAATAATTGATTTAGATAAAAGTGCTGAATTATTACGACAGGCATTAAATTTCACAGCTCATATAGCTTTCAAAAATGGAATAATTTTATTCATAGCAAAAAATCCTCAAATTTCTTATCTTGTAGAAAATACTGCAAAGGAATGTCAAGAATATGCTCATACTAGAAAATGGAATCTTGGAACATTTACTAATGCTGTACAAGAATTTGGAATAGTTACTAGGTTGCCAGATTTATGTATATTTTTAAATACTATGGAATCTGTTGTTAAACAACATACAGCAGTGGTACATGCTGCCAAAATGTGTATTCCATCAGTTGGTATAGTAGATACAAACTGTGATCCTAAACTTATAACATATCCTGTTCCTGGAAATGATGATACACCTTGTGCTATAGAACTTTACTGTAAGTTATTTAAGAATGCAATAATAAAAGGTAAGAAATATAGAAACGAAATGCTTAGAAGAAATGAAGCATAATATAATCTTTATTAGAATAATGTAAAGAATATAAATATAATGAAAGAATAATGTATAAATATAAGAATACGATAAATAAATTTATCATATTTATTATTATAAAATAAATCAAATATAATCATATTAATAAAATAAAAAAATATTGAGTATAATTTTACTTTGATTTTAATTTATATAATAATTTTATTTCATAATATACTGAATATCTATATAATATGTATAATAATTTTGAATTTATATAATCATTTTATTATAATTTTTATTATAAAATATTAATAGATATTATAAAAAAATATTTATTTTTTGTTTTCAATATTGCTTTTGTTATCACGTAAATAATGCAAAAAATTTTTTCCCAATTGTTTAATTATCCTAAAATATAAAATAATTTTATAAAATATTTTAATTAAAATTTTGATAAATCTTTACCAACGTACCATGTTCCTACATTTGGATAATATATTCGTAAATACACCATTTGAAGTATAATTGACTTGCAAATCCACACTACAGACAACTTATTTGCTATTGCGATTCCTATCAATGTAGCACAACGTTCAGCAGTCATTCTATGTGTTGGTTTTTCTTCTTGATTTACTATATATTTCTATAATATTATTAAAATAATATATTTGTGTGAAACATATAAAAAATTATGAATACAAATATATAAGATATACATAAAGATAAAATTCAAATTAAACATACTTCACCAGATTTTTCTGTAAATGATTCTGCTAAAAAGTTAGTTTCTACTGGTCCTGGACATACTATGGTAATAGATATATTTTTATTTATTTTCTCTATAGATAAAGATTCAAAATATGCCTTCAAAATATATAAAAATAATATATATTTTTGACAATTAAAGAATTAATATTTATATCGTTTGAAATTAAAATATTTACATGTAAAGAAGATTTTGATGCACAATATGTAGCAGAAAATGGTACTGCTGTAACACCAGCAATACTTGAATTAATTACAAAATGACCTTCATTCATTTGAAAAAAATATTTTGCTACTAATCTACTTAAAGCTATTGTTGAAAACACATTTAAATCAAACAATTCTTTATCAACAGATAATTCAATATTCTCCCATTTTGCTCTTTGAGATCGTCCTGCATTATTTACAAGTATATCCAACTAAAATTAAATTAAAACATAATTAAAATTTAATAATAAATTTTCATTTTGAAAAATACTTAATTTATATATATATATATATATATATATATATATGTATATATTTACTTTGCCAAACTTAGCAATAATACTATTGAAAACTAATTCATGTTTATTTATGTCAAGAATATCCAAAACTAGCACTTCAATGTCTGAACTTTTCAAATTTTTATTCTCTAAAAATAAATAAATAATAAAATGATAAAAACTTAAGTAAAAATATGATAATAATTAATAAAAATATTTTATATATAAATATTATATAAATATTTTACTTTGTAAACAATTAGTTTTTACTTTTTCCAATTTTGTTTCTGTTCGTGATGATAAAATTAATTTACATCCAGCCTTTGCTAATACATATGCAAGATTTTCTCCAATTCCACTCGATGCTCCTGTTATCCATACTACTTTTCCTTCTAAAGAATCTATCAGAAAAATATTAAATATTTAAGAATAAAAATGTTTCAATAATATTATATGTACAAGAATCATTGTCTTTTATTATAATATATAATATATAATATATAATATATAATATATAATATATATCAATACTTATAGGTTTGCCAAATTTTTCATAAAAGGCAAGGCAGAAATCACAATCCAAAAACCAAGGCAATATAATATAAATAAGAAAATAAATTGTAATTAACATTCCAATTATAGTTAAAAGATCCATTTTATTAATTAATATTAAATAAATTAATCTGAAATAAAATTAAAATAAAAAAAGATATATTTTTTAATAATATATAAGAAATAAATATATGTTTATTAATACTTACACAGTATGTATTAAAAGTTTTAGAGATTTTACAAGATTTTATATTATTTAATATATTATTTAATATTTAATAATAATTGATTAATTAGAAATACAATGGAACGGCAATTATTTGAAAATAATTCGGAAAATTGAAATGTATGATATTTGTATGATAAAATATAAATGTATTTATTTTAATTTTATATAATTATAAAAATTACAGTAAAATTATTAATTGAATGTAATAGTGCCACTGCTGCAAATTAAAATGTGTATTATAATGTACATATCGTAAAATATATAGAAGTTATATATAATTTATACATCAAAATCGGTTACTGATTGGTTATTATCTATAGACATGAAAAGATGATGCAATTTGTATTTGCTAATTTAAATAATTGAAATTGCAAATAATTGTTTTTTAAATTATATATTTATATTATGAAAAAATAAAATATAACATTATATTCATTTTAATATTTTCATTAACAAATTAAAGAATAAATTTTAATTCTTCCAATATATTACGATATTTTTATATAATTTAATAAAAATTGCAAAAAGATTTAGATCAATATTGAATTATATTAAATATTCACACTTAATTATGAATTTTAAAATTATTGAAATTTTTTTAACAAATTTTATAAAAATATCTTCAAAATTTTATATCTTTATAAGTAAAATTTTATTTAATTAAATCTTTATAATAATTATAAAATTATTATATTATGTTTGAAAATAAATATATTTCAAAGAACCATAAAATAATTAAAGTTAAAATTTGATATTTTATATCGATATTATATAGAACATCTCAATACTCTTTTTTTCTAACCATTAATAATTAAATACAAATATACCATAAAGTATATAAATAGAATTATTTTGATTATTTCTCAAATAATGATTTTAATGAAATTCATTCTCAAATATTTTGAAAAATATTTCAGATAAAAATTAAAGAATTTCGAAGAAGATATTATTTGATATATATTATTTTTTTTCGTAATTGAGTACATAGAACATTAAATATGTTTTTTTAAATGGAACTATATAATTTTTTAAATCGATTTTATTAATAATTTTTCATGAAAAATTTTATACATGGTTATATAATATTAGTACAAAAAATATTTTATTTTCGAATTTTGTAAAATTCATTGTATAAAAAATAAGGAAAACATAAACAATAAAGAAAAAAAAATAATACAAACAAAAAAATACTGATTATATAAAGTAATTAAATATTGATGTAATCATACTGAATTATAAATTTATAATGTTTTGGAATTAATACAAAGTATTATATATTTTAAAAATGATCTGCATATATGTACTGATTGTATTGTACATAAGTCTTTCATAATTTTTTATTTTTATTATTTGTATAGATAACAGATTTGACTGAATTCAGATTTTTCATTTCTTTTATTTAATCTTTAAAAAAAAAAATAACATCTAATATCTGAGCTCTTTTATATTCAAAAATTTATATCTAATAAATAATAAAGTGAAGAAATTACATAAAGGTTTATTTTTTAAATTATAAGAATTCTTCCGCTGTTATAAAACTATTACTGTTTTTGTTATAAAAATTACATTCATTATGAAAAAACGGATCATTTTAATTATAAAATATATTATTTATAATCATTTCAATTTTTTCGGAACAGAGTAAAATTATTTAAGATCGATATCATAATTGTTTGATGATTAACTTCGAGATGATCTTTTTACTTGTTTAAAATACATATATTCCTAAAACATACAAAATATAACTAATAATACAAAATGAAATTTTATAAAAATCTGTGTATGGGGAAAGATATTTTAAATTATATATAATTATATATAATATTTTAAATCAAAAATTAAAAAATAGTATAAAATAAAAAATATAATAAATAAATTAAATTTAACTATTATAATATCACGTATCATATAAATATAATAAAATAAAATAAATATAATAAATAAAATATAATAAATATAATAAAATATAAGTTTCCTTATTAAAAAAAATATACCAAAAGAAATGCTGCAGCGAGAAGTAAACTTTTAAGTTTTGTGCTCATTTCCGTAGGAAATGTAATTAATAATACATAATCATGAAGATTATTGTCCCACTGATGCATAAGAGATGCCATTTGATGAGTGCCATCAATCGAAATGACCTAAAAACAATACATTATAATATATAAACGATATGTAAATATAGACTCGTCTTTGATCTTTTTCTCTTCATTAATTTTGTCATTTTTAGAGTGTCGATTGTGATAAAGCTTAATTGATGATTCTTGAAATATCTGCAAATTTTTTTCTTCGCAAAAAATTTTCGTTCCAGTTTTATTAACGAAAAATACAATTGCAGAATTCGCAGATCATAATGATAATATTTTCGTAAAGAGAAAAATTATTTTATCTCAAGTATTGTCAATTAATTAAATCTTAATTATCGATTTGTGGGAACACCCGGTAGAATCAATACATATTCCATTCCTCTTTATCATAAATAATAAATTAAATAAATGTACAATAAATGCGAATTAAGATTAAATCGGACCTGAAACTGCGCTTCCTGATACATACAGCAACTGCACACATTTGGACCATATATGTTACAAAGCTTGTTCCGTATCGCATCGTATACCGTGAAACTCGAACCTATCATGTTAAAATTTTCTTCCACCGTGCCAATTAAATTTCTGCTTTTCACCGTCATCCTCTGTAACGAAATTTTCATTTTTCTTTCTTGACTCAAAGTCTCAAAGTCGAGCCATCTCATTTACATTTAAATTTAACTCACGTGTAGTTTATTGAAAATATACGTCAGGTTGGTATCCATATTCATAACGAATGTAGTTTCGCCGGATCGGTCCACAACATTTAACACAAGATGATCGTGTATCAAGTTGGAACAATTCCATCCACTCGATCTGCTCTCAGTTTTTTCTTCCATTGCCAAAAATAACGTTTCAGCTTTCGGTATTTTCACCCTATATTGGAATCTTTTTTCCGATTTACCAAGTACTGGCAATAAAAGTGAAATGAATAAATACAAATTATCATCCTTCGATTTGTCACTTTTTCTTTGTTACTGTACTGTACTGTTGTCCCAAAAGTGAGATGATTTTAAGTAATAATTTTCCTTTGCGAGCGAACATTCGTTCAACGGCTTTGTTGCCGAGTAATAAAAAGCCATGATTGGCCAATTACGTAACTTAATCGACAGTAACGTTTCGCTGTCGAGCTGTTGACAGTGCCGACGGTCGAGCACGAAAAAATTTCAAGCAACATACATCGAAGAAAGCGCGTTGAATACATCAAATACTTTTTTAACGGTAAAAAATTATATAAAGAATTATATTATATTATGTATATTAAATTATATAATGAATAAATATAATATTTAACAGTGAATTATGATTGGCCAGTGACTTTTTTGTTAATGATTAATTTAATAAGGTCGTTTGAATGAAAATTTTTTCCAAAGGAAAATATTGTTTGAAATTATCTCGGGAATCTCTTAATTAACAGATGTTTCTTGGAACATCCTGTACATATATTCAATTTAATATAGAAAACAGATTTTTAATAAACTAAATATAAAATATATATATATATATATATAAAATATAAAATATATATATATATATATATATATATATATATATATATAAAATGTAAAATATATATATATATATAAAATATAAAAAATATATATATATATAAAATATAAAATATAAAATATAAAATATAAAATATATATATATATATATTTTTTTTTTCAATTTAACTCAAAATTATTACTGTTTCGTAACTTGTTCTCCTGTTTAAGTTAAGTAAATTACGAACATGTGTTTAAATCAACAATCTGTTGTACTTCCAGTTGCTCCACATTGGCCAAGAAATGACTTCCCGAGAGTACCGTCAGTTGAGATCTCGGAGTCGATATCCAATCCAATGTGTTCACAGGTATCGGTCTTCTTAACTCTTCAATTTGTCCTAAATCAAAATAGAATTGGATATTATTCCAAGTTATATTTATCTCTAAGATGGTTGATCTTTATGCTTTCCAGATATCAAAAATCAGATTTAATTTAACTATAGTTGAAGAAATTGTAATTTTTTTTTTTTTTTTTTTTTTTTTAGCTTAGATAAAAGACATTTGACATTTTATATTCTATAATTCGCGTGATAATTAATTATTTCATTTTTTTCGCAAAATTTGGCGAACTTTAAAATATATCACATTGGATTTGCTTTGTATATTTGGATATGCTTTGTATATCACAGTTTTGCTTTGTTCGTTTCTTACTTTATCGAATGCGTTCCACGTTAACATCAGCCTACCTTGTGGCTGCACAGTGATCGCGATAGTCTTCGAGAGAACTGAGGGTGACGGGGACAATGTGTTTTCTTGCATTTCTATATACTCGAAATCCTCTTCTTCTTTGTTAGGTGTACCTTAGTGTAATTAAATACAATTATTATTTATTATCGTTTTTTTTATTACAATGACAATCAATAATAATAATCAATCGAATATAGTTACATATCGAAATAAGTTACCAGTTAATGCCTTGGATGTGAAGGAATTAAGCTCATTCCCTTTCATTTCGCCTCGCGAGATAGTGACGAGAATTCATCGTGCTTCTCAAAAATATTTTTTTTTTGTAATCAACAAAACCTTATCGAATTAACTTTAATCAATTTTAATATTCGAGAGGGATTATATATACAAGATCGATCGGTGATTGTAATTATTATCAGAGTTGAAATGTCTTTTCGCGTGGAGAAGAAATATAATATATTCGAGGAAATTTTTCTTCCTCCTTAATTTTAATCGAGTCGATGATGGAATAACTCGTTTTTTCGTCTTATAGCCATCCGTGGATAATTCTATCGCGAGCACTGCTCGTTCCAACGTTTGATAAATCTTATCATTGATAACCAATCGCTTATCGTTGTATATCGTGGATAATATTATTGTTCTAGTCATAATCGTGTATAATTCTTATTTCTTCTTATTTTCTCCCCGCTGTGTCTTTTCTCTCAATTTCTCTCTCTCTCTCTCTCTCTCTCTCTCTCTCTCTCTCTCTCTCTCTCTCTCTCTCTCATGAAAATTAACAACGTCAATTTGATGATTGCTCGAAACAATAACGCGAAAAATTAAAAATTTTAAATTTTACACTTCGTGGTATATTTAACTCTCAATCGATAAATTTTATTCGTAATTAACTCGAATAAAGTAGCGACAACATTTTCTCGAAGATGTTTCAATTTTCTTCAACTACAATCCTGTATAATGGAGGAATAAGAAAAAAGAAAGAAATTTAAAAAAAGTTCCAAAAAATAGTGAAAAAATAAGTAAAAGGCAATTATAATTTAAAATATTCTATCCGTTCTACTTTCCTTCTTTTTTTTTTTCATTTTTCGAACAAATAAAAGGATCAGGGAATTCTCGTCTGAATTCCAATAAATATTCCAATATTCGTAATTTAATTTTCGTAATTTTTTTTTTTTGTTCTTTTTTTTCGAGCTTCAACCATGGATTTTCAACCATCGCAAGAATCTGGAAATTGAATTAAATTCCCGGATGAGTTGTCCTCCGAGCAATCCAAGAATTCTTGGACCTATCATTCTTCCTTCCCCCGAAGGGAGGAAGGGAGAAGCCTGGAACGAAATATCAACAAAGAGGTTAGTGACGAATCCTTAAGTCACATACGGACGGGCATCGAGATGGAAACAAGTTTTGGGGGATGGCTGTTTAACGAAACACCGATCGAGTTGACAAGGCACGCGCGCCTACAATTTTCCACCTCGCCGTGCTCTCCCCCCTCCCTCCCTCAGTCACACCCCACACGCCTTTACTTGTTGCTGCTCCATGCTAATTCCATGCGCGTTTCTATCGATCCCGGCCACCCTTGTATAAAAGGCCGCGTCATCGTCGTAATCATCATGAAAGGAAGAGATCGGCAGATATCCATGCAACCCGTGGAGGAATCACGTCAACGTGGTGGGAAAGCTGTGGACGAAGGTTGAAATAACGTAAAATAAATAGGATACAAGATTGGCCCGTGTTCGAATGTGAATAATTAAGGAAGCAAGTAAGTCATTGAAAGAAAAAGGAAGAAACGCCGCGATATCCTTCCTTTTTTTTTTTTTCTTTTAATCTTAGTTCTTTTTTAAATTAATTAGCTTGACAGGCAAAGACAAATTGCTCTCCTCTTCAATTTCTCGACTTCAGTTATTTAACAATTGAGCAATTTAATTAAGTAAAGTAAAAAAAATTAGATGGGTGAGTTTTTCAATTTTTTTTTTTTTTTTTTAATTGACTCGTTAATTAATTTAATGAATTGTTTCTCGTATTCTCTCTTTTTTTCTTTTTAATAATAAAAACGCGATAATTTATATATCGCTTTTGCGTTCTCTCGTGAGAAATTAATATCGACAACTCTCACCATCTGTTATGTACAGCCGTGACGTATATAAATGATCAGCAGATAACCATTGACCGTGACGAGAAGTTTTTGCATTGAAGATGAATGAATATCTATACCGTGGAAAAAGAATGGAAAGAAAAAAATTATCATTATTGAATAAAATTCATTTTTTAAATCACTATTTTATTTTTAAAACAGTGATAAATGAAACGGACGGGACAAATTTTCGATAAGAAATTATCAATTTTTAAATATTCAACATTATCTCGTTTCAAGTATATTCAAATGTGTATTTATGTATTTTTATTTTTCAATCATAATCGATGCACAATGTTTAATTTATTATTCTGTTTTTTTTTTTTAAATTTTACATAAATTAAATTATTATTAGCGTAACAACAATAAAATATTGAAATGCGTAAATACGCAAAAATTAAGAAATGCGTAAAACTATTAGAGAGATATTAATCAAATTTTCGCGACTAAAATTAATTATATGCGTGGAAAGTTTATCGATCTAATGGCGACGAACATACAACAAAGAAAAACAGGCTTTCGTTAAAATTAAAATTTTAATCTTTCCATTTTTCGAACATCATTGTCATCCTTGAAATTATGTTATTAGAAGAATGAAAAATTTGTTCACAATAATAACGGAAAATAACTTCAATGACGATATATATCGTTTTATCCATGAATACGTATATCCACAAATCACGTATATTCTTCGTTACAATATATAAATTTTCGGGTCGAGTTATTTCTCGACCTATCGTATATTTTATACGTATATCGCATAGTAATGTGAATTATCGGAGAGGACGCGATAATTATCGAATATCTCGATTCCTCGCAGCTATGATCGATCGGATAGAACGATCCCTGTTGCATCATCAGCTTTCGCTACTACGTCTTCAGTTAACGGATTTCGCTGACCTTTTTCAAGGAATCGATTTAAAGCTGATTAAATGAAACTCTAATCTGTTTTCTCGTCTTGATTATTCTTGCCAATGCCCTTAATCTCGATATTAATTTTCTTCATCGTCAAATATATTCTCTCGAGATTCTTCTACTCGTATATTATATTAACGAGATAATAAAAATGTACGATGTCGTGTAATCGTATTAATTAATTCGATAATTATAGAGATGAAAAAAATATGTGTATACATTTACATATAATTACACACACATATATATATATATAATTTAGATAGAAATTATTGTATTTTTAAAGGGGAAATGTTATCGCAAGAATGGATATTGGTGATTTTTTTGATTACGGGGTCAGTAACAGCAATGGTGCCCGTGCCCGTCCATCATATGGCAGACGAGTTGTTGAGAAACGGCCCAGATACTGTTATTAGGAAACAACGATCTCTGGATACGAATCCTCAATACTACAATGACCTTCGTTCGTTCAAATATCACGGAGGAGAGGGGGAGAGAAAGCTCGATAGGGAATACCAAGGAGAAAGGGAAATAGGAGAGGAGGACGAGGAAATAGAATTCTTGCCTAGCGGTACGTAATATGATAATTTTAAAAAGAGTAATAATTTTGAAATTATTTTATAATTTAATTTTTTTTTCCCCAGAAACTGGACAATTAGAGACGGTAGGGAACGGTTTCCAATTGAACAATAAACTGCTCGAAAGAGCGTTGATCGATTATTTGGAAAGCATTCCGCAACAGGTATTCGTTTTTTCCTCTTCTCTAGGATGGTAAATATTTATACACCATGCGTTTCACAATGTTCAGGAGGAGCAAGTCCCATCTCTGTTCCGAGAACGCGAACGAAGCTCCAGTCGTAAGAGAGACTTTAACCCTGATCGATTAAACGTCGATAATAAAGAGCTGACGAAATTGCTCCTCGAGGAGTTGCAGGATGGATCATCTCCCTATAATCTTGGAGACTTGGATGATGAAGGATACGTGGACGTTCGTCAGATGCTTTATGATCGATATAGAGGCGATCGAGGCAACAAGATATTATACGAGTTAGCGATCTGTTAATAATATTTTTTTTACAAAGAAAATTTATATTTTGTAAAAAATTTTTTTAAAAAATTCAATTCAATATGAATTATCGTAAACATATCGTTATTTCAACAATAATAATGAAATATGCCAAATTTGTGATTTGTAGTAGGAATTCAGGTCCAATGTCCTGGGGAGCATTGTTAAATAAAGAATCGGCGATTCGAGGCCAAGGTAGAATATCCGAGGAAAATGAATTCAACGATCGGGAGCAAGATCCGAATCTCTTGTATCTATCTATGGACGAGCAAAGAAACGTGAATGGTGGATATCCTGCAGAACGATCTATGAGAACGTATAGGAACACGGCTAAACGTTATTTCGTGGCTAAAAGAAGCCCGAAAGCTATGCCTGCCAAGAAAGAAATTACCGATCCTAAGGTGATTAATCGATTTCTAGAAATTAATTATTTTTTAATATATAATAAGAATAAATTTATTTTTCAAGGTTGCTCAAGACTTAGGAGCATTATTTGGCGCCCAATCTGTGAATAATCAAAATCATACGCATAACTACAAGAATCACGATCACGAGCACAATCACGATCTCGATCATGATCACGATCACGATCACGATCACGAGCACGATCACGAGCACGATCACGAGCACGATCATGGGGATCAGCATAAACACGAGAATACTTCAGAGGCGCCAAAAGTGATGTTGCCGTCGAAAGGGCAAAAAGAGAATGCGACAAAGTTAAATAAATCGAAGTCTATTGAGGTCAGGAAGAAGAGCGTCGATTGGTCTCAATATTTTGGTATTGATAAGAGAAGGAAAAAGGCTGCATTAATGGCTGGGCAAGGAACTCAGACTCAAGATGATGAATGGATGTTACAGCGATATTATGAAGTAATTATCTCATTTTTTTTCAATGTTTTTTCTTCTAAGTGTGTTTTTTTTTTATAATATGATAAATCAGAGTAAGTGTAATTATTATGTAATTATTTATTTTTCTCGATAATGAGTCGTGTTTACATACATACATCTTACGCGTTGATTAAGTGTCTTTAAAAAAAATCTTTTTCTATTTATAAGTACAATCTACTAATAGTTGAATTAATTATGCATTTGTCAGAATATGGTGGAAAATCTGAGACCGAATGAACGAGATTACGAAAAGGAAAGTAACGAAGGGAAAGATAAATTGCATCAATTGGATTCGAGACAAAAAAACATTAAAGATTTGATTCTCGAGGAAGCTATGAGATATGGAAATTCTGAGGATGATATAGATATGCAAAAGGTGTAATATATTCAAAGAAATTAATCAATGTTCATAATAATTAACATTACAATGTTTCATCATTTTTATAATGTTTTTATTTAAATTAAAAAAAATAGGTAAAAGACAAGGTAATGGCTCGTATGGCTGCTGCGTATTCTTTTGAGAAAATGAGAAAAGCTCTAAACGATCTCAGAAACAATGTTGCGGCTAGAATAGAGGCTCAAAAGGCGATCTATGCACAGAATAATCAATCCTCGAACTTTCGAGAAAATAGTAATATTCCTAAATCCAAAGACAAACGCATCAACAATTTAATCGAAACTGAAGGTATAAATTCGATTAAAAATATCATCGTTTACGTATCTATTTCTTAATCTTAAAAAAATTTCAAACTGTGTGTATTAAAATTTCTGTGAAAGGTATGGAAGAAAATAGAGCTTGTCCCGAGCTAAAAATGATCGAAAAACGATGCAGAGTTGTAGATACTTTAGGTGGGGATGAATTGCAAATACTCTATCTTCCTTGCGTTATGCTTCAAATCTGCAAGGCCTGTGTAAGTATACATGTACTTATATATAAATATCAAGTCTCTATACTTTTATCATAACTGGAAAAAAACATCATAAATTGTATATCTTTAATTATCGCTAATTGTTTGAAAAGTTTGTGGATTAATTTACAAATAATGATAAAATATTTTAAATATTAGTAGCATGTGATAAACCAATATCTTTAGGTAATAAAAAACCAATAATTTTTAGGTACAAAATGATCTAGAAGAGGAATGTTTAGGTAACTATGCAATGGAAGCAGGAAAAATTTGTGATGCTCAAGAAATAAGAGAAGGGCCAAAGAGCAGAGAAGCTTGTGCCAGTACAGCTCTCGTATTATCACAATTACAAACACCAACAGCAATTTCCGATCAATGTCGTCTCAATGGAAACAATTCTTGTTTACGAAGATATCATTATCGTTATTGGCATCGTTATCTTAATTATCCTTATAGTGCACGACGATTGCATACAGGTTATGACACAATTAGCTCTCAACAATCGGATTGATAAATAACGGAATGATAAAGTTTAAGTGATACAGCATCTATAATACATCGAGAATGCTTTATTGAGAAATATGTTTGGTTCTCCAACAGATCAGTGACCTCGAATCGAGCTTCATTTTTTTTTATCAACTTTCAATATTTCGTTCATTTTGTTTGCAATTAAAAATATAGTATAGTAAGATCTAGATAATAAGATTAGGATACTCAAAATAATATATTATTTAATAATAGGATACAAGTTATGTTAATTGTTGTTGAAAGAATATTTTGACTTCAGATAAAAAAGAACAAGAAATCGAATAATATTTTCAAGTCGATTCGAGAACACGACGATAAAAATGATTATAGTGTTTGTGTGTATAATTATATATTCCGATATCATTTAATAAGAAAAAGAAAAAAGAGAAGGTTAAATTTTAAATTGAAAGAATGTTCTCTTTGCGAGGTGTTTTTTATTTTGATAATAAATGTAACAACAAACGATAAAAGACAATAACTTTCGACAGAAATTTTACTACTTTTTAAACATAAAATTATTTATTTGTGTTTCTTTTAAAAAAGAAAAATTTGAATAAAGTCATGAGTATGATCATTAGAAAAATTACTTTATTGATGAATATAGAGATCAAAAAATCATATTTTAAACTCATAAAAAAAATAAAAAATTCGAATGAATGAATGCCTCGCAAAAAAAAAAAAAAAGAAAAAAAGAATTAATGTGTAATAAAATATATCAAAACTGTCATTAAATATCGAAAAGCATAACACACGACTATTATAATAGATAATTTCTAACAATATTCTCGTATTTGCAAAATAAAAAAATTCATTTTTCTTATTTTATTTTATTTAAATATTACATTTACATTTTAATTCTTCCAAATGTTGCAACATAATGACATGATTTTTTTTCTATTATAGAATATTTTCCGTCATAAAATATAATCGATATTAAAGTGAGATATTTAATGAAATTTAAACAAAAAAAATATAATTTTATTACAATGTAAATTTATATTGCATCTGATAAAAAATATCTCTATTGTCTGTCTTTATGTTATATAAATCATGAATACATTCTATGTGTCAATCCTATATTCGAATATAATAAATATATTTCAACATAATTGCATTTTATATTGTTTATTGAAAATTAATACGACGATACATTTATATGACAATATTTTAAATGATAAATTATGATTTATCTAAATTAATATTCGTATCTGTTATTTGTTTGAGCGATTCAAGAATTTCAAGACATTCTGGAGTATATAACTTTAAAAATTCTAGTTGCAATTGAGCACATTCAGCTACAAATAATAGAATATTAAAAATAACTTTTTATTATATAAAATGATTGTATTAGAATATACCTCTCCATTTTGAAACTATTTCTAATTTCTTTTTTAATTCCAAATTTAATTTATTGATATCAAGAATAATATTTAGATTACAATCTGACATTTTCAAAAATGAAAATTTTTAATTAGTTTTCTATCTTTATTTAATTTTATGTTCTGAATTCTCAAAAATAATATATTTAAGAAAAATTTGTATCTTTTCCGTTATTTTAATATTGTAATGAGAACTATAGGAAAGAATGCCATAAAATTCGATGCCAGCGCATTCTACATCCAATGCGCGATGAGAATGCGCAAAATAATTCCCGTTAGAGGACGCAGCTATATAGAAAATAAACAAAAATTTGTTAAATATATGAAGAGGAATTTGAAGAAATATTTGCTAAAAATGTTAAAGTAGTGAATCAAAGAGATGTTACAAATATACTAATGTTACCGTTTAGCAAAAATTTTTTGTTCAACAAACTATATTATGAAATTCTGCTATTTAATATAAAATTATGTGATATATGTTATACATTTTGATTGGTTGAAGAAAAACTTGTCCACAAATAATAACGCTATATTATGTTGCTTGTACGAAACGATGTGATTGGAGGATTAATAAACGTCGTTTGTTACCTTACTGAAATGTGTATATCTACAATTACATAATCTATGATTACTAAAAGTGGCGATGGCGTTTTATGGCCTGTATTGCTTTGTGATTAAAAAGTGGAGTTTTCGTAATATTTTCTATGGGAGACCGATTTATTAATGTAATTTTCAATATTAGTAATAAACAAAGACGCACGACGAAGACGAATAAGAGATACGAAATTAGAAAGGAAACGTGTAAAAGTGGTGAGCAGAACAAATACATGAACTCCCGCTTTCAAGGGCCGGCGAACATATTTATCTCCGGCGATAAATGTAATATTTTGACAAAGAGATACAAATAGTTCAATTCAGAAAATACACCTCATTGTGTACGGTCAATTGTGGTACGTTTCATTTTCTATAACATGAGATTTTTGATCAATTTTTGCGATCACATGACGTTCCCGCCGTAACCTTCCATACTTGTTGTAAACACCGTATCGATATATAGGGTGTCCTTGAATTTCGTTTCTTTTTGTATATTTTATCCTAATTTTTATAAATTATTAATGTAAATTAATTTATGTTTTAAAAATATATAAAAATTATATGAAAAAATTTAATATTTCTTAATTAATATGTTTATAATTTCAGTATTTTGATAAAAAAGATTAAAAGATGTCGGAAACAGAAAAAAAAGAAGACTATGTAATGGAAAATCAGGATACATGTCCTGAAAATTTAGAAAGAAGCAAATCAAGTTTGGCATGTAGCGAAATCAATAGTTTAAATGAGAGTCAGGATTTTCATTTAGTAGATACAAGTGAAGATGAATCGTTGGAAAAATCGCATCAAAATTTAGAAAAAATAAAGAATGAAGAAGCATTATCTCCTATTTCTAATGTTAATACAGAGACAATTCTGAATGAAATAAAAATAACAGAACATACAATAAATGATGTACAGAATAATGAATCTATAACAATAGAAAATGCACAAAATATTGAACTTATAAAAGAAAAAGATATACAGAACATAGAATCATCTAAAAAGATGGAGCAAGAAAAGAAAATTATAGAAAGTAGCATTTTAGAAAATAAAGATAAATATTGTGAAGAAGATGAAGAAATAATACAGTGCACACCACCTACTTCTACTTCACCATCTAAAAAACAATGCAGTGATAATATAATTACAAGTTTAAAACGAAAAGCAGAATTATTTGATGAACCTCCTGCAAAAATTTTGAGAACAGCATCCAAGGAAGATATATTAGTACCTGAAAAAAGAGAGCAGGAGGAAGAAGAAAGTTGTCATTCATTTAAATCTGATAATTCTCAACAAGAATTTCATAAAAATTGTTCTGGTACAAATATTATAATTGCAGAAACCCAAGATATTGGAGAAGATGAAGATACGGAAAGCATTTCTTTGCTAGAAATGCCAACAAAATATAAGGAAAAAACTAAAAATGAAAAATATCTTGAATTAGAAATGAAAAATTATGAAATAGATAAGAACAAAAATTTTAGCGATACATCAAAACTACATCAACCTATTGGGAAAAAAGAGTTTAATGATGAAATATCTGATTTAAAAAATATAATTAATTCTAATGAAAATAGATTAACACAGATTCAAACAAAAGAAAAAGATGCTCCATCTTTACTTAAAGTTATTGCAGTTGAAAAGATAAAATCGGATTTGGATAATAAAAGTACAGATAATACTAGATCAATTGAAATAAAAGATAATAAAATGTTGTATAACGAAAAAACTGAAGATAAGGAAAATGGTATTGAACCTATACAACATACTAGTTTGGAACAAAACAATAGTGATATTCAAGAAATATCAGTTTCTAAAGAAATTAGCGAATCACATACTAATACATGTTCTTCAAATACATGCAAATCAAGAAAAAGCATAGAACTTATTTATGATCAAACTGCAATTCATGAAATCAAGTTAAAATCTAAAGAACTAGTAGAAATCGATGAAGATGGTGAAAAGATTGTGCTAGATTCATCTCAAGAAGATTCTGATGCAAAAGTTGAAAATAAAAATATTTTAGATAACACAAAGTCTGATACGGTATACAAAAGTTGTTATGACAGCAAAAGTAGTAGCGAATTTAGTTATAAATCAATAGAAAATACCAAAGAACCATCCCTTGATTCAGCTAAATCTGATAGTAAATTAGTAAATGGAAGTAGTGAATCAAAAAAGTGTGATACTGATAGCACGGCTAGTTTACAATCAGACACGTTTAGCGATATGCCGGTTCTTGATAAAGTAGATAACAATATTCCTATATCCGTGCATAATATAAATAAACAAATCAAACCAATCACCATATCTAAAGACAGTTATCACGCTGATTTATTAAGTGTAAGTGACAATGAACCTGACGTTTTTATAGTAGATGATAAAAGTAAGTCAAATTCGACTCACAGTAGTTCTATTACAAAAGCTTTGCAAATAGAAAAAGAAATTGGTATATATGTTAGAATGAAATGTTTATTACATATTGACGAAGGTACAAAAGAATTCCTAAGTAAAGAAATCACTAGTGTGCAATGTGAAACTATTGTTGGAGAACCCACTATAACAAGACAAAAAACCAATGATACATCTACTTCATTAGCAGATATTTCTGGAAATGATAATAAAGATACATCTCCAGGATCAGTAAATAGTAATCCGCAATTATATCAATTGAATCCTTCCAGACTTTCATTTGCATCAACAATTAGTTCTTTAAGTTCTGCATCTAGTGCTGCTTCACTGGCAGCCAAACTAGCAATAAGAGATAGCACACATTTTTCTTTACCAAGAGCACCAATAAAGCATGTAAAAAGGCATGTTCAAGATATGCATTCACTAAATGATAAACAAGCAATAGAAGAGGCATATGAACGTCTTAATAAAGAATGGCAAAATAGTCATCTTCTTACAACAACTGTTTTAAATTTTGCAAATACTGAACTTAGTGGAACTGATGCATATAATGTTAGCAATGAGAGGATAGATGATCAATTACAAAAAATTCGATCATCTACTCCAGAAGTTTCACAAGAAGTAATATCGATACAAACTCCTAAAAGCACAAAAAAAAGTAAAGCAGTAAAGAGATCAAGAAGTAAAAGTACCAAATCAGATAATCATTCAAATGGAATAAACAAGATTTCAAAAGTATTAAGTCCTACAGAGAACAACAATACACCAAATAGAAAAAAGAATAAAACGGAACATACGGAGAATTTGACGAGTACTGTAGACGTTTCAACAAAATCTCAACCACATATAATAACAGATGAATTAATCGGTAAAAATGTATTTGCTAAATGGTCTGATAATAATTATTATCCAGGTATAGTTATTGATAAAATAAAAACAAAATATAAGGTAAACTTTTTTGATGGAAAAAGTAAAGTACTTATAGAGGATTTTGTTATACCAATACCAAAAGTTCTGAAAGAAGGTTTATCTGTTTATGCTGCTACTAAAAATTATGATTACGGATCATGTGGTATAATAACTGATATTGTAACTGTAAATAATGAAGTATATTATACAGTAGAAACAGATGAAGGAGAAAAATTACGAGTTCAAATCAAAGATATTTCTTTTTCTGCTGATCAAGCTCAAGTATTGAAAGAAGAAATTAATTTGGAGAACAAGAGTCTTCCATCTACGCCAAAATATTTAGGTCAAATAACATTAGATAACATGGTTGATGGAAAAAGACGTTCTAAACGGATTGCCACTCCCATTTTTTCTACTCCTAAATCTAAATTAATCCATACCCCTACAAATAAATCTGAAATAGAACCATCTGTTTCTGGTATAACTTCTATAAGCAAAAAGGAAAAGAAAGTATCCTCTGAAAGTGATTATGTTTCCAGTGATTCGAATATTTCTATAAAGGATGAAGTTTTTTCTATTGGCGTCCAATCTGAAATAATTGGAACTCCATATGAACAAATTGTAAAAGGACCACAAAGTCGAATCAAAAGTAAATCAAGGAGTAAAAAGAAAGTGGATGATGAAGAAACTATTGCGATATTTGGTCCAATTCCACATGAAGATTTAAATCTCTTCAAAGGCATGTCTTTCATTCTTACTTGCGCATCCTTAGAAATTATTGATCGATTTCAAGATAATAACAAAGACTATGGTTCGGATGCAGAATTGGGTTCTGGAACTGAAAATGAAGAAGAATGGGCAAAAAAACCTTTCATAAGAGATAGATTAATCAAACAAATAGTGGCGGGTGGCGGAAAAGTTTATACAGAATTTAATGAAATTCCTCAGGATGAGTACAAAAATACAAAACTGATAACAAATGTGCCAAATACAACTGCAAAGACTCTTTTGTGTCTTTCAGTTGGTATACCCGCTTATAATCATAATTGGATAATAAGATGTTGTCAAGAGGTAAATATTATAATATATATTTATACACACAAATTTGTAATTTTATAATTTTATATCTTATATGTTATAATGTTATTTCTATAGGGAAAACTAGTAAATCTAGCTGAAGATGAATTACCTTCAGGATGGAGTTTGGAAAAAAATTCATATATTGAAATGTTTCAAAGATCCAGTAATAAACCATTGGCTCAAGTTGTGATAATAATTCCATTTTTAGAGTCTCAAAAACAATTTGCTACATTTTGGCGTCAAGTTTGTGAAAATACAGGTGCTGTTGTTTTATTAGCAGAAAAACCAGGTATGAAAAATTTTATGTAATAAATATTTGATAATTTAAAAAATTAACATTAATATTGAATAAAAGTTTTTGACAATTTTTAGATGCAATGGAAAGTTTTGTACAGGGAACTATAGTTCTTACAAACAGTTTATGCCCATTTTGGGCAATAGAGAAAGCTAATAAATTACAAATTCCATTACTTTCCACAACATGGATCGTTCAATGTTTAATAGAAGGAAAATTATGCTCCTATGATGCAAGTCCTCGTTATAAATATAATTATAAACAAAATTAAAAATATTCAATGATTGAGAAATTATAATTATAATTTCGAAAGCAGGTGAGATCCTGTCTTTGTAAATTATAAAAATCTTTTATTGTATCATTCTAGATATATTTGATAAATTGAGAACATTTTTGTCTTTGGACAACCATAAAGCACATCTATTTGTTTATGCACTCATAAAATGTTAAAGTACTAGTACTTTAAAATTATTATTTTAATAGTTTGTCTACAATATCAAAATCTATTTTTGATAAGTATCTGATGAAAGAATTATGTTGCAATTATGATTATGATTATCTGATGCCTTTTGTATCATGGTCGTACAAAAAATCTTGTCAACTTATAAAAAAACATCTATTTAAAAAATTGTCTTGATGTGAAATGAATAGAAAAGTAAATACAAAACAATAATGATGTTTACATTTGTTTATATGAAAATATAACATAAGAACTCTGCTCGCAAAAAGATCTCTTAAAAAAGAGGAAGTAAAAACGATCAACTCATAAAACAAAATTATGACCAAGATGCAAAGCAAATTAATTTATATTAAAAACGTTAAAACGTGTTTTACGTAGTAATATTGACTGTAAGAATATCTGGTGTAAAGATTTTTTTTGTGATTATTCATTATGCATAACTTACATATGCTTATTACACACCATATTGTTTACTATTAAAAAAAAAACGTAGCAGTAGAATTTTGTAATATTTTGTATAAATCAAATTCTAAATCAAAAATCACTTTTGTAAAAAAAAAAGGAGAAACAAAAAAAACAAATGAATTATAAAAAAGTAAATTTTAAAGACATTTCATGATTCTTAATCGCAATTTATGCGATTCAATATTATTTCATTTATGTTATTATTATTGAATAAGTTTTTTAATACAGACCAAATAAGAAAATATAATTTTATCATATTGTTTTAAATATCGTTTTTACAAAAGATTGAAAAAAAATATAAACAATTAGAAATCTAATAATAATTCATATTTACAATAATATTGTAAATAACTTGGTGCATTGCTTTTTTCATATTAGCATATTTACAATAATACATTTAATTATATTTATAAGAATTATTATTATATTTCGAAAGTAAATTTCTTTTTACATTTAATAATTAAATAATTGTTATTCGTTTATAAAAAGAAAGAAAAAATTTATGCTATCAAAAAATAGGCAATTTGCTATGAGAATCTTTTTTTTATTAAAATTATAATTCTAATTTGTGTTTGGCTATTTATGTTTGATTTAGCTGTTGCTTATCCAAATTATTATTATATACAGCTAATATTAAAATTACTCTGTAAATCAAAGGTAATAATGGATGATACATCCTGTAAATATTTTTTTACATAAAATTATAAGTGACAAATCAAATCTATTTACATTACACTTTTTATGTACTGGATATATATACCATATAAGAAACTTTAATCATTTATTCATGATAGATATAAGTTTAAAAAAAGAAGAAATATCAAGCGAGTTGCCTCTAAATACTTCATATTAAGATAGCATTAATAATTTTTAAGCAATGAAAGATATAAGAGAATGTATCTTATACACATTTATGACAGTTTCATTAATTTACAGAATAATTTTCTGTTAAACCAAATATTAACAAGACAACAAAAATTGTACATGGTATATGTGCAAATATGTATATATAAATAAATATATACATATACTATAAATTTTATTATATAAGATGTAGCTGTTATGTAAAATGTTTGGGGATAAAATACAATGACATATTTTGGCAAATGTTTTGTTCATTATCATTTACAGAGTAACAGAGTGTACAAGTATTATATCAATATTTTACATATAATACAACATTCTTCAGATGTTTGTACAAAGAAAATGTAATAAAATAATATATCTCTTTATTTTATGGATTATACCAATCGAGAAACAATAGAGAAAAAGACATAACTAAAAGAAAAAAAAGAATCCACACTCTGAGTCCTGCATTTCTCTGAATTGCTTGTCTAATTTGCTCATTAGCTTCTTTCACGTTTTCTGTTGATCCAACAACTGTTGTCATTAAACGATCTAAATCTTTATCTTGATCTAATACTTTTTCTGTGAATATTTCTTGAAGTTCGGCTATGTGTACAACTTTACTTTCTATATGTCTTACTTCTTCTGTTAATGTATTAAGTTCATTATATAATTGTTCATTTTCTGCCTCAAATACTTGTATATCTTCAGGTGATATTTCTTCTTCATATATTAATGTATTTACATCCCCATTTATTTCTTGTATTTTCATAGGACTTGAGTCATCAGAATTAATTTTATTTTCTTTGTCTTCAGTTTTTTCATTTGTGTTTGAACTTAATTTTATTTTGTGCTCTAATTCTTTAATTGGTTTTTTCTCTAATTCTAATTTAGCAATTTTTCTTATTTCCATTGCTCTTTTTACTCGTATTGCTTTTTGTTCTGAATAAATTTTACAAACATTCTTCAGATAATCTTCAATTAACAATAACATGATTTCTCTATGTTCCAAATTTTGTGGAGAAACTTCAGAACTTGCTATCTCTCTTTTTAATTCCTTGATTAACTGGGAACAAGTAGTCATTATTTTTTGCGCACCAACATCAATTTTATCACGATCAGCATCCGTCATACTTGGTATATTTGACATGTAGTTAGAAAAATTTAAATATGCTTTTCGATTTTCCAACAAAAATTCGCGTAATTTTGAAATTTGTGCAACAACACCTTGAACTTTTATAAAAAAGGCACTTTTATTTTTTGCCTTTTTTATATTTTGTGTATTATCAATAATTCCTAAAGCTTTATTACGAAGACTAATAGTTTTTACACTTGCTTTAAATAATGTACTGACATCCATTTTTATTTGCCGTTAAAATTAATTTTTTTTGCACAATTTTTAATAAAAAAGAAGGCACCTTATTTTATATTTACTTAGCAACTTATTATATTCAATAAATTAAAAAGCCAAAATTTAAAATAAAACTTACAATTATAAAGAATGGGTATGTATAATATTTCATGAAATACATATAAGAAAAATTCGTCATTTCAAATAAATTTTTTATCGAACTTTAAGATGTTCATCATATAGTATTACAAACTATCACAATTCTTAACCTAAAAATAAGAAAATACAAAAAGTTATTATATGTTAAATTATTTTAATAATTGAAAAAATATACCATGGTAAATAAATTAATATGTATATATAAAATTGTAATAATTTTTGTTATAACTATATTATTTATTAATTTCAATATCCAAAAAAATTGTCAAAATCTAACTATCACTTTTAAAATAAAAATTTTTATCATTTATAAAATCTTATATGGAATATAAGATTGTATATATTACATTTATATTTTATACATTTTTATTATTTTTGACAATACACATTTCAAATAATATATATATATATATATATGTATATACATATATATACATATATATACATATATATATAATAAAATATAAAATCTTGCTATAGTATATGAAATTTAAAATATATCTAGAATCAAAAAATGTATATTTATATGAAGTCGAATAAATGAAAAAAGAATTAATTTTAGAATTTTAAAATATAATAAAATATAAATTGAAAAAATATACAAATTAAATTATTTTTATGCAATCAAATAATTGATATCGCAATGTACGATTTTTGAAAACCGGAACATATAGTTGAATGAAATACTACTACCGAAATGACAAGATGGCACGTCAGCAGCAAGCAGACGTTGACGAACTTTTCGATGTAAAAAATCATTTCTATATTGGCAATTATCAACAATGTATCAACGAAGCACAAAAAATCAAGGTTTGTAATCATAGAATATGTTTTTTCTAAATGTTACGCTTTTCTTTTATACAAAAAATATTTTTTTCTGTATCAAAACAAATTATTTTATTGTTACGATGTATTAATTTAATTTTTATCTATATTAATGTTAAAAATAATTTCTTAATTATTTAAATTAAAATATTAATATTAATTTATATTACTGTAGTCATCTTCACCAGAAGTGATAATGGAACGAGATGTATTTCTCTATCGTGCATATATAGCACAAAGAAAATTCCGTGTTGTGCTAGATGAAATTAATAATTCTTCTCCTCCTGACTTACAACCATTGAAGATGTTGGCAGACTATTTTGCAAATCCATGTCGCAGAGAAGCGATTGTCGCAGAATTGCAACAAGCGACTAATCGCACTAATTATGATAATCACAATTTTCTGATTGTTGCTGCAACTATCTATTATCATGAAAAAAACTTAGAAGCAGCACTTAGGATACTTCGTAATGTAGATCATCTAGAATGTTTAGCCTTAACTCTGCAAATTTATTTAAAAATGGATCGATTGGATCTTGCAAAGAAAGAATTAGTTACTATGCAGGAGAAAGATGATGATGCTACTCTAACTCAGTTGGCACAAGCATGGTTAAATATAAGCAGTGGTGGAGATAAGTTACAAGATGCTTATTATATATTTCAAGTAAAATTATATTTATTATATATGTTTAGTTTAAAGATAGTCTATTATAATATATTATATAATTTTAGGATATGATAGATAAACATTCCAGTACAAGTATGTTATTAAATGGTCAAGCTACTTGTTTTATTGGACAAGCTAAATATGAAGAAGCTGAAACAGCTTTACAAGAATCTTTGGATAAAGATAGTAATAATCCAGATACTTTAATCAATATGATTGTACTTTCTCAGCATATGGGAAAACCACCTGAAGTTGCTAATCGTTATTTAAGTCAATTGAAGGATTCACATTTGGAACATCCATTTGTTAAAGAATATTTACAAAAAGAAATAGAATTCCAAAGACTCAGGAAACAATATTCTTTATCTGCCTAAACTATATTGACTCATAGCATTTTATAAATTAAAATTAAGAAAGCATTGAGAGTGATATAACAATATGAATAGATGCAAAGTGCTATGAGATTAGGATGTTATTGCAGGGTATAACGCACTTCAATTAAAATTAAATTTTTATTTGTTATAGAATTTTTTTTTTTCTTCATATATTTTTCGTTTAGTGGTTTTATACGAGATATTTCACTTTTGCATGAAATTTTTATGATAACTGGCAAATAAAAAGATAGATAAGTGAAACTATTTACAACTTTTACATATATAATTAAGAAAAAAATATAAAAAGTAATTAGATATCTACTTCATCTACTCTCTTAATAAAATATTTACAATAAGAATAAAATATGGCTGCCATTTTATATTACAGTTATAAAAAAATTATGAAAGAATGTAATAAAATTCCAAATTGCATGCATTTTAACATACAGTAGGTAAATTTCATCTTACATATTGTTATAGTATAATGATTTGTTCTATGCATTAGTATTTATAAAAAAAACAAATTACATTGAAATACACATTAAACTAAATAAATTTACTAGTATTTTTTCTTCTATTATAAATAAAATATGAAAAGTTGAAGCGATCGGCAACTTTTCTCATAACTCCTTTGGTAAGTTGCAATTTCTTTCGAGCCTCGCCATCTAACGTCACATTTTGTAAATATTTAGTGTCAAGCCGAAAAACGTTTATTACATGGGAGAATTCGAAAATTTAAACGGACAAGTTTAGTTAGTCGGAATGTGTTAAAAGTGACAAGAGTTCGGTGTAAATCCTAAAGACATTTGTCGTAAAAAAAGATAATTTCGTTATTAAAGATCACGAATTAGTCACTGGATTCCGGCGGGAGATACAATTGCATTGAGACACTTTTGAATATCTTTGTTCTTTGGTAATCGTTTGGGAGGGACCAAGAAACAGATTGTGGATTTTTTCTTTGAGAAATATCGTGTTAGATCAACACAAATCTTTAGAACATGGCGACACAAAATAGGTATATAATTATTTCTAACAATATAATTATAAAGATGCTGATTAGAATAATAGTCTATAATTATGTTTTGCTTTCTATTATCCATCATCTTCGTCGGTTAACCAATCTTTCTAATTTTTGTACTCTTTTCAACTAATCATTTTCACTGTTATTTATAGCACAGGTAGTTTTTTTCTTTATATGATACATTTTGAATATAACTGATAAATACTTTCTATGTATATCTATAGTCACGATTGTATTATATCGTGTGTGCTACGTATTAGAAATTATTTTTTAATTATATAGTATTATAATGTCGGTATTTAACCTATAATGTAGAAAATTTTTATATAGCAGAATTATTATACTGCATTATTATACTTTAAAATTTCTAATAAAACTATTGTTCATTAACAATGTTCATTAAATCGATATTGAATTTTTAAGATTTTTATATGTTTTCAGGAACGCACTTTGCTAGTCGTAAACCTGTACGTCCGCTAGAATTTGAAAAATAGAAGTGTGCGATTAAACGTCACAACGGCTGAACAAAAGTACTATTTACTTTTGGAATTACATGACAATAAACGAGATACAATAAAAAAAAACAAATAATTCATATGCAAATAATTTAAAAAAAATTAATTTGAAGTCATAGAGGAATGATATATATTAAAATATAAGATACATGGTTTTTCTGAAATTATTATTTGTTTTATAATTATTCAGAATACTGTTTATATTCTAAATTATTTTGGATTAACTTAATTATATTTATCTATTTCATATTCATAGATTATATTACATTGTTATTTGCAAATGTTTAAAAATATATTATATATGCAATGAAAAAATAATAGGAGAAAATATTTGAATATTAGTATATAATAGTTGTACATGATTATTTGTTAATGAATTTTATTTTTTAATTTAAATTTATTGCAAATTAATATATAATAATATTCATTTTATTTAGTACATCATAATTCTTATTTTGTTAAAAAAAGAATATAAAGATCATATATATGTGTTCTATTAAAGAATATTTCCTCTAGATTTAAGTATTTTGTAGCATTTTATACATTTATTTTTGACTATGTATCATACTATGTATCCACCACAAATAATGGTGCAGATAATGGGTGGCCAACAGGCAAATGGACAGTGTCCACCAGTTCAATCACACACAATGCACATTCATGGTGCAAGTGCATTCCATCAGGCAGAATATGCAAAATATCGCTCAGATGCTTGTTCTCAGAACAGACATCAAATGATACAGGTATATTATCATTTATATCATAAGTTTAAAAAGTTCAAAAATATTAATATATTTTATATTTTGTTAAAAAAATGTCTTTGAGTACAAGCAGTATTCTTGCAGACAGGATCTTATCCATTGGAGCTATTGCAATTGATGGGGGTTGAAATACCATCTCTACGACATGTAGAGTATATGCAATCAAATAACAGCACACAAACAGGACACTGGCAAAGACGTATAAATATTTCAAACAATACACCTATTATACCTTCTCCACATCTTGCTTTTAGACCCAATGATAATAACTTGACAAGCAAAAAGTCAAACTGGTATAATAAATTAAGTAAAAGAACTTCTTTTCGAGATTCTTACGTAAATAACGAAAAATATAGCAGTGATAGTGGCTTTAGTTCACGATCTCCAACACCAAATAAACATCATATTGATAGTAGTCAAACAGAAAGCTCGGATGAACGAGATTCTGTAATTTCTTCAGTCGAACAAAGTATGAAGTAAGTGTTATTTATGTAAATAAATAAGGATGATTAAAAAGGATTTTAATAATATAATTTTTTAATACATTATAAAATCAAAAGATTATTGTGTTCCAGAAAGTCACACAAAATACATCCAAATAATGTTACAAACAATAGAATAATGCAATATGGTATAATTTCAAATAGTTCTACACATCAATATTATCAGAATCAACGATCTATTAATTGTTATCCTACTACCATGTCAACATCTAGAACTCAAATGCAAACTTATCAGAATAAAAGAAGGTATCATTCAGGTATGTTTAGAATAATGATTGCATGCTAATTCATCTATCATTTACTTTAGAAACAAATTTTAATTTTAGGAAGGAATAGTCCACCTCCTCAAAGATTACCTAGAAATAAAAGATATATGGGATTATTATCGCCTAATTATCATATGTTTCCCAGATATGGAATTGCTCCAGATCGATTTCTAGCTAGATCACATTTAGTTGAGGTAACTCGTACACCAGATGATTTACTTAATGGATCAATTTGGGATAAACTTTCGAAAGATATTTGGTCGAAATTTATGTTAAATCAACAGACTGAGACTGTTTATAGGAACAAGATGATGCTTTGGAGATATCTTTATGTTTACATCAAGGTAATATATAATTTAAACATTTTGTATATATGAATGAATATTTAAATTGTAATATTTATTTTCAGACAGCATTTCCAAAATATGGGTTATTTTTAGTTGGTTCTACAATGAATGGTTTTGGATCAGATAATAGTGATGTTGACATGTGCCTCTTAGTAAGACATACAGAAATGGATCAAAGGAATGAAGCTATTGGACATTTAGAGCAAATATTGAAATGCCTTAAAAGATGTGGTACAATTTAAATATTAGTTTTACACTTATTAATTAATTATAAAATTTCAAATTAATAAAGTAAGATTTTTATGTTAACAGATTTTATAGAACAATTAGAACTTATACAAGCAAAAGTACCAATTCTAAAATTCCATGATTCGATACAAAATTTAGAAGTTGATTTAAATTGTAACAATGCTGTTGGAATTCGAAATACTCATCTTCTTTATTGTTATTCTCGAAGTAAAATGATTTTAATTAATAAAAAAAATATTTAAATTATGATAATTTACTTTACATTCAATTATTTTTTCAAATATTTTACAGTTGATTGGAGAGTGAGACCATTGGTACTTGTGGTTAAACTTTGGGCTCAATCTCAGGATATTAATGACGCCAAGAACATGACAATATCCAGTTATTCCTTAGTTCTTATGGTCATTCATTTTTTGCAGTGTATTTATCCAATTTATTTTTTACTTCATAATAGATATGTATTGTTTATTTATTTAAATATATTATTTTTCTTAGATGGTGTCAATCCACCGGTTTTACCTTGTTTACATTCCCTTTATGAGGGTAAATTCACACCACATACAGACATCCATTGCATAGATATCCAAGAAGAACTGGATATTCCAGTTTCCGTACTTCGGCCTAAGAATCGTCAGTCGTTAGGAGAATTGTTCATCGAATTTTTTCGGTATTATGTCATGTTCGAGTGAGTAGAAAAAAAAATATTAAGATATATTTCAATAAATAATATTATACTAAATAAAAATTAATTAGTTTCAATCAGTATGCGATATCAGTCCGTTTGGCTAATAAAATACCAATAGAAGAATGTCGAAGAGCACGATCTTATAAAAATGATCCTCATCAGTGGAAATATTTATGTATTGAAGGTGATTAATGAGATAAGTTAATGAGATAAGTTAGGAATCATTAAAGAAAAAATAATGTTTTATATTCATTAAATATTTATATATTTGCAGAACCTTTTGATCTAACTAACACTGCTAGATCAGTTTACGATCCAGATGTTTTTGCAAGGATTAAATACGTATTTGATTGTACATACCAGAAATTGAAAGAACATCATGACCTAGCCAGGATATTCGTCAAGGTGGATTCTACTTCACCCTATACTATGACGTAATCACATTCATACAGGCTGGTACAGAAATATTCACATTATCTAGTATAATTTTATATTCGAAAAACGGTTTATTTTTGCAATTGGCCTCTTCCAATGTAATTCGAGGCAATTCGACTGATATTACTTACGGTATGAGATAAAATAGTACAATGAGGTAATTTTCTACGCTTATCTTGAGCTAATATGCTCGTATCTTGTGATAATAGCCTGCACTTTCGTGCAATGGCTCATTCGTTGCGTTTAGAAACTCGAGTTTTTCTCTCGTCTCGTTTTGTTTCAGTTTTATTTCCTTTTTATAAACATATAAAACAACTCGCTGCAAGAATTTATACTTATATGAAAAAAAAAGAAATAATTATAACATGAAAGTGCAATAGCATTTGTGACTTGAAAATGGTGCTAAATCAAATCTAACATTCGATGATAACAATTATACATGAATGAGATACTTTTATATAAAAATATTCCTATCCTATTTAGAATTTTTTTTAAGTTCATTTTGATATATAACTTTATAAAGTTTTTCAAAATTTTCGAATACGAAAATACAGTGCCTTACACTTATCGGCTATTGTAATTTATTCGATAAGTAGTTTCTCATTAATCTAAAAATTATCGTAAAAAATTTCATGTTTTTTTTGACAATTAGCTAAAAAAATTATATATTTAAAATTATAAAAATGACATGTCGAATCATCGAAAATTTTCTTTAGTATTTAAAATATTCAAATATGAAATAAGAAAAGTACTTATTATTAATTTAAAAAATGTAGCGAATAAATTTACACTTTAGAAAAGCCTAAAAAAAAATATATCTCTTTGAGATAATGAAAAAAAATTAAAAAGTAAAAAAGATAAAAAATTGTTGTTCGAAAAAAAACAAAAATTAGAAATTGAAAAAAGATAATAATATTTACACTAAACTATCAACGAAAAGATGTAAAAATCAATTCATCCAGCATACCACATAATTATATATTAAAAAATCTTGCAAGTAGACTGAACAATTTAATTAATCATTTTATCAAATTTTCAATAGTTTTCTTTTTCTTAAAATGGACATATTCTGTCATTAAAGTTCCTATTTTCATTAAAAGAATTAAAAATCCTTACTTCCGGTTCTAGTCTTCTTTTGATTAGTCTTTCGTATGAAAAATGCGTGAAATAATATATATGAGGTATTTAAAATATCGTATAGTAAAAACATAAGGCTGTGTTAACAGTATAAAACGTGTAAACTACAATTTTTGCGCCTGTGCAGATAATTAAAGTACATATTATTTATAAATCAAACGTAAAATTAATAATTTCTTTAAGAAAAAACAATTTTTTTCATCAAGTATTTTTTTTTTTTTGTAAGTATAAATAATTTAAACAAATTTCCAGGTAAATGTTAACTATGTACATCGTATTTTGACAGGCCTAATATATTTTTATAAATAATTATTTACTTATTTTTGTAACAGATATAAAGAAATTAAATATTGTCTTCCTTCGCTAAACTAAAAAATTCATGATCTTTCTGATTTTGTCAATTATACGCACATGTTATATGCTAATTATACGCTAAATTTTAAGGCGATATCATCAAATTTTTGTAATTTCGATTTTGTTGTTAAATAAAAACTATTTATATACATAACATTTGAATATTATATTATCATTAAATTTTGTCGTAGAATTAATATTCTTAAATCACATTAGATTTTGCAGGTTAGAAACGAACGAAAATTGTTTTTCCAAATTAAATTTATTCATTTTTTAAAGTTCACAATGAATTTTCATATTATATTCTGCAGTTAGCGGTGCGCTGTTGGTCGGAAAGGAGAAAAGAAAACAATTTTGTATTATGTAATGTTGTTTTCTTTCTTTTTCTCATTCTTAATTTGTTTCGTGAGTTTGTTATCCAAATTTTTTACCGCGAGAAGCCAGTACAGATAAAAAATACAGAAAAAAATTGCAGAGGGTTTGCAAGAGTATAAAAAAAAAAAAAAAAGAAAAAAAAGGAGAGAAAACAAAAGAAAGAATCTAAATTATAAAGAATTAGCAGATAGAATCATATACTTTGGTCAGTATATTAGAACGCATAAAATATTATGAACACTAAATGAACTACTCATATCTTTATAGATAAGAATAATATTCAAAATCCAGATAATTTCGTTTCTTTTTTTTTTTCAAAACTGTGTCAATTTTCATTTAAACAATATTATTATAAAATTGCAATGTTAATCAAAATTAACATTTTTATTTCTTTTCTTTAATTTCTTTTCCTTCTTTTTTGAAGGAAATTGTTTTAATTACTTGAACATACATTTGTAATTTGTTTCTTTTTCTTTTTTTTCTTTTTTTTTTTTGTCATTTATATGCAAATCCTATAAAAGAAAAAACAAGTACTGAATGAAAATCATTTTTCTCATTCTTGCGCGCTCTGTCGGCCCCTGCGGTAAATAAAATATATACAATATATATATATGTGTATGTATGTGTATATATATATCGATCTAACCAGAAAAGATAGAAAGTAATTAACATGATCAAAATTAATAAGATTCCTTATTGATTAGCGTAATGTTAATATTACGCTATACTTATGAGAAAGGATTCCTCCTTCATGACGATACTCAAGTGTCGGCCTTATGCTGTTTGACGACAATTTGGTCAGAAATTTCTGATCAACCTGATGATGTTTTATCAATTCAGGAATAAGTCAATGACGATAATAATCGTGCTATTTTCTTTTGTTATCAATATTGTTGAGTGTCCACGCGTTGCAAGAATCGTACTTTTTATTATAATTTTTTTCGCAGTTTACAAAATAATAATTAAACGGCATACGGATCACCAAAAAAAGAAAAAAGAAAAAAAAGAAAAAACAATTTCACTGTGAAATTCCAGGATTTAATCCTTTTAGATTTTTCTCAGCAATAGCTGTTTATTTCATATCTTTTTAAAGAAAAATAAAAAAAAATGTAACGCGTTATTAGACTCAATAATATAATGCGTCTTAATTCTTTTTTTCTTTTGTTTACATCGTGGATATATCAAATATCCATAACATTGTAAATATTTCCTTTTTTTTCTGTTTTGCCATTTAGAGATTCGTTCAGTCGTTTCAACTAATATATTGGCACATTTCTCAAATTTGATCAAGTCATGAAGCGTTACACGTTCCATATCTTCCATTTTTCTCTTTTATCTTTATTATCATTACATTTTTTTGTTTTTCAGTATTTTGATGTTTTTTTTTTATTTTTTTTTTTATTTTTTATTTTTTTTTTTTATATTGCTGTGTGTAATTTTAACGTCACTTGATCCCCGCGATAAAACGGTACGTTCACGGTAAACGCGTGTCACAGTGATAGTTGGTAATTTAGTGTGATAATGTCGTCTCCCAGTCTCTTTCTTTTTTTTGTATTTTTAAGAAATTTTTTTTTTGGCTTGTCGCACTTGTTATGCCCGGTGGTTTTACTCTTTAACCATTTCCTTTCCCCGTCTAGAACAATTCAGCATTTCGACGGTAAATGGCGACGAACTCTCCCGTTTGTAGTATTTTTTTTTGTTTTTTTTTTTTTTTTTTTTTTTTTTTGGTTTGCTTGTTTGTTTTAAAACCCTCTTTTAAAACGCCGACGACTGCGTGTGCATATACCGTACTCGATCGCCGAGCCGTTTTACCGTTTTGCGCAGTTAGTGATTTGTGGTTGTTGGTCGAAGAAGAATTGGTCGAACGAGCCTTCAGTCGCTCCCGCGACGCTGCATAGCAATTGCGTTGCTCAGCCGTACGATCTCGGCTCAATATGGCTGGGAGAATTGTCCCCCAGCTTGTGACTGTCCAGATTGATAAAAACCACTTCGATCACCTTGATAAGTTGAGTCTTGAGATAATAAACCATCCATTTGCGATTGAAATTCTCCGACAGCAAATGAATCCTGAGAAAGCTCTGCTTGACTAAGGCCGGGCTGAGAAAGACTGAAACCTGGTTGTGACATTCCCTGTGTCGTACCTTGAGTTAATGGTAAACCTGGCTGACTATATGGTTGAGTATTTTGTTCCGTTTGACTTAGTTTGCCCATTCGTGGACCCTGTTTATTTTTCGATAAAGATGTTCCTCGACGATTACGTTGATTTTGTCTAGCCTGTAATGCCTGTTGATGTTGATTATAAAATCGCGGAGGTACATGTGCCATATTCATAAACATTCCCACTGGAACTGGTACATTATTCATCGCTGCTTGAGCCCTCTCTGGACTAATATAGCTTATGGTGTCATGGGTCCTACTGAATATATCTAAAGGTACGTTTCTTTGATAATAAGGATTATGATTTTGCGTTCCATTAACCTGAGTACCTGATCGATCGTACACGGAACCTGGAATAAGAGCTTCTCTTGCGTCATACATTGACGTAGACATGAAATGAGAACCTGGATTAGCAGCATTAACAAGTTTCTTTGGTTTAGCAAATTGAATCATAGATTCTTTAAGATTATTTAAAGGTCCTTCTACTAGAACTTTTTGTTCTTTATAAAAACTCAATAAATGATTCCATAATGGTTGCTTTGATAATACTTTTGGATTTCCTACAATTATGATTCCATACTTCGCTCGGGTTAAAGCTACGTTTAACCTTCGTGGGTCATTCAGAAATCCAATACCTTGATGTTCATTCGATCGGACACAAGACATAATTATTATATCTTTTTCTCTACCCTGAAATGCATCTACACTGGCAACCTCGATCTCCTGATAAAGTTTCGAGTGCAAGGATCCTTGATATTGCATGTATTGAACTAAATAGGCTCGTTGACCTTCATATGGAGTTATTACTCCAATTTGTTCAGGCTTTACACCACAACGTAAAAATCTAGTTGCTATTTTTTCAACATTAGATGCTTCCGTTCGATTCAAATACGATGTACCACTTCCAGCTATTTCTTCTTGACCTTGAGTAACATAAAAAAACATAGGTTTGTCAGGTGCAGGCCAAGGAAAATCAATTTTCAACAATTTTCTCTCATCTGCACATACACCATTTTGCAAAGAACCTTCATAGAAAAAATTTGATGGAAATCGAGAAAGATCTGGATGCATACGATATTGTACTTCCAATCTGAAAGGTCTAATTCCAAGTACAACTAGTCTTTCGAAAAGAGATTGTGATAAACCTGCTCTTGCAGCTTTTTTGCACATAACTACTGGTCCTAATTGACAATGATCACCAACGAGAATTAATTGTTTTGCTCCAAGAACAACTGGCACCATACATTCAGGTTCAGTTGCTTGCATACTCTCATCAATAAGAATCGAATGAAACTTGAGCCTGTGTAACCTAGGATCACCAGCTCCAACACAGGTACAGCAAATTACATCAGCTGCTTCCAATAATTCTTTTTCTGCTGCTTTTTTTAATAATCTGTAACGTTTTTCATCAACGCTAGATAATTCTCCGGTTTCATCTTTTAATTGCTGCAATTTTTGCAATTCGGTATTTGTCTCCATATTTTTGATTTGATTATGAAGAGCAAGAAAGCTGACTGGCGAATCGATTGCTTCTCGTGATTTTGCACAGAGTCGTACAACTTTTAAATTAGATTTATGTATTTTTTCTGTGAGTTGATCCACAGCTGTATTTGAAGGGGCACATACCAAAACAGGACCACCGTTTTGTTTTACAAGTTGATAAACTATCGTAGCGCTAGTTACAGTTTTTCCTGTTCCAGGTGGTCCTTGAATCAAAGATAAAGGTCTCTGTACAGCATGTTTTACAGCATATACTTGAGAACGATTTAAATCTGGCAAATTTGGAGCACTAAAATGTTTAGGAAGATGGCAGCGAAATAGAACTTCTTCCACTTCATGTCCTAATAATCTGTGATATATGTAACCGGATACAGAAGTATCATCCACAGCAAATTTTCGCAATGCTAATTGCATGCTATTGGAAAAAAAGAATATATTAAAAAAAAAAATGTTTAAATATTATAAAATAAAGTATGTAATAACTTACCGATCAAAACTTGTACTTTTCCAAATAAAATCAACGACGAAATTACTAACACATTCCGTCGGAGCGCCAGAATTATTTTTTAATTCGATACCGACTTCTTCTCCATAATTATCAGGAATTTTAATCACGTGTCCAATTCCAGACCAAGGTTTATGAAGTTCACCCAAATAGCGAAGTCTCAGTTCATCTCCATGCATTAACTTCATATCACCGTCTGTTTTGGCTAACATGAAATAGGCGATTGTCTTTTTATTTAGTCCAACATCCCAACGTACTTCGATATTTTCTTGAGTTTGAGATTCTTTTAAACGTTTATCATAATCGGCTTCTAATTTTACGAGTGGACCAAAAATATTTTGATATTGATATCCATCTTCATATCGCAGAAGTACTTGTTGCGGTTCTTCATCTACTCCAGGTTTTTCAAGATCTTGGAAAGTCGCATCGACATTATCTCGCCATAATTCTTCCAACTTATTGATTTGTTGAGCAGAAATTTGTCTGGCACGTAATTGTTCCTGTTCTGATGGGATTTTTACTAACCAAGCTAAAAAAGAACGATCTTCAATCAATGGTTTCCATTGTTCTTGATCCCTACAAAATTTAAAAAAAATATTAAAAATTATAATAAATCATTACATTCGTAATTTTTCTCAAAAATAAATTTACCAATTCATATCCTTTAAGGAACTTTGAGCTGCACATGGTTGGCGGCATAGTAATACAACAACAGAATCTGCTTTAGCAGGAATAAAACCAAGAACAAAAACATTCCTAACAGCACATGAATAACATTCCAAAACAGTTTCTCCCAAAGGGCCATCTCTGTAATATAAATAAATTATAATGTAAAATTAAAAATTATTATATATGTAATTATTATGAAATTAAATAAAATATAATACCTGTGTAAAGTAACTTCCTTATGTTTGGCTCGAACAAGATGGTTAATAATATGAGAACCAGATGTATTTCCACGTCCATTACAAAACCATTTGCGGCAGACATTACACATAACAACACAAGATGCTTCATGAATACCACAATATTTACATGCATGTTCTGGTAAATCACGATTGTAGTATGCTTCTTCTTCTTCTTCTTCAAATTGTAATTCTGCAAGACTTTGTGCTGCTCCAGAAATTTTCAACTCTAAAGATGAACTGCCACTTGTTCCATTAACCTAGAAAAAAATCATAACAATGTATAAATTAAAAAAAACATATTAATACATATTTATCTTAAATATTATATCTTATTTTTTAACATTTAAGAATTTTGTTTATAGTGCATTATATATATATATATATATTTTTTTAAATCTCATTTAAAATGTATTTCTTTTCATTTATAATGATATTATATTATATTATTACTTTTCTTTTCATATTCATAAAATTATAAATCGGAAATGATACAAATTACTTATCTTGCATAACAATACGAAACGTTAATTATCGCAAAAATCACCTAACCTCTAATCATCGAAAAAATATTAATTATGTTTAGAAAAAATAATTTAAATATGAGAAGATTATGTTTACAATATTTTATACATTATAAAAACTTTATTTATAAAGAAATTATTTCTTATGTATAGCATAAAAACGAAAAAAATGTATAGGTCATGAAATCAAGATAAGGCGTGGACATAGAAATAATATATATCAAAAATTAGTGAAAATAAAATTGAATGAGGTTAGGTACCAGCCAAATTTAAATAAAAACTTGGAACACAATAAAGTCAATTAACAAAAATATAGGTTAGAGGTCAAATTCAGGAGAACATATGACGAGTTAAAAAACCAACCTGTACAGGCTGGTTAGGTTGACTTTGGGCAGCATCGTGTTGCGAAGCTTGAGTTTGACTCGGTGAGGGTAATGTAAAATCGGTGAAATCAAATTCGCTACCCTGCGTGTCTGCACCGATTAAATCAGCTTCCTCTGTGTCGAGGAATGTAAGGGTCTGACTGCTAGGTCCATATGCATCGACGCTCATCCTGTACAGATACTCGATGTCCTTTTCGTGCCCTGCAAGAAGATAAATCTACCTTCGACTCCAAAAGCGATGACGACCACTTTTTCGGAATAGAATACCGCGACACACACACGAAACGCTTGTGTAATTACCGTTAGCGAAATAATAGACAAACAAAACTACCAAGTAGAGTGAACTCTTAACACTGCTCAACGAAAGAGGCCAGAGGGAATCCTACGCCATACTTCGTCTCGCGCAAGTCTCGCGCCCACCAACACCGACACGAGTATGCGACTAACTTTTCTTCTTACGCTCGTTATATGTTACGTCATCAGCTGATTTTTATGTATGTCCCGAGAGATCGAGACTGAAAGTTGGGAATTTCAGCGATTTCGTAGTCACTAACGATGATTGCCTTTCTCGCGATTTGATTTTTCGTGCCGATTTCTCTCGAAATTTTTATCGGTTAAACGTATGATAAGCGGCAGATTTCGTCGCATCCCGGTAGATGACGACACAACTCAGTTCAGTACGTGATTGTGGCGGGAAAAAGTACATTAAATATTATTTACCTTTATTTTTTCTTTAATTTCATTATTAATTATAATTTAAGTTAATAGATGTCGTTCATGTATTTAAATATTGATTTATCGAATATATTATTAATATTAAAAAATTATTATTATTAAAAAAAAAATTGTATTAATATCAAAAAGTGACTAAAATATTAAATTAAAAAAGTATTAAATTATTTTATAGATTTTATTTCGTAATTGATAATATTTCTTTTAAATAATTAAAAGGTACAAGAATAAAATTAAGCTAATACAAGTTTCGTTCTTTCATATTTTAAATTTTTATCGTAATTATACTATGTTCGTTTTTTTTAAATAACTTTATAAGATATTTAAAAATAAAAAGCAATATTCAACAGAGAGAAAATATTATTTTTTTAAGTCGTTTATTGTCAAGTTTTTTCCTACTTCCATGCACAAAATGAATATAACAATAATTCTACATTTCTATAATCTATAATCTATAATAAAAATAATAAATATAAAATTTAATATATACAAAATACTTGTATTGAATCCTATCGATTTCTACATTCTTCGGTGAATATTCGTTACATTTTTCTATTACATTAAATTACTTTACATAATATTTGTAAATATGTACTGACTTTATAATAAGTTTTTTAAAATATAGTATCTTAACTCATACACATTTATTCACACACAATATGCTTACGCGTACACATACAATACATTCACACGCGCACAATATATTATATTAAATAAATATCGAACCGCATATAAAAGTAGTATAAAATTGTTCTTCTTTTATCGAATTTCTTTAGATCGAAAATCGATGACAATAAAATATACAAAACAGATGTTGCATAAATTTTCAAGTTTGATCTTCGATGAATAAGAAATATTTTTTGTTCTTTAACGTCATATATAAAATATTTGTCTGAAATCAGTCTTGTGTGGCGGTATACTGATTATAACTTTGATCAGTTTATTTTACCAATTAAAAAAAAAAAAAAACTATTTAATAATCAATCATTAAAATATAAAAATTGATTGCTTTCGAATATTTTTTTGATAATCAAATTAATAATCGATAGTTTAATTTAAAAATCTATCTATTAATGCCCAAGGGCAATGTACAAAATTTATATTAAAATGCAGGATAACAATTATTTTTTCTTATTCGATTCATTATTATTAGTATATTAAATATATAATATATTAAAAATTGTTGCTAAAAAGAATCTCAACTAAATCCTGCACTCTCACTTTGAGGAAACGATGAACATAATTACAATATTATTCTAAGATCCCCATGAAACATGACAATTTCAATATTTAAGCATTCTCTGGAATTGTCGTCTACATTCTTTAATAACAATTATAAAATGGCACTGCAATATAACTCTAACTTTTGTTGTTACAAAAATTTATCATATCCATTTTTATCCAATGACTGCTCTTAACTTTCAATCAACTTCATAAATGTCAGTACAGGAGGAGACGTGTCCTCTTTAAACTGTCTAATCTAACCAACTTTCATACCTTAAACGAAGATCTATTTATCACCAAATTTATGAAATTTACGTTCAGTATTGAGGATTTGGCGAATTTCTTTGGAAACTATTTTGCTGATTTTGTTGTAATGGCCCAGCTGGACTAGGTCTTCCTTGGTCGCGATACTGAGGTGGACCGGTTGATCCGTTGGAAGGTCCTGTTGATCCAGGAGGGCCAGGTATCTTGCCATAATTCCCCCGCGTCGAGCCTTGATAACTGCCATACGCAGAATCATCACTACGCCTGGAAACATGCCCGTACATACTCTCCGGTCTTCTGGAGTTCACGGCGTTATCCGAGTTGGTGGATAATGTTCCATTCTGATGTTGCTGCTGTTGTTGTTGCTGCTGCTGTTGCTGTTGTTGCTGCTGATGGTGATTTTGAGAAGAAGATTGGACGTTTGATCCCGATTGTTGAGAATTTTGACTATTTGGCGGAGGAGCCGGGGCCCTCCCGTATATACTAGACCCAGTGGATACACCATATATACCATTCTCCCTTGTACTCAGAGTTGTAGAAATCCCTCTTATCCCATAAATACTTTGCGTGCATTGTTGCAACTGATTTTGCATGTTCTGATTCGTGCTATTGTGATTTTGAGAATTTTGATTTTGACCATTTTGCTGTTGACCCTCCCTGCCCGAGCTCGAACCTGTCGTTTGACCTATCCTGATCGGATACAGGCTCTGGGCGGGGACCAAGGGGCCCGGTTTAGGGATCATCAGGCCGTCCCGTGTCCCGGAACTGCTCGATTTTGCGTACACGCTTTGCGAACGATTCAGATTCGCTCTGGTCAAGGGAGGTGATTTACAATACAGCGATTTCGTCCCACCGTAAATGGATTCGACGCGTTCCAGGGCAGTGGGAGGTGCACTGTAGATCGATGAGGATGCTCCGGCAACTGGCCGATAGGTTGCATACGCGCTAGAGAATTTGGGACCGGACGGTTTGTCCAAATCGTCGTAAGTATCCTCGTCAGATCTCATCGATGAATTGTCGCCGTCGTCTATATCCCGTGGATCCCTGGACCGTTTCGAATTCAGAACGTATTCGTGCAGGAGAGCCGCTACCGCGCTCCCGGACAATGGGCCCACCCAGTAAACCCAATGGTTGTCCCAACGGTTGCTGACGAACGCTGGACCGAGTGCTCGGGCGGGATTTAAAAACGGGCTCTGAAATTAGATAAAGTTAAAAAATTCGTTCAAGCTTATCATTATTTTTCATTTTTCATTTCTGTATTATTTTTCAGATTGTATATACACAGATGATATTATAAAATAATCGAAAATTAAGAAAAAAACGAAACTCGCTTAATTCTTGCTTTTATGCGCGAGAATTGTTTTCTTTGGAAAGCATTGTACATTTGTACGTTTACAAAGCAGGTGGGACCGAAGGATCGAATTCTTCTTCTTCTTCTTCTTTTTTCCCCCCCTCTCTCTCTCTCCTCACTCCATCCTTCTCTCATTCCTTCCTACTCAACACTCCCCCTCCCCTCCCCTCCTCCCGTTAACCCGCAGGTGCTGTTTAAAGACGCGGACGGATGGATCTGATTCGAAAGAAATCGAGATTCGCTTTGAATAGACCGATTGCAAAAGGGAATACAAACAACAGTGAGAGAGAGAAAGAGAGAGAGAAAGAGAGAGAGAGAGGAGAATATATACACACGGTTTTTCACATTAATCCGATTATTTTTTTTTCAACGTTAAGAAACTTGTTATTTTATAAAATATACATGTATATATATGTACTTACTGAAACTAAAGTAGCCGCCGTGTAAGCCGCGGCTAATACACCGGCTGGTTTTGAAGAGATTAACATTGGTAACGTTTTTGAGGATTCCGATGTGAAATGGGCCAAGACTATCAATACCGAAAGCGTTAATTCTACGAGAAGCCTCTCAATAGGTCCCCCGAGACGACCTAGGGAAGTTAAGGTCTGCGTGTTCGAAGGTGTGGTCACTCTGTAATAATACAATCAATCGTTATTACTTATTGTTTAATTATTCGATAAATATTCGTATCTTTAAAAATATCATACGAGAGAGGAATGATTTTTCGATAAAAATAAAAAAAAATTGTAAATATTGCAAAATAATTTACACAGTATGGCTCGTCATGGTATAATATACGATTTTGATTTTCTTATTGAAAGTTACTATAATAGCAGTACAAGCATAAAGCCCTCTGGCAGCAAAGTCGGTCTCTGTAGTGTAATGTTTATATTAGCTGATGCATCGTTCAATTCATCCATCGTTTCATAATGTTTTTTCTTTTTTTTTTTCATGAAGATTAATAATTTTATAGGTTTGTAATGACCATAAATTTTTTTAAATAATTAATTCTATATATTAACTTCTTTAAAAATTTTTCAATCCCATTATTTTGGAATAATAAAGATCAATTTTATCTTTCATCGTCACTTAATTTTTGCAGATTAATTGAAACATTGAATCGAAATTAATAAAGAATTAACACGAGATGCATATGTATATGTATGTATATCATCAGGTGAAAAATGATTTCGATGCCCATCTCCTTCGAAACTTTTTGCCACGTGCATCGGGGAAAAAAATTTTCCCCCATCTATCTGAAGAGTAATGCAAATGAAAGCTCCCCTCTTATTCGCCTTCTCTATCTCGAGAGGCCTTATAATCGTGTCATGAGGAGAAAGCGAATTGATGAAATCAGAAATGCAGATCATGACTGCACAATTGAGATTAATCGTGTACGTGTACAAATATAGGATGGAAACAAGAAAAAACACATTTGTGCATTTCTTCTATGAAATTTTCTAAATTTTTTCTTCTTTTCTATATGAGTAATAATCAGATGATTGTCATGATAATTTTTTATATTATATATATATAAAGATTGTTATCATTTTCCTTTTTTTTATATCTGATAAATATTATTTATGTATTAAATTTTACATGTTTTATAATATCTATATTATGCATATTTTTTAAAAGATACATCAATGGTTAAAATGCGTCTAAAGAGGGTGAAAAAGGGTTTCAGTCTTTTAAAAGGGACCCATTTTTTTCTACCAGCCAGAAAGAGAACACTCTTTACTTACCCATTCTTCACTGTTTATGGACTAGCCTGCATTTTCTCCAGGTTAAAAACTTTTTTGCAACATAAAAAGGCAACATAAATATAGAAATATAGATATAGTTTAAAAATATAGACCAAGTAATTTTACTCGAACCTTACTTATATATATATACTTTGCAGCTCGAAAAAATCTTTTCTCCCTTAATAAATATCTCTCTTATCATTTCTATCATCGTTCCTTACAATTGTCGAATCTAAAATTTCTTCTGTTTCCAGAGATCCACTGTAAAAAGTGAAACGAACTTGGCGCCATTATATCGCTACTCAACGTTATTCTATACTTTTCTGAGAAAAAAGTTTCACAAGCGAATCGACTGGCGTCCGTTTTCTCACGTTTTCCGCTCGAAAAGTTACGATCACTCAGCCGAGACCCACCTCATAGTTTAATCCGGGGTGCACTTGATTCGAGAGATCATGTGCAACCTGTGCCTATATACAGGGGTAACCGAACTCCAAAAACACCCCCAAGGGTCCAGGGCATTCGGCACAACGTTTAAAATAAATTTCAATTCGAAGCCAGAAAGGGGAGTGTGTGTACGTGTGTGTGTATCACTTTCATTAGACCTCTGTCGTGTTTAACGAGCTATTGATATCTTCCACTCATTGGGCAGTACCACTGTATAAGTAGATTGGTATGGGCGTATACGTGTACGAGCTTGCCACGGTAATCGTTACTATCCCCTTTTCCAGAGCTCCCTTTTTCAACCAAGGAAATCACCATATGTATGCGATGCGTGTGTTAAAGGCGCGGTGAAACCTATATAGCGATACTCCATTCTAAAGTTTTGCCCTATGGGAAAGTTCAGATGCTCGGATAATTGCGGTTAAACCAGAAAATTAGGTTCATGACGAATCACTGATCATCGAGGGCGAGTTGTGGGAAGTTTTACAAGATGACCATTCTTTCCTCGTTCCTCCTTGTGGGATATATCGAACGTTGTATCAGCTTGATAGAATTATACAGAGTTTTAAAATTTAAACAGTAGATGGATAAACTTGTTCGTCCTTTCTACGTTCTTTTTTGAATTAATTTCAAGCATTTTCCTCGGGAACAGTTCAGTTTCCTTCGACAATACAAATTCAAGAGGACAAAGCACAGGAATTCTTTGAAAGACCAATGCGCAAGGTTGGAGCTCGAAGTTTTATCCCCCTTGCAGTGAATAAGAAACGTATGAAAAAAGGGGCCAGGAAGTGTGTACACCCACAAGGATCCGGTTCTGTTGTGAAACAACCATGCCAATTGTTCTTGTTTTTTTTATTTTTTTGTTTTCTTCTTCTTTCTTATTTTTACAATAAAACTAAAATTAAATATGTAAATGTACGTATATATGCATAATAAGTATACATATGTATAAAGATGCACACAAAGAACATATAGAACGAAAGAGGTTAACAATGGAAGAAATTTGTCTTATATACAATTGAGTATACCGTATCGAATCGTACCTTCACAAATTATATAAGTTGTAAAAGAATCTTATTGACCTATTAGAATGCAAGGAGAGAAGAGACTATATGGCAGTTGGCCTCGAAGAAGTTGTGGATCCTTCCGTCTCTATAGAATCCTATATAAATCGTGGGCTGTGGCTTTCTATGGAGGAACACGTGCCAGCCACATGTTGCACAAAACGAATCCTTCAGTGATCCTTTCGAATATCCGAAGCGTAAAGTCGCAGTTACAAAGGAGTTTTAGAAGCCCATAAATGATTCTCTTTCGGACGAAGGATATGAAACATCGACAGATGTTTTCCGAATCTCTTCAAAGATGTTGAATTTCCTATATACGAACGTTTCAAAAGGAATATGTATGGAATATTGTAAAATATCGATAATTTCAATCAATCTAACCTAAAATAACCTAATCTTTTTAGTCATTTCAGAAAATTTTCAATGTTTTTTATTCTAATCTTTTTTTAAATATTTCTTACGATTACTTACATATTATTTAACCAATTAATTGATTATTCTTTTCAGTAATAATTAATATCTTTATAATTTTTAATTTGAATTTTACTGTATTTCAAATACAATTATAATACATGTACGTATTATTTTATTCTATACACATACACACATATATATATACTTTATTATTTTATTATGTCGATATATCGTATTGTAAATTATTGAAGAAATAATTTTTGACAGGCACATATAATCTAACAAGTTACGATCAAGGAACGGGACGATTGTCGAGAACACGTGGTTGCTGTGACCATCTGTTGGCATACTGCTTCAACCATCTTATCCTTAGAAACCTCGCAAGTTCTTTTCTCCTGCATCCATCAACATTAACCAGCATCAATCTTTTTGAAATTTTATTTTATTTATAAAATATATATTTATTAAACTGCAAGGTACGTCTTTTAAAGAAAGAAAGAAAAAAAAAATTTATAAAGATAGTTTAAATTTTTAAAAATTATTTACTCAACTAACTATTTATAAAGGAAATTTTAATGAAGGAAATAAAGTATCGATTAGACGAGAATACAAAAATAAAAGAAAATGGAACAGATATGATAGGAAAATGAGACGAAAGAAACCCTTTAGAAATTTATTATTAAGAAATTCAACTTTCTATCATCTTTATCGTGAAATTACCACAAAGAAGACGAGGTGTAAACTTTCCCAGTAACACGTTCAAATATTTATCTTAAAGAACGACTTATGCTCTCAATAATGAGCAACGAATTTTTAAGAGGTACGTGAAAGACTGCCATATGTTCTCCGCTTCTTTTTCCTTTCGTTTTTTAGAATTTATTTTTACTAACCGAGAGAGATGTTTTTTTTTTTTTTTGCGTCATTTTTCGTGCAACAGGATACGATAGAACGGATATGTTTTCAAGAAGAAGTAACCGGCACGATTTCAAAGTGTAGTAAAAGCTGGAGGATCCGTTTGAGCGGACCGCTTTGTGTCCCGCGATAAAAAGTGTTTCAAGCAGGTAAAACATTCCTACTGAAACGATTCTACCTGATCCACCTGGCTTTCACACTACATTTTCGACCACAGTTCCCTTCTATGTACGTACGTATCTAAAGTATTCTGAAAGTTTAATTTTTATCATGAAATAATTAAATTTCTGTCTAAAGATAAGATTTAAAGTATATGAATGTCATCATTTGCAATATATTAATCTGAAGATTAATTCTTCTAGATTCTTAAGAAGAACAACACATTCGTACATATTTGATTGATTATCTTCGAAAGAAAATCCGAGGAGGATCTTAAGTTGACCGAGAGTATTGAAGAAAGTCGTCAAAATTGCAGCTTAAGAACCTAATATCGACGGCTTTTCGAGAAGAGGCTTGGATATTACATATCACTATAAAGTGCTCTTTCTAAAATATCTTCTTCCGACAAGCGATATTCCTCTTAGTTTTTTTTTTTTTTTTGAAGTAAACATTTAGTCCATTTGTTTCACTGCATATCATATTTCTAGATTAGATTAATATTAATGAAATCAATTACACTTTGAGAGAGAGAGAGAGAGAGAGATTCAAAATTCAAAAATAATAGTTTTGCATGCAATCGCATAAGAAATCAATTCTTCCAGATTCTGGAAAAGAAACGTGACTATCGTAGATACATATTGTATCATAGATAATTTTGAAGGGCAGGAAATGCACGATGAGACTGTTTCTCCGCTGGACATCCGGTTCACCACGCGCACTGCGTGTGTCTTATTTGACGTCACAACACACACCTGCTTCCTCACAGCTGTTCTCCAATCCGTGGTGGTAAACACCCTTGACAAATAGTTTTATATCACCATTTTTAATATCTCTTTCTCAAACTATTTTCCTTGTTCAAAAAAATCTCTGTATCGACACAACTTTTGTTACATGAATAAGAAACATAGATTTGTTATAACAATTGCATATATACAATTTAAATAATTAATTAAATTGGCAACTATTTGAGATTTGTATTGGAAAATGTGAAAAAAAAAGGAATAGTAGTTACTTTTTTCTATGGCAATATGTTATAATAACATTGTATCCCTGCTATTGAAAAATTATTATGAAATTATTATGAAAAGATAATGGAAAACTCTTGTAACGTGTCGATACTAAATCCTTTCCGGATAGTTAGATCTCGCGATTCTCTTAATAATCTCTTGGCTATGTCAGTTCAGTTTACGATCTATCTGTTTGGCTGTCTCTCCATTTCTTTTTTTTATTTATATTCCAGGGAAGTATCGCAGTGGGAGCTACGACCACCCCTCGACAAAACGTAAGGATATGTGTTTTACAAACGCCAGACACACACACACACACACACACACCATGGAGTGACCCAGTCGCAACAGATGCAAGAATATGTGTTATTTCTTTCCTCATCTCTCCCTTGGCCATGTCTTTTTCCCTTTTTTCCCATTGGGGTGTATGCACTCCCTGGAGATATTTCTGGAAGGGATGACGAACCCGATCGGTTAACTAGAGTATTGTTCGATTATTATTTCGGTACATATCGTGCACTTGTTATCTCTTTGTGCGGTCATATGGTGGTCCAAGGGTGATGGTGCCGTCGATGACGGATCTGTCGTTGCATCGAACTGTTAGGGATGACTATGGTCACCCATAATATAATTCCATATTATTCATTTAAGAAATATATAATTTAATAGGAAGAAATTAATTTTAAAAAACAAGATTTAACTTTGTATCGTTTTAATTTTCAAGATTTGATAATTAATGATTAATTATCTTTTACAGGTATTTAAGAATATTTGAAGAGAAAACATTGAAATATTTTTAATATATATATATAAACATCAATAGATGGATAATGAATGTTCTTGTAAGTTTGTATATTTTACAATTATCATTAGCATAAAAGCAAGTACACTATACTTCCATATGTAAGTACTAACCTGTAACGCTGTGTTACAGGTTGAACAATCCCCTATATATTGTAACATTACGATTATATCTACACTTGTTTAGTATTTCTTTTTTTAGAATTCCTTTTTTATATATATATATATATATATATACATTTCGAAAATAATTCCAAGCATGCAAGAAGAAATAAGAAATGACAGGAAGAAGAAGAGGGAAGAAGAAAAAAGAAAGTAAAGAAGAAGATAGAAGGAAAAATGGAGGACAATGATCCTCAGAAACGGAGAGAACATCTGCTCTGTGGGCCCAGATCGTAGCATGTCCTCCTTCAATAAGAGGCGATCGCGTCGTGAAACTTGTCCCACCTCACCACGCATAGGTATTCATTATCTTCGTCTCTGGTGCCTGCTCGATCCTTTTTCCGCGCGATCTTTTTCGGTCCATGGAACATCTGCGGCAGCTGCAAGACGGTGGCCTGCCGCAGCATACACGGAACGAGGCAGGTGCTCACCTTCGAAGAAGTTTCTCCCCCTAACTCTGCCAATTACGCGTGCCTCTTTCTGCCTCTCTCACTTTCCTCGTTACTCTTCATTTTCCCGTTTTCAAATCTTTTTCCACCGAATCATGGATCATAAATAAATATTACGGTAAAAATAAACAAGTTTCTTATAATAATCTTGTAAGAATCGAGTATTAACGATTCGATAAATAATTTGATTTATCTTATAAAGAAACATGTTTTGTGTTATTTCTCTTGTAAGGATGATAATTCAGGGATCAAATATGAGCTTGATATCCTTCGTTTTTTTTCCACTAATATATACAAGATACAAAAATATAAAGGATATAAGAATAAAACATAAAGGATAAAAAAATTTGTCTTTCTTCCTTTAATTTTTTTTTTTTTTTTGCCCTCCAGCCAGATTCTTTAACGACGGACAAAATTGAGGCACGTGCACCGAGTTGCACGCGGGCGATCTCTCTTTTCGACCAAAGAGAAAAAAAACAGCATGCTCACGCGCTCCCGATCATCGTCTGGCTACAGAAATTCACTGCCCCAACGAATTATTATAGATTATCTATAGAATTAATAATAGATATCTTTTAATAATAATAATGATAATAATAATAATAATAAAAATAAAAAATATCGATGAATATGTAATATCGACCTGTAAGTATATGTACTTTAAAGTATCGAACAATAGTTCTTACAATCGTAGCTAGAGGGTATCTAAGATAAGTTGAAACACTTTATAACGTGACACGAAACATAACCAAATTTAACTCTTAAGAGAAAAAAATTATCTTATATAAATAGTGCATTTTTAAAAAACCATTTTTTTTATATGTCAACTTTTCGTTATGTGCTTTATTATAAATTTTCATTATTTTAAATTCATCTTTACAAAAATTTGCATTATTTAAAATGGATTTTCGAAAACACTTTATAACATATCCTTTGTACTTCAGTTAGTTTAAATTTTAGTAATAATTATAAAAATGGATGCGTTCATTTTCGTATAAGAATTTAATGACGATAATGTTATTGATTTCAGAACTTTTTAAAATGGTTAAAACACTTCAAAGGAACAGAAAAACTTTAGGGATTAGATCATGCAGCCTTCTCGGATTCCAGCTATCTAACAGCTGCTCTTCGTATCTCGTCTTTTTTCTATATCGTGTTTTTCCATGTGTATGAACACTTAATGGAGTTTTTTTGATTTGAAAATTTATCGTGTTAAATCCTTTACATTCGAAATGTTAAAATTATACTTTTATATTATATAAAAATAAAAGAATTTAATTTGATATGGATGATTCATGGATTTTATAATAATAATTATCTAATTATTATAATATACATTAAATGATAATAATTATCTAATGTTTAAGTGATCACTCACCCATACAACATTGCAGCACCGGCTATACCACCTCCACACTGTGCAGCAATGTAGAGAGCAGCTCGTAGGAAAGAGATTCGTCGACACAAAGCGAAAGACACTGAGACAGCTGGATTCACATGACTACCTGTACCATTTTATTACAATCTTATAATATACAAAAAAAAATTGAATATCGCTTTATGTTATTATTTATTTTATATATTTTCTATATTTATATTTATAAAAATTAGAATTATATATTTTGCTATTTCAAATAAGTGTTAAAAATTGCAGATGTTTATGAATTAGAAATATGAAATCCTCAAATATGGATATATAAAAATTTTAAAGAGTGAAATCCAGAAGTATATTTTATAGAAAATAACGATTTTATAAAAAATCAATTTTGGAATCAATTTTATTTGCATTCAATGCAAATTAACACTTAACTATTTGCATATCAATTGTTATTGAAGCATTAAAAAAGAAAGATATTCTCTATTCAAATAGATAAAATCAAATAGACATTTAGAATAATACAATTAACAAAACTAAACTCTCTTTGCAAAATTGAAATTTTTACTAAATTATACAAACAAACAATATTATATTTTTATAAAGATATATTTATCTGATTTTTATTTAAATAACAAAGAAACATGGTCTATATAAGATGATACGTGAAATATATATACATGTGCCATCTAGGACACGCTCTCGCACATGCTCTACTATATGCATAGTGTGTTTCCATTGGTTATAATTGGTTAATGAGTCAATCGAGAGAGGAGGAATCGTAAGGACCGAATATAAACGATACGATAGTGCATAACAAAAAATTTCCACAATTAATGTAAAATACTTCTATATATCAAGAAATTATTTATATTTATAAAAACATAATTTTTAATTATGTTTAAAATGCAATTAATAACAAATTAATAAAAAGTATGAAATACTTTATAACATAACATCACAATAAAAATGTATGTTATTAAAAATATTACTAGGATTACTTTGAAAATTATTATTCAAATTGTGAAACTTACCACTGATATGACCAAAAATGAAGCAGATTGCCGAAATTGCAAAGCCGGATGCTACAGCAGTGGCTAAGACGGAGAGTCCGCTTCCAGAAACCGCGGAAGACGCAGCTGCGCCAGATACGATAAGACTGAAAAGAAAAGTAGCGAAACACTCGACAGCCACTGCTCTCCAAAGTTCTAAGCTGCGAGCTTCTATAGACATAGGCACTTTCTTCTCCAAGAGTTCTGTATTATTTTCCTTCAACGAAGAGATCCTCGTAAGTAAGGTCACAATATGAGCATCTAGCTCTCTTGAAAATGTTTCCGTGGGCATTTTTTTTTTTCTTAATATATAATAAATTGATAAAAGAAGAAATAATCTATTCTATTTTTTATAATTTTTTTAAAGCATTCTTTTTATTGTATCATATTCAGAATGCACTTCTAAATGTCCAAAGTCACTTAGTTCACACTTCCACACAATAATAAGAGATAGAATGAGATTTGAGTAGTTCATAGATGAATTGTAAAATATTGACACAATGAAAGAGCACAAGATTGGACGAGAAATAGACACATGAAACTGATGTTGCCAGAATGGTAACGCACTTTCGAGTGACAAGACGATCGTCGAACAAGTGGGCCCTGGACTGTGCGAGTGCCTCCACCATCGCACCGCCCCCACCCTTCGACCACCACCGGTGCATCTGTTCTTAAAACTCAAGGAAATCTGCTGGTCACTACGGGCAAATTGTATATCCTAAAAAAAGTAGAATTTTCTGTGAAGAATATCCTAGACAAAAATGAAGTGTTAAGAAAGAAAATGATTAATATTATAGTATCTTATGTGGATTACATTCTATTGAGAATTAATATTTAATATTAGAATATGTTACTTGATAATTTTGAATTATTTTGTCTTTTCTTTTGATATTCTTTTTTTTTTTTTTGCGAAAAATACATTTTTGAAATTAAATTTATAATTTTGCAATTTTAATTCGCACAAAATTGTATCATTCTTTAGAAAGGAAGTTTATTGAAATAAATTTGAAATATTTCACTTAACAATAATCATGTAATAAAGCGGATATGTTAATAAGCATTCCAAAATTTTTTCCAAGATTTTTTTGATTTTTTTTTAAATTGGAAAAAATAATTATATTCATCAAGAAATGTCCTATTCCCATGACTTCATTTTAATATCAAACTTCTCACAAAAAGAAAATATACGCATAACAGGATGCAAACAACAATTATAATAAAGTCTATTTAAATGATGAATCAGGATAGTCTGAATATTATGAATAATAAATGTATATTCATTATAAACTATTTAAATTTGAACATTTTACAATATATAAGAGATTAATCGTCTTCAAATCATATTTATATCTTCTTATTAAAATTAAATATCATATGCGTAATCTCTAATCAAAATTATCAATTTTAAAAACAGATTTTTTTTATAATCAAGAAATAATTTATTGTTATAAATAATAATAATATAAGCAATTATTTTTAAAAAATAATATATTATATTTAAAAAATTTCTTATCGTACAATAACTGACTGCTAATTTATATTCACTTTTGTTTTCAGAAGTCAACCCCGTCGTGTCAAGCGTGACGATTGCAAGAAGATAGCTGAGAACGGATAAAAGTGATTAAGCCAGTCCAGTTTTTTACTGGGACTGTACAAGCGTGTGAGTAAAGTTGACTGGGGAATGGATAATAAATCCAGCAATTGCTGTAAATTGGAGAATTCGCTTGAAGGGGAAGCATAGAAAGCAACAGAAAAGACTTTTACTTTGTTATAATTTTGATGGTAGAAAAAGCTTCGAATAACATATATTTCTAAATCTTCATATTATTATCATCGGTCGGTTTTTTGAAAGAAAATAAAAAATGGTATAAGATTATCATAATGGAAGAATTTTTTATTGATAAAAACAACAGTGAAATCATTGATTATCGCATTATTCATGATGTATCGTCAGTTTCAATGATACAATGATAATCTGATTTTTTATTTTTAAAAATCATTAAAATTTACAAAAAAATAAAATATTTGATTTAAATATTAAAAAAAATTTTTCGATAACTTCATTGAACGATTTATATTTGTTGAAAGATACTCATTGTTCATAATGAGTATCACTGATGTAATCTATTTCAGATAAAATCGCTAGATAAGACTTAAGTGAACAGATCATATATAAAAGTATAAATCATCCATTCACGCGATGGCATACTTAGGTGATTATAGAAATTTGTGGATCACTACTCTGGCTGTATCGCTTTAGTATATGACAAGTATTTATTAGTGCATGGATGGTCTTCGCAGCGTGTATTTGCACGCAAGAGTAATATTATCATTCAGTACGCTTTGAACGTTAGTCCCAGTAATTCCAGTATCTATCGTAAATAATTTTCGAAACTTTATGTTTGTTATGATGTAATTGTGAATCAGTTTTATAAGTGAATTTAATTTTGAATAATTTGGCTGTTTCATAACTTTTTTTTCGTAGTAATATCAAATAGTTATCATTCGATGATACATAATATTCAAAAACAAAAATATTTATAATATAAGATAAATTTATAAAAAAATAATATTTTAAATGTGAATTATAATGCATTATAACATATACATATAAATTAAATTTAAATATTTGCTAATTTTAATTAAAAAATAATAGTTTTAAAACGTGACAGTTATAGGGTGTTGGCCTACGCGTGTGTCAATCCATTGATTTCGTAAGCGCACGTGTACAAAAATCGAACGTTTAACCTTTTTTTTTTTTAAAAAGAAAAGAAATGTGTTTCAATTATTTCTATAATGACTTCTTTTTTCTGTATATATTTTTAATAAGAATATAAGTACTAGTAAGATTTTACTTTCATAATAGCTTTCGCTTTTTCTTACTTCATTGAGAGTTTCTTGGAAGACCGAGTTTCTCGTTTACTATTTGTCTAAAGAAGTATTATGCATGTATATACATCGTATACATACATTTGTTTGTTTGTGTGAAAAACTAACTCGCACGCGGGCAAGATGGCTGCAGGTACTCCATACTCATCGATTGGACGCATCTGTTTTTGTCTTTGTCTCTTCGCAATTACAGTAATCTGTCACGAACAAATATCCCCGGGTAGTCGGTATTACAGTCGTGATGGTGTATATGTGCCTCTAAATGGGCCGGATCATCGAACCGAGACTTATGTTTACAAAGACAGAAGGTATGGATATCGTCCTAGTTATTTGGACGTTGTTTACAAAGAACATGCCAAAGCACCGGAGAATCGATATCTTTATGAGGTAAGATAGAATAAATGGTAATTATGTATTATAATAAATATAATATGTTAATATATTTATTTATTTTTAATAAGTAAGATTATAATTAAAAATGTTATTTTAAAGGACACAACTTCAAGATTTCCTTTACCTGGAGTGTTAAGTGGTTGGCGAGAAGATCTTCAAGGAAGAGAAAGACCTGACTCTAAAAATCTACACAGAGATGTAACTGTGAGCACAAATTATGGACAAGTGCAAGGATTTAAAGTTTATTTATATGATAGTCCTCAAGCAAGACATAGGCCTTGGAATTTACCAGTTGAAAGAGTTACAAAGCATGTTAATGTATTCCTTGGTATTCCTTATGCTATGCCACCTACAAAGGAAGGACGTTTTAAACCACCTAGACCTCATAAAGGTTGGCAACTATTACAAGCTGTGGATTGGGGACCAGCCTGTCCTCAGCCTAGTGCATACACTGGTGCTACTAAAGGAATCCGAGATGTAGATGAAGATTGTTTGTATTTGAATATTTTTACTCCATCAATTGATTCTGGTTTAGCTCAGCCATACGCAGTTATGTTCTATATTCATGGTGGAGAATTTTCTCATGGAGCTAGCAATTTATTTCCAGCTCATATATTAGCTGCATTTTATAATGTAGTAGTTGTTTCTATTAACTATCGATTGGGAGTTTTAGGATTTTTAAGTACAGGAGATGAAAATAGTCCTGGAAATTATGGAATTTTGGATCAAGCTATGGCATTAAGATGGGTATATGATAATATCAAAGCCTTTAATGGTAACCCTGATGCAATAACTCTTTTTGGACCTGGTGCTGGAGCTGTAAGTGCAGGATTATTAATGGTTGCACCCAAAACTAGAGAAATGGTATCAAAAGTAATAGCTCAATCAGGTTCTGCATTAGCAGACTGGGGAGTTATAATAGATAAATATAGAGCACAAAATACATCCAGAGTATATGCAGAAATGTTAGGCTGTAGCATAGAAAGCAGTTGGAAATTGGTGCAATGCTTGAAAAATGGTAGATCCTTTTTTGAATTGGGTAATTCTGAATTGAAGCCACATATTGGAATGTTTCCATGGGCACCAGTATTGGATACCAATTTCACAATACCTGATAATTGGTATGAAGATTGGAGAGCATCAGATTGGCGTTTTTTTATGGAAACACCTGAAGAAAGTATAAAGAATCGTAGGTTTAGAAATAATTTAGCATATATGGCTGGTGTAACTACTCAGGAAGCAGCATATCTTATATGTATGTTTTTTAAAATTTTTATTATTTATAAATATTTTATTATTTATAAATATTTATAAATTAAAAAATATTTAATTTATTGCAGACAACAATGTCACATTGGCTAGAAATCAATATATTATAGATATAGAATTGTTCGAACAAAAAATCTGGGAATTTGTTCTTCAATATAATTATACTCTAAATTCTCAAGGAGTTTATGAAGCTATAAAATATATGTATACATATTGGCCAGATCCAAAAAATATTACACATATTCGTGATCAATATATTAATGTAAATTATTCAAAATATATACATATATATTTTGACTTTTATAATTATATATTTATATAATGTTTTTTATCATTTTCAGCTTTTATCTGACTTTCATTATGTTGCTCCATTTGATAAAATGGCAAAATTGTTGATAGAAAAACATGTACCCACATATTTATATGTATTAAATACAACAGTGGAAGCATTAAGATTACCACAGTGGCGAAGTGTTTCTCACGATACTGAACTTCTTTGGTTAACAGGAGCGCCGTTTATGGATGTTGGTAAGTTTACGATAATTGAAAACTTCTCGTTAAAAATAATATAATAACCAAATTATTATATTATTTAGAATTTTTCCCTCAGAAGTGGAATTTAAAGAGAGATATGTGGACAGACAATGATCGTAATATGAGTCATTTTTTTATGCAAACATACTCAAATTTTGCAAAGTATGGGTAAGTTTTTAAATAACATAAAGTTAAAATATTTTTAATTTTAATTAATTACGTATATTCTTAAATATATATAAATATTCTTAAATGAATATTTCTTTTACTTCATTTTAGAAATCCAACACCATCGCAAATTTTAGGATTACACTTTGATGTTGCTAAGCCTGGTCAATTACGATATTTAAATATCAATACTACTTTTAATAGTTCAATTTTATTGAACTATAGACAAACTGAAAGTGCCTTCTGGTCTGTATATTTACCAACTGTTATCGGTCGTTTAGTACCTACATATCCTCCAGTTACTGAAGTAAGAATATTATATATATTTTTTTTTATATATAAATTTAGGAAATTCTTTTGTTTATTTTTTCTCTTATTATTCTTATTATTACAGTATTGGTGGGAACCTAAACAACCACTGCAAATTGCCTTTTGGTCAGTTTCCACTGCCTGCCTGTTATTAATTGTGCTTTCTGTAGTATGTTGTATGCTTTGGCGCAATGCCAAAAGGTAAGAAAAGGTAAACAGAACCAACCCCGTGATAGTATTTTTATTTTAATAATGCATGATGGGTGATGGTTCTGATTTAATAAAAAAATAAATATTTATTATAAAAAATAATATTGAAAATTAAAAATTAATATAACATATATACATTAATTCTATTTTTGCTTGTAATTCATGCAGCAAGACAAAGGCTGCTAGATTATATGCAGGTAATGCATAAACTTTTTATATTTCATTACACAGTTTTAAATATTGAAAGGTCTTAAAGGTATTAAATAAGATAGATTAATTAATTATAGATTGTGAATTAAAGAATTTTTCATTTTGATTTTATTATCAAAATTTAATTTATTTTTTATATTTTATTTATATTGGAATTAGTAAATAATCATATTATATTTTTTTATTATATTTTTTTTGTATTCTTGTATGCTTAGACAATCTGACCACTACTATAGCGGAGACATCCTGATGGTACGAGATGATGAACCCTCGGAGGGAATCGAGAATATAACTCGTACTTCAAAGGAAAATATTCATGAATATCGTGATATGCCACCAATCAAATCTAGAATACCGCGACAAAACGAAATAAAGCTTCAAGAACGATTAGCACATAATCGAAAATTCAGTTCGACTCCATCGCTAAGAAGTAACTCTAATACTTCATTGAAAGATATGCGTTCGGAAGGATTTGTTACCAGTTCACCGAATGGACAACCTAAATTAAGCAAAGCTATGAGTCAGTCTTCGTTACCTAAAAGTAAAAGCAAGACACATTTAGTTCAAGGTATCCCGCAAACAGCTGTATAATATATTTTTAAAATATTTTTTATTACAGCTGTCTTATTTATTTCTCTAAAAAGAACTATATTCAGATAAAAATTAAAAACAATATGTGTTCATGTATATACAAAATGTTTTTTAGTATTACCATTTATGAAATATTAAAAAACACTTTGTACATAGGAAACTTGAAAGATTGTCATATTAATGATTTAAGGTAATATTATAAGATTTTACTAAACATTTCATCCGTCCATAATAATATTAATATATTAATATAACACTGTATATATTGATAGACATGTTTTGTACTTTTTTATGTTCATTTTTATCATTATAAAATAATATTACTTCTTGTTAGGCCTTATTGTTGTTGAAAGATAATTTAATTCAAAAGAATATATCTATATATCTATAATAGATATGAAATTATAGAATGCTATGCCACACAATATAGTAATATGTATTATGTAATAATAAATATTAATATAATTAGATCAAGACAAATTTAATAATTGTATAAGTTTAAAAAGTAAAGTATTTTGTTCTTTTTATTACAAAAAAAAAGTGATAAATATAATACATATTAATAATATATATATATTTATATGTACATCTCGTACTACATGTTTATAGTATTACTAGAAGTCATATGTAACTTTTTAAATCGATCTCATTATTACCGCCGTCAAATTTCGATATTATAAAACTTTTAAGATATTCTTAATATTCTACTATATCCAATTATAGAGATATATATTGATATATATACATATTTATATAAATATATATATGAAGATATATTTATATATATTTAAATCTATAAGATTTTTATTTTCTATGAGAAATGTTACTAATATGTACAATTATGATTGCATTTAAATTAAAAAGTATTTAATTGCATATTATTTTTCAAAAATATCAAAGCGTATAGTTACAAACAAGCGTAAATACAAACAATGTTCGAATTTTTAATAATTAAAGTTAAAATGCAGCAACGTTCATGTCATACATTTTAATTCTCCAGATATTAAAAATGTCTATTATATAATTCTACAAATCATGATAACCATAAATAATATTCTAATGTTTAATGAAAGATAAAAAAACATGGGACCAAAACGTGTAAACGAACCAAAAGTAAGATTTAAAGAATAAAAAATATTTGTATTCCTTTTTCTGTAATGTAAATTAAAATAAATTTTTTATAAATATTTATAAGTATTGAAAATTTGTGTGTATAGAAATATGTGTCCAAGGGCAAAGAACGAGTGGATCGTGAACAACAAACGAAAAATCAATTTGATCCTCTTTATTTAGAAGTCAAAAATCTTGAAACAGCGATATTATTATTACAATGTGAAGAGAAACCTGTTTTGTTGGCTGCTGCGGCAGCTTTGTCAAAATTTGGCAGCAAATCTCAGGAAAATTTAGAAGTTTTATTCGATCTCGAAATTGTGAATAATATAATTCCATTGATTAAACACGAGGATTTATTTACTCGAAGGTTTATTTTAATATTTTAATAAAAATTATTTGTATATATATATATATATATATATACACGATATAAAATTATATAATAAAATATAGATTTGCTGCAAAATTGTTAGCTGAAATGATATCTATTCCTAATGTTCGTAACTTCATCTTGGAATCATCAGAATATTATATTCCATATTTTATCAAGGTTGTGATTCATGAAAACGATATCTTCCTGCACGAATTTTCATTGTTAATTCTAGCAGAAATAACTAAAGATATATTTGGAGTAGCACAATTGTTAAAACAAAGTTCAGATGTAGACTTCCTGTTCGAAAAACTTTACTCACCGGATCCTGACGTGAAGAAGAACACATTGCAAATTATATATAATCTTTTGCAAGACCCTTTAGGCGCAGAGAAAATCATTGAGACTAAGGTTCATTAGGATGAAAAGTTAAACGATATATTTTGTTAAATTTTTTCCGCATTTGTGATTGCTATTTGAGATAATGTGCAATTTTCAGGATTTTAATTTGGAACAAGTCTATGAGCTTTTTAACTCGCCTTACAGTGAAATCCAAACGCTCGCACTTGACGTAGTAACCGATCTAGTACGGAGAAATCAGGATGAGCAGTTGCAAGAACACTTTCGACGTACTAAGGGTCTTGAGGCTTTATTGAAATTTTTGGATGTAAAAATTTTGGATAAAAAAAATATTCTTACAACAGAGAAGAGAATTTTCCTATTAATATTATTTATAGAGATATTTATATATATTAATTTAGAATATTGAGTGGTTAGATCTTCATGCGAATGCGCTTTTGATTCTACGATTCGCCTGTGACAATCCCACTACGGTCGAACAATTCAATGATATTGGCGGTATCAAACAAATATTAAAGTATATAGAAGATACGTTACATTCGAAATTTTTTAAACAAGTTCTGGATATAGCTGTTTGTTTATCGCATACATCTAGGGGTAGAAAAGTAATACACATAACCTAATGAATTTATTAGATCTAATTGAATTTTAATAATTATTTATATTTCTATTATTAATTCTAATATTTCTTTATACAATTTTTATTGTAACTTTTTTCCATAAAAAATTATATATTTAACTTAATACAAATTATAGATTTTTTTTCTTATTTGATAGATGCTGCACATGTACGGTATCATTGATTATTTGTTACACACGTTATTTGGTAACGTGCAAGAAATGTACGAAACCAGTTGTCACGGTATCGGTATGATGACTCTATACAGTCAAGCAGCTAAAGATTTAACTACAAGCAATTGCATGAGAAACATTCTAGGTAGATTCGATGGACTTACTTAAAATCATGTAATGATTTGCGATGTCATTTCAGATGTGCTGAAAAATGACAATTTAAACTGGTCTGCTAGACAAGCAGCTTTATTTGCTTTAAATCAATTAATGAAATGTGATATAAAGAATTGTGAAGAGTTCTTAACTATTCAAGGACAGGTAACAAGGATTTTTTCTAATTATCCATTAGAGCAATTATTCTTTAACAAAGGATATCTTAAAAATATTACCTTTAGAATTATTTGTTGTGGCTGATGAAACAAACAATAGGAAAAGTTCCAGTTGAAATTTTAGTCGATACTGTAGATTGCCTTATTTCAATAGCAAGGAATCAAGAATTGAGAGATATTATTATTAACACGGATATCATTGAGGCTATGTGTGCATCTTTCGAAGTATATTTTCTTTTTTAATTTTAATCTTCTAAATTTTTATTAAAATCAATACAAATTTTCAAATGAAAAACGAACTTACTACTTCGATTAATTTGATAGTTAACCTGTACATCGATGGACGATTTCAAAATCGCCTGCTGTAAAGCTCTATCCATGATGTGTCTAGAGGAGAAGGGAAGACAAGAATTTCTAAAGATCGAAGGGCCCAAAAGATTATATAATCTATTATGTGACATCAAATCGATTCCAATAAGAAACGCAGCTGCTCAATTGATTCAATTGTTATGCGCGGATCCGGTTCTGGCAAATGCTTTTGTTTCGGCCAGATTCTTGAATTAGTGAGGCTTAAAAAAAAAAAAAATTATCTTATGACGAATAATACACGCAATAGTATTATTTACGAAAATAATAATAAACGATGTAGCATGTTGAATAACCGAAGTACCGCGCGAATCGTTCCTTCTTGGGACACTTGCATAGAAGCCTTATTTGATTCACATCTGCCGATCAAGTTCGCTTTTACTGGACGACTTTCATTGCACGATATCACTCAAGATGGTTTTTACGTGCTTCGAAGAAACGTTTGCACGTACGATATTCTTAGAATTTATAGATATTTTCGTTTTTTAATTTTTTTTTTTTTTTAATTTAATTTCTTTTAATTTTTATCAGATTTCCTATATTGGATGATATCCTTCGATTCAAATTCTGTCCTCTGGAACCTATCTATGTAGTTAATTGCAGTGAACCAGAAGATTGTAATCAATTGAATTTTGAAGGTGAAAGATATTATTCACTTACGTGTATTTTTTTTTTTCTTTTAATCAAAAATGTATAAAATCGTTCTTTTGCAGAATCGAAAGAAATGATTAATCGTGGCGTTTTCTTGTCGACCGAAATAGAAAAGTTAACATTGGATACCAAGTTTGGTACTCTTCAACGTGATACTTGTCTCTATAATTATGTAGAATTATTTAAATGCAAATTAATCGCTAATGAATCGAGAAACGTGTAAGAAAATTATTCAAATTTTTTTCATTTATGCAACTTAACTATAATCGTCATACTGTTTTATTAATATAGAGTGTCAAAAACGACAAAAGGATTCATAAATATCAATTATGTAGTGTCCCGTGCTCAAATGTTAGCTAAATTTGTTTCTCAACAAATGTCAGGACCAGATCCTCTTATCACATGCGTGGATCACCAATTAGAGATTCATTTGAAAGAGATCAAAGATACCATAGAAACCAGCGTGATACCATTGGGAATGTTACGAGTCGGTTCTTATTTCGAAAGAGCATTGCTTTTCAAAGTGATCGCCGATAGAATACATTTACCTGCTGCCTTGGTGCGAGGAGAGTATGGTAAAGCTTGGATCGAAATTGCTGTACCGCAGGTAGAGGATATATTGGGATTTTTCTAATTTTTCTTCATCAATTTTAGATATTAGATTTTTATTATGAATATTAATATTTCAATTCTTATAAATTAAATTTCTTAGTTTAGAATAATTTTTAATTAGGTGAGAGTTCCAGTGGAAGAAAGTAAATTCCATGCTTATATAGACAGAGATACGACCTGTCCAGAAATTGTTACGATTTATCAACCTCTGCAACAATATCAACATAAATACATTGATTCGAATCTAATCTTCGAGGATCGCGCTTCATCAATTTTTCCAACAAAGCTGCTGAAACCGAACTTCATTGTCGATCTGATGGATTGCCCTGGAGACTTGATTCCAATTGACAGTCAACGAGCAAGAAAATACCGCGAAAAAAAATTAATCTGCGATATCACATGTTAAATCTCAAAATTTATTTCATCGATATTTTTGGTGTAACTTTACTTCCATTTGCACTCTCACTTTCTTTGGATTCTGTTAAAAATCTGCGGCTTAAAAAAATGTTTATATTAATAAACTACAGGAATTTTATTTACAATGGCAATATGCATTTATATGGATAAGAATAGAATCGATTGGTCTTTTAATTAATGAAATTGACCAACGTCTATCTTTATCGAGTCAACAACGATTAAAGTGACGACTTTAATGTTATTGTTTACATCATTGAATGTTTAATAAATTACTTTTTACGATAGCAAAAGAGGAGCACTTTGTTTCTTCTTTTAATTAGTTCCAGATAAATACGTATTGAAATTGATTAATTCAAATGCTTTCCCAGTTCTCCAAGTTTCACTAATCCAAAGAAACTGTTCTCCTTATCGAAAATAGCGAATCTCGGTGAGCTAGCCTCCTTGAAAACTAAAACGTCTTCCTTTCTAAGAAGTGTCACTTGAGCTGAGAAACAAGTTTGGCTAATGTTGCGCGCATGGCCCGAATTGTCGATCTAAAATCAATAATAATCGTTTCGTTTTATTTGTAATATGAAAGTTTCCATTTCATTCATTTTTTGTATAATAAAAAAAATGAAAACAAGCTTGGCCAATGAATAGTATTCCTTTATCTAGTCTCAGAAAAATTACTGTTATCTCAATTTTTTTTTAGGTTAGTTAGGTTAGTTACTTATATCATTAAACGAAATAAAGTTAAGAAACGTGATAACGTTCTATTGTATATATATATATATATATATATATATATATATATATATATATATATATATATATATTTATCAAATTTCTTTTTTTGCTCTTCTGATTTTGATATCAAACCATTTATTTTTCAAACATTAACATAATTATTATCTTACCATGCATTGAAGAATAGGTTGATTGTTCACTTGAAGATGAAATCCAATTTCATCGTGATCGTCATTGTAATGAATCTGTGCATAAACTAAATACAATCCTGGTTCATAAATGGTAACACTCCCATCGTTGGACATTTTGAAATACTCGTTCATGCCAAGATTATTCACCCAATCGCTTGGTTTCCATGCTTTAAACATGCTATTCCCATGACGAATTCTACCATTTCCAGCATAAATATCTTTCTCTGAATATCCATTCTTATTTCCATCGTAATGGACCGCGATTACTTTTCGAGAATGGCTCGTATTCTTCCGAAATTTGCGTGGAATTTTTTTAATGCGGTTCGTCGCAACTTGTGTGTTGGACTCGTCGTGAGGCATGGAAGAAGATGCCTCGGTGGTATTCAAAGACGAGTGAATATAATATTTCTTTGGAGGATGCCTACTGGATATGCCAACAGACCTGCGAGAAACAATGAAATGGAAATGCTCAAGTTTTTCTTACGTTCTCTCAAGTGTATTTAAAAGATCCTGGTATTTTTTTTTTTTTTCAATGTCAATATAATATATGATACAAAATATTAACAACTAACATATTTTGCTCGTCCTGGGCAGATTTTTCCTTTGACACCTCTCGAGAAGTGGAATCAGAAGCAATTGTTCTTTTGATATGATTTTTAAACAAATGTCTGTTAACGAGTAATCTCTTGGAGCTATAATTCTTTTGATCGATCGATCGTTTGCGTTTTAAGGTTATCTTCCAGTCCAACGAAAAGTCTTTCGTATTTAATACATCTCGTTTTCGCTTAGTTTCATTCTTATTATCCTCCATTTCCCCTTCCAAGTTATTCTTATCCCGACTAGGGTCTCGGTTCGAGTTATCATGATTTTTCTTCGATTCTTTGCTTTGTTTGACCCCGATCTTACGCGCTGTTGGTATTGATTTCATTAACGCTTTATCTGCAACAGGGGGATCCGGCGGAGAAGGTACTGGGGCGATTGTCGACGAGGAATCGGGGAAATCGGATGGTCTGGCGCCAAATATCGGAGTATAATCTTGCAAAGAAAACGTATCCTCGTCATAGTTGGAATTGTAATCTGCCTTATCGATATTTACTTCCTCTGCATTCTCGTCGTCGTCGTCATCGTCTTCATCGTTATCATCATCATCATCATCGGTGAATTCTTCGGTATATAACTATAAACAAAAAAAAAAAAAAAAAAAAAAAATTATTGTCAGCATCCACGTGTTGTTATTTCTTTTTATTCCAATTTTTATTTGCGAACATGCTACACATGTTTACAAAAGGAAAAAAAAGATAAATTTCTTGAAGAATAAAGAAAAAAAGATAATCGATAATCCTTAACATAATAGAAACGTCTTGGAAATTATAGTTTATAATTAGATTGTTTAATCATCACGGAATACACATAGTCAATTTGTATGCATCAAATTTTATAAATGGTGATTACGCGATGCGTTACGTAAGTAATTGCGCGAGAATCGAATTGTAAGTAGTATTGAATTATATATTTGTGTTATTAAATTTTTTTATTAAAATTATTCTTACAATTAAACATTAATGCATATCGTCCAACTATTTTATGCTCGCGCGTATACACATGTAAACACGTGGCCTGTTTGTTTTGTCCATGACTTTAGCTTTCATTCAAGACAGATAACCTAACCTTTTTTTTTTTTCTTTTTTTATAACAGAAGAAAGTCAATATTAGTATTGGAAATTTAACAAACGTTAAAAATATCTTCGTTTGTTTTTAAGAAGAATCGTTAAGAAACGAAAAGAAAAGAAAGAAAGAAAAAAAAAAGAAATAGTATATTGTTCTTTGAAATTTTAATCTTGTATTATTCATAAATTATCATGTTTTTATTTCTCAGTTTAAAAGAATAAGAAAAGACATTTTGACACGATTTTGATCGATTTTACGTACTCACTAGCGAATAAAAAAGCATCACCTGTTCTTCGAAAGCTTTCACTTCGTCGAGTAGATCTTCTTCCAAAATACGATGTTTCAAACTGTCCACGCTACGTTTCAAATCTTCGATCTCTCGCGCATTGATCAGAGAATAGCGAAACTCCCAACATTCGAGAGCCAAGCAAAGAAATGCAATTAACAGTGCCGTCACGCTTAGAATCGTATTTCTGTTCGGTCGAAAACGTTGTTTATTATAGCCTTGTTCGAGGTCAGATTGAGAGATACTCAAGTTCTCTCTGGAGAAGCTAAGAAACGATCGTGTTTCCTCCTTCACGTGTACATCGTTCATTAATTTTTGCTTTATTCTTGCAACTTTTGACTCTTCTTCAGAGAAAACAGAAGTCATTGTGGCAAAAAGAAAACTAACGATACTTAAATAATAAATATTTAGAAATGTTTGAATTACACTGCACTTTGTAAAACACTATCAATATTTGTGTTTTTCTTTCCTTTTTTTAATTCAAAAAATATTAAAATATTCATCCAAAGAGAGAGATAGCATCCATTTTTCTTCGATATATACAATTTTTTCTCGATTCACATTGCACGTGAATCTTTGATATACGTTAAACTCACATTTCGTTGCATTATTTTTTTAAAATAACACTTTCATATTTTCTCCCGTTTCAACTTGTTGTGTTCACTTTAATTGAAACAAACGAAAATCACAAAATTGATTGAATCCCAAACATGAACCAAGCGTTTATCCGTCGAGACAATAATTCCAATATTTCTTCCTCTTCTTCCTTTTTTTTAACTTTTATTTTTAAATCGAACAATCGATGAACCATCCGATTTCACGTTTCTAGAAATTTATAATAATCTACGATGTTAAGTGGCTCGAATATTTCAGTTTCTAGCCCTCTTTAAAACCTGTCCAACGGGTTTTTTCCCCTTCCGATTAGAACAGCGAACAAAACCACGGGCGAAAATGATCAAGATTCGTCCCTTTGGTCCTTTATCTCCGCCCACTAGCTTTTCGTCTCCTCCTTTTCGTTCCTTGTCTTTCTTTATCCTTTTCTTCTCCACAACAGATAACTGTTTTCGACAATTTGTTATTTTTCTATTTAATTGATCCGCACAATATCATTTCTTGTTCCTTAACTTTTCCACTTTTCGATTCCTTGGCTCATTCTTCTTTCCTTCCTTTTCTTATGCTTAATATCTTTTATAACGATAAAATATAAAACGATGTAAAACAATAATTGGAATAATTTAGAGTAAATGATAATTTGCTCTATCGCTATTGATTTTCTAATAAATCTAATTTGTTCATCACCGGAATGGAAAAATTTAACGTTTACTCAGTGAAGAGTAGACACAGATAAAGAAGGAACGACCATCGTGTTTGACAGACTCGACCGTACTGGGTAAAAGGAGCGGAAAGCATTTGAGTTTATTGCAGCATTACCTCTAGATCTCAGTGGCGTAGATCAGTAATATGGAGACGTAGCTTTCATCTCTAATCTCATTTTTCATATTAAAATATTCTATATATATATATATATATATATATATATATATATATACATGCATTATCGTTGTTTCTTTCAAATAATAAATCAAGAATATAATTATTAAACATTATTTAATTACAATTCTCAAGTATCAAATTTAATTCTAATTAACAATAACCATTGTTTATTTAAAATCCTTGTCAAGGATAACGATATTTGATGAAATCTTGTTACAAGAATTTATAATATTGTTAGATATATATATATATATCACAATGTGTCATCAGTATTTTCTGCGATATGTTTCTCTTGAACTTGCAACGTTACTTTTTTATGCGGCGCACATGTTCTACGAAAAAAGTCTTCGGTGTGGAATTTTATCGTCGTCAATGTGTCAACGTGCTCGGACGTTATTCTTCCAACCCATCGGCATCTCCGATTCCGACCTCTTTCGTCGCCCTAGGAATATCGAATTCGATACTCGCTAGCTCTAAGAATCGCTTTATCCTGCGAAACAATGCCGTGAGAATGAAATGAAAGAATTCATTCAAGAAGTGACAGATCTCAATTTAAAGAGAAGAGTAAATCAACAATTCAAGCAGTGTTCCAATATATAGCAATAAATAATGGATATAAAAAGATCTATTAAATCAAGCTTATTAACGAATACATTATTACAATATATATATATATTTTCTGTTTCTCTTTAAAAAAAAAATTATCTCTCGTTACAGTTTCATTTTATGTCGCTTGATAAGAACGTTATTAGAAATTCCACCAGTGTTTCATGTTTCATAAATCAAATTTTTAAAATGATACCGAATATTTTTCTTAAAAAAAAAAAAAAAAAAGAAGAAGAAGAACTATCTCGTTACGTTTCATGATGATTTGAGAGAAAGAAAAAAAGTGGGACAGTTTCATGTTACGTTATTGATAATAATGTTATCAGAAATTCCACCAGCGGCGATCCTAATTAATCATCGCGGAATGCACATGTGTTCCTAATGTGCAATTGAGTCGATCCGTGTAGGAAGATGACAAAATTTGAGGTATCTGGATCAATTTACGGCTGATGAGTCGAAACGTACACGTTCGTGGCCTGCCTATTATTTAATTTATCCTTTCTTCCCGTTTAATAGCTGCCTACTCGCTCCATGAGTTTCCATGACTTTCTTACTTGTCGTTACTGATCACAAGATCTAAAACTTTAGAAAGAAGAAAAATTCAATTGTGGAGAATTGTATTTTAAAAACGCGACGGACGAAAGGAAAATAAAGAAGGAAAAAATTTACTCACGTCGTTATTTTATTTTATCGTAGTACAGGAGGTAATTTATATTTTATACTCACTGTTAAAGAATCAATGACCTCTACTTCCGGTATTAACGAGGTATATCATATACGCGATATATATTACAAGTAATAATGACGTCAACTGTTTTCTCACATGTGTAACGAGATTGTTGTTAGCGAGCTGCTCTTTAAATTCCCTACATATTCGAATCGGATGCAACGAAAATAATATGAAATTTTTAAATTTTATTCGTTATTGTATCAATCACCAAATTTTCTATATGATATATTCTCGAAATGTTATAATGAAAGAAAAAGAAATGTTTGATTTTGTTACCATTTGTATATTGTGCATATATTTTTTCCTTATTTTTTTTTTTCTCTTCTTCAATTTCATAATATAGTTTTTACTCGTCGAATTATTATATATCATTTAGAATATCAGGTATTATTATATTTTTCATGCCTTGGAATTAGTCGTGAAGCATAAATTAGATCGTGAAATTGGGATCATATTTTTTCAAATCTTTCTGAAAAATGAACAAAATATTAAGAAAATCAATGATATTTAATAAAATTATTGATTAAATTAATTAATTAAATTGTATATAATTTTTGCATTTGTTTATATTTTCTGCGTATATTGCTGTAAATAACATGTATATATTTATTATCGAATCATTATGATTCAGATATATTATATTAAAAATAAAAAATCTTAGTAAAGTAAAATGTAAAGAACCAAAATTTAAGAAAAAAGATATTGTATGAAAAAATTAATAATGTAAAAAGAATTTAGTCGATGATCGAGATTCAACAGGGCGATCGAGAGTCCACTTTCAAATTAAGTATTCAAGTCACTGTTATGTGAAAGCAGGATTCATAGTCCTTGAAAACGAGTTCCGGCAACAGTTTAAAATTCAGTATAACGTATTTCGTTCTTCAAATATTTTTGAACTCTACAAATAATGTAAATTAAATAATTTTTTATGAATATTAACCTGATCTGAATATTATAATACTGATGACTTACACAGATAAGAAAGAAAAATAAAATCGTAACATAAGGATAAAAATTTATCATCAACGATTAAATGATATAAATTATTCTTGTTCACTTGTAATATATGTAATCTTTGAATCTATTAAAAAATCCATAATGAACAATCCGTGTTACGATATATTCTAAAAAATTAAGTGAAATTAGTATATGATTTTACTTATTTTTGTCAAACAGAAAAAGAGAAAGTAAGTAAAGAAGATATCTATAGTGTCTTGCCAGGCAAATGTTGGCAACACTCGGGCGAACAGCCGCCAAACCGGTCGAGTGGAGTCGTCGTAACGTTCGGAGACCCTTTCGAGTGCGGGTTGACTAGGTAAACAAAAGATGCCACGAAACAGCGCCGTCCACGATCAGGTTCGCAAAGGGTGATCCTTTTAGCGACGACGCTACGCAAGTGTATCGATTAGAAAATCGATTGATCTCATCTGTGATTCTCGCAATCGTTGGAGAATCGACAAAAAACATGTTACTCAGGTAAGCAAAAATTATTTATTTATGATACATTCACACGTTCTAGTTCCTTTTTCTTATAGTTTTGTTTAATTATCAGAATTTCTATAAATAGTGTATTTTTATGATGATTATATCAAGTTTAATATTGGAATTTTTTTAGAATCTATTTTTATTCGTTTATTAAGACAAACAAGGATTATTTTATTCAGAAAATAATAAAAAATACTATCCCAAAATTGAAATTAGAAATCCTAAAATTAAAATTGCAAATGTGTGAAAAGAATATGGAGAAATGATTATTTTTCTTTGTTTCTATCACTGATACGTGTACGTGTACATGACATGACCAGTAGTCAGCAAAGTTGAATAGGATGACGAATTGAAAACTTATACATTGCTCTATTTGGAAATTGTTTAAGCAATATTAAAGTCTTTTGATAATATAAATCGCGTGAATAAATCCACGTGCTGTCCTCTGTTTTTGTTATTATCTTCTAGTTTTTGCACTCAATCGTATTATAATCGCTCATGATACTTCAATGTGAACAAAGTGATTATTGAATAAAAATGTGATTTATCTGCAATTATCAAAGAGTGATAATTATGTTTATCTTTATCGAAATTTATTATCGTTCACTTAGTGGAAGAAAATTATAAACCAATATTGATTAATTTTGAAAGTGTTAGAATTAAATAATGTATATTTTAGGACATTTGTGATATAATATGTAATATATTTAAACTAGTCGATAATACGTTCATCTGCGATTGATCGATGTACATAATCTTAAAAATCGATGGCAACGAAAATCAAAATGGACCACATTCAAGGTGACATCGATCTACAAATCGATAATCCATCGAAAAACGCGGCAAACTTAATTGAATGGAATGTTGACATGAAAGTAACCGTATCTAAGGTAAAGAAGTCAAAGATGTTCCAAAGATTTTGCAGTATCGTTCTTTTCTTATTAGCGATTATTTTCGCTATTACGTTGTCCCATTTGAGGAAGGAAGTGCGTGCCTTGCAAATACAAGTAATACTAATAAGAAAAATTTTTTTTTTTTTTTAAACAGTTAATATTTAAAATTAAAAATAAACATATCTTTTTAATTACTTTTAGGTGCAATCTTTAAACATAAATTTATTATTATTAACATCCAAGTATGATAGGTTAAATCGAAGTTTGAATCGAGTTTGGATTCAAAGATCTGAAAGATTCCTTGAAAGTAAAAAGTTGAATGATGTAAAAAGTCTATTAGAAGGAGGATCCTCGATATCTAAAACCGAAATTTTCGATGGAACTCGTAATACCGTTAACAGAAATTTATACACTTACAACACAATAATTCCATATTTAAATTCATTGAAAAATTTCAAAAGGCAGCATATGTTGTACAATAAGATTTATGATACGAATAATACCACAATTTTTAAATTATTTATGAAGCTGGAAAATAATGGAAATAACGCGAGTGATACCAATTTACGTATTGAAAGAGCAACATTAACAACAGAAGAACAGAATTTGATGAAAAAGATATCGAATCGTGTGAAAAGGAATCGCGATAATATAAATGACGGTGATGATGAAAGATTAAATGTGTGGAAAGAATCTCGTTCGGGAAGATCGAGGAGAGAGGAGAGAAGAGGTAAAAAACGGGGAAAGAACAAAAGGCGGCCCAAGCGCAGTCACAGGCGATTGGGTATTTACTATTATTTAGTTAGCATGCGTTTTTTATAATTGAAAGTGATCTATCTTGAGAATTTCAATTTTTATTTGTTTTCTTTAACAAAATTTCAATGTCACAAGTAAAATAGGAATTATGAAAATTAGAAAAAGAAAAAAATATAATTTAAATCAAATGACGTATGTGTTAACTTATCAATTTTGCTTATCCAATATTGCTTTTTATTTAATATAAAAGATATTTCGATATATCATTTAGGACCTTTGGTGGCAACATTTGTTGGAGCAATACCTGAACAACATATTACAGATACAGGTATGTAAAAAAAAAAAAAAGAAAGTTAAATTAATAATATTAGTAAAATGCGATATTTAATTAAATTATAATAAATTATATATATTTTTATAAATATTCTTATATTAGTTTATATTGGCCCATGGATTAAAAGTAGTAAAAACAATACTCAATATAATTTAAATAAATTCCATTTAGTGGAAGATAAAAAATCTATTGAAGTTACAGCGACTGGTTTATACATGATTTCCGCTCAGGTGAAAAAAAAAATCATATGTTGTTGTTATTATTTGATGTTTAAAGTTACATAAATATTTTCATCAATCTCTTCCCTTTCTTATTTAGATTTTTTATTTTGGCGAGCCAACAAACTATTCGTATTGGATATTATTAAATTCCGAAGGTAAATCCACTACGCAAAAACTTGTGAAATGTTCTACAGCATCTTCTACATCAGCTACAGAAGTATCTTGTTACACAAGTGTAATAACTCCGTTACAAAGAGGTGATAGAGTCCATATTCAACAACAGGAAAGAGACAGGTAAGTGATAAATTTAAAAATTTATAAATCATAAAGTTATTTTCATAAAATATTTAAACATTTTTTTAGATTAATAAATATGCGCGAAGGACACAGTTATATACAATTGGTACTTTTATCCAATACTATTTGTAAAAAACGCTTATGGTGAAGATGTAAATTACACACAAATATCGAAAATTGTGCCATGAATAATGAAAGATGAAATTTATTTCTTTAAATGTGATTTAAAAATGCATTTCTAAAGCAAAATTCTAACACGATATTCTTAAATAAAACGATAAAAATTAAGAAATTTATTAGCTTTTATACAATTAAATTTTCCAATTATATATAATTCACGAATATTTTTTCTATATTTTTTTTTTAAATAATTTGTTTTATATCTTTTTATAATTAAGATTTTATATAAAGTTGTATTTAAAAAATACATAATAAGAATTATGTGAAAAAATAATGTTAGAATTTATTTTTCATAATAATAGTTTATTTTCTTAAAAAAGAATTAATCAAATATATATATATTAACAATATTTTTGAATATTTACTTACTTATTCATTAGAAATGAAAAAAATTAAAAATGTGATGTTACATTTTAAGATTAACATTATATAATTAAAAACTTTATGTTGAAAAATATCTTTATTGTTAAAAAATATTATTAAGATAATTTTAATAATACGCAATATTATTAAATAATGATTTTTAGAAATTTTAAGAATAAAGATTTCATTGATAATTGATGAGTTTTTTTTATATTTTGTTTTTTTTTTGACAAATAAAATATAAATAAATAAATAATTTATTTAAGAATATAATGTATATAAAAAATTAAAACTTATTTATTACATTCATACAAATTATAAGTTTTTATTTGTAAAAGAAAAATATATTCTTTTATCATAAATATATCACAATCAATTATTAAATTTATATAAATTTTAAAAGGTCAGTCTTTCAGATAACATGTGAGGAAAATACGATATTTTATATCTTTTTACAATACTCGCCATTGAAAAATAAAAATACACTTGAATCTTCTTAGGAACAACGTCGATGCCAGTCATGTGGCAGATGTTTCTTGGCTCATGAATTGGTAGTACCATCTGTGACAGCATAGTCATTATCAACCTAAAGAAATTAATAATAAAAAATTAGAAATTGATAGATAAATAATAGAGACGAAGTATCTTATAAATACCTATCATTAACGCATTTATATGTAGTATATTTGAATGTTGTCCATTATCAATTAAATTATAAAAATATATTATGCTCTTAAATTTTTTTTCATAATTATTTTGTAAATTCCTTCCCTGCTTTTTCATTTTGTTTTTTATTTTAACGTCACTATAAATCATAGTGTGTGTTTATAAACAAATGTGTTTTTTAAAAGAATTTTTAATGTGTACCTTTCGATTGTTACCTTATTGTCATTATTATAATTTAAAAATATGCTGCAGGTATCGTATGTATAAAGCGGGAATAGAATTTAAAATTATTGCATATATAATATTTTATACCTAAAATATATATATTTTTATCTTAGAATAGAATAAAATTATCCTACATATTTTTTTGCATTGTTCCACTTTACACTCGATAGATGCAGATCTAGATATTATCCTTGCTAACATTTGCGTTATAATAAATTTGTATATATATATATATATTTTTTTTTTTTTTTTTTTTTTTATAAAAAACGGATAGATTTATTTTACTCACCTGAATTCGGGTTGAGGTTTACTCGAGCATTTGTCTTTTAATATATATGAGCGTAATACATGTTAGCATAGATTTAATTCGATATTCTTGTTGCTTGCTTTTCCATTGCTTTTTTTTCTACATAATGTTTATCTTTTTCTTTTTCATTTTAAATATGCTTTCGTTGTCTATCTATATATGTATATATATGTACAAGATGCAATTAAATTTTTGCATAAGATAAATTGAAAAATAATATATATTGAGTGATTCTGATTATTTATATTGAAAAAAGAATTGCTTGAATGAAAAAAGATGCATCACAAAAATCAAATATTTCTTTATAGTATAGATCGCTTAGAAAAATTAAATAAAGACATTCTAATTAATGAAAGATATCATAATATACTCTAACAGAAAAAACAATACTTTCTAGGCTTCATTTATGTGATACCTGATACCATTGGACATTAATAACATTTATGATACAGTCGTCATTTATTCATATAAATTTGTTAGTTATTTGTGTGAATTGGTATTCTCCTTGCTGGTAACAGAGGGAAGGTACTCTCTCTTTCTTTCATTCTGTTCCCTAAGTATCTCAGGTTGTTGTTACGCCTGTGAAATAAACTTAGTTTTTGTCAATTTTTATATATAGAATTGTCCAGAATTACCCATGAATGCCGTTATATATACACAATATATATATATACATATATATATCAATAATATCGTACTTCATTCTGGACACAAAATATTCTTTGAACATTTTATATATATATATAATAGAATAAAAAAGAATAATAATCTTTTCTTACTCTTTTTCATATAGAATATTACAAAAAATTTGTTTTCCATAAGATTATTGTTTTTAATAAAAATTTTATACCTACGTTAGTTATAAAATGCACTGTATTTTTTTTTAAATTGAATTATTTTTTAATATGAATATCGTTTTCTAAGGCAGTTGCTGGTTTTCCTGCTTTCTAAATATTTTTTTGTAATTTAATCCATATAGTTCTCATATTAAAGGTGAGGAAATAATAAACATAAAAAAAATATTACTGTTTTTTTTCATGGTTCTTTTTTTCAAAGTTTCTTTTCATTTCGCTTGTTATTACTCTAATACTTACAACAATTAAATTGATTCACTATCACTATACCAATGACATGCGACGCTGACTTTTAATACAGTTTTAGACAATTTCATAATAACTTATAATAATAAACAAAATATAAGACCACATTATTTAATTAGTCTTATATAATTTTTATGTACTTTAACGTACACAATTGATTGGAACATTGTTTCGTATTCATGCATGTTGAACCTTGAATAATTACATCGCTTTTCGATTTCACATAAATATCTATTTTTTTTAATCGCTAATATTGAATTTTGATTGTCTCTGCCGATGTGACATTTCAATCTGCGATTAGTATTTAAATTATAATTAAAATAAATTCCTAACATTATTAATAAGTTTTCTAATATTTTTTTCATTTGATGTCTCAAAAACAAAAAACTTTTTTGTCACCACTAAGCAGAGCATTTTATATATAATTCACGCAAAAATTGAGCTCTATATGTTAAAACTATATATAAGTTGATTCATATATATATATATATGTATATGTATGAAATGAAATGTCGCAACAGTAAGACTGATCTATTATATTATAAGTTTGTTTTTTGTATTAATATATTTTTTTTTTCAGAATCAAAATATCGCATTATTAAACGCATAATAAGGGGGGGCACCATATTCTGATACACGATTCTTTTTTTCAATTCGGTTAAATGTAAAACAAAATACACCACAAAATACAATTGCTTTTTCTTTTTTTTTTTTTTTTTATACAGAATATAAAATATTCATTTTTTTTATATCTAAAATTTTTTAATATCATTGAGCTATGTATGTGTATGTTCACAATGATTAACCGATTAATGACTTTACAAATAGCGTAAATATCTTTATCCTTAATAATTACAATGAAGATAATTACGATTTAATGTTTCACAATCGCAGATTGCTTTTTAAGATACAGAAAAAAAAAGATAAACTGTACATCAACTCAACTTAATTCTAAAGTAATATCGTTAGCCAAACATGACAAAAAGAATAGAATGCTATACTGCTAAGTCAAGTATAAAATGTTCATGTCATTTATACTTTTTTTTTTTTTTTATAATTTTTTATAATAATTAAACAATCGTTTGGTCTTACCGCGTCTTCCATGCGCGCGACAAAGATAGAAAATCACAAATTTCATTAGAAAGCATTATTCTTTTTTTCAGCTCACTTTTCTCATTTGAATATAAAAATCTGTCATAGTGACAAATAAATTATTAATTATAAAACACTTAGTGTTCACGACAAATAATATTTGTCCAACTTTTTCACGCGCTAGGAACGATATACTTTTATTTTTTAAATTTGGAAAAAAGAAATGTTATCTAAATATTTAGAATTAAATAGTTGCATGTGTAATTTAATAACGTCGCTGAGACTGGGCGTTTTGGTAACCAGCACTGCCACCTGTAAACAACCATAGCTTCTCCGTTCAATCATCTTTTAAGTATAAATTTTTTTTAATATGATTCTGTGTATTTAACATTATACTATATATTAATCTTCATATAAAACTGAATAATAGGTATATACTATGTATTTGCCTACTTTTTGGGGTACATTTGTCTTCTTTTTCTTTTATTATTATTATTATAATTATTACTATTTATTATATATTAAATTTTTTTTTTTACTAGTACTAAAACAAATCTTACAATATCTATACTTGCCACTTCATTTAATAGTTATAATTTATTATCGAAGCTATGAATTGTTATATTTATTACTGTTTGTAAAAATATAATAAAAAGTCCTATGCTATGTTTTTACTTCTTGCAGTTAACATTAAATGTTTCTATTTCTTCATCATAAATTGAAAAATTCACGATAGGATTTTGTTTTTATTTTCTTTCAAATATCTTCATTTCATTAAACTAGCAAATGTGATCGTTTTCTTGGTGGTATGTTTAAACCCGATCCTAAGTATTTTATTCACGGTAAAATATTGCCTTTCAGAAGTTAAAAAATTTTTTTGGATTGTAAATAGTACTTACCATAATCTTGTTTTCCATATACACCATCTTGACTCGAGTAATCTGTAAATATAACAAATAAGAATTAGAAGTTATCAATTAACTATTTCAATTAATGTAAATATGACTCAGACGAGAAAAATCTGTAACTCACTAGATTTAAAACTTCAATTGTATTTTATTTACCTATGTAAAAGTGAATTTTTTGAAACATTAATGTTTTTTTTTTTTTGCTTGGGTGTGAAAATACTGATGATACAGTATTATTCTGGAATGAAGAATGGCAGGAGGCAGTGCTGCAGTGTTGGTATCCAGACGAAAATAGCCACATTTTTTTCTTTATCTTACCAATTTTTGTACTAATATTTCTTTTTTTTAAATGGAAATAATTGTGATATCCAACTTTATTCAAATTAATAGATTCAAAGATAAAAGTGAAATAGAATCTATTATTTAAAATTCATCTTAAAAAGAAAGTAAATTTTCAATTTTTGACAATTAAGCGTTTCTCGTCTGAATCGATTCATATTTGAAAATAACAAGTGCTTTTAATTCAAAAGTATAAAGAAAAAATATATAATTTTTTATTTTCTTCATTTTTCTTCTTTGTCCCTTTTTTGAAATGAAACCGAGGAAAAAATAAATACGTGATGTAAAACGTGGTGTCGAACGGAAAAAACTAACCATAAAGTTGTGTCGAGTAACCACCCCTGTTGGTCATAGAAGTGGCATTAGAAGATCGGTCATCGTAAGAGTTAATGGGGGCATAACCTGCACCCCCACCCCCTGCTACTGCTACCACTGCCTCCTGCTGGTAATTGGCTGTGCACGCAGTATATTATATTAATTACACCACGAAGTTAACAATAATGTTGCCCTTTATATTATTTCCGAAAAGGGATTTCTTAATTGTTCTTTTTAATTTCGGCGACAGAATTTTAACTCTAAAATATGATGAGTTCATATTATTATAACTATAAACTAACCTGATGGTGGTGCTTTGCCATAACTGTAAGGATCACCAGCACTGAAAGCTCCTGTAGCTGGTACAGTAGGTGCTCCACCATACCTACTATCAGTAGCTGCTGATGGTGGATATCCCTAAATAAAATTATATAATTTGTTTAGAGATTCCATCCTTTTTATTTTTGAATTAATAGCATAAACTAGCTTACAGCTGTTTGACCATAATCTGGAGGTTGCTGATAACTTTCATAACTTTGATATGACGATTGAGTATAATTTTGTGATCCATAACCGCCACCATATCCCACAGGCTGTTGCTGTTGTGGTTGTTGTTGTCCTCCACCATAAGCATTGCTAGTACTTCCTCCATATCCACCTTGACTATATTATAATTTTTTTGGTAATAAAATTTTTTATTTTTATTACATTAAATCTATCCAATTATTAATTAAAACTATTAAATACTATTAATTAAAACTATTAAATACCTTGGTGGTTGTGTCGCATAACCATTTGCAGGTTGAGAAGATGGCTGATCAAATCTTGGTCTTTTTGAAGGTCCACTTGAACCTGGAGGTCCACCACCTCTTTTTGATGGACCACCACCACCACGTCCACTACCTCTGCTCCCACGATCTCCAAAACCTCTGCCTCCTGGACCACCTCTCCCAGATCCTCCCCTAAAATAATGTAACTTTTTTCTTTATATAATTTTAAATTTAATAAAGAGAGAGAGATTATAAATTTTACCTAGATCCCCCTCTGCTGCCTCTATCCATTCCTCCTCTACCTCGAAAATTACTACTACCTCCACGATTGTCTCCTCTACCAAAATCACCTCTTCCTCTACCTCGAAAACCACTACTTCCACCTCCTCTACTGCCACCACGTGGTGGACCTCCCATTCCTGGCAATGGTGGTCCACCACCTCCTGGACCACTAGACATTCCTGGATCTGGTGGTCCTCTGATATAATGATATAGATAAATAAAAAGAACAAAATAAATTAAATAAAATATAATTATATTTAATACCCAGGAGGAAAATGTCCACCACCACGACCACCTCTACCAGGAGGACCACCTCTGCCTCTCATTCCAGGTGGCCCACCTCTCATACCACCTCCAGGTCCACTACCTCTACCACCTCTCATCATACCTCCTCCTCCTCTTGGAGGTCCACCTCTATAAAAACAATTTTATATTTTGTACCACTATTTATATAAACTTTTTAAAAAAATGAAGTTAATTAAGTAGCTATCTTATATTTTTTCATATATATTGCAAGTTATATACATTACATATATATATATACAAGTTAATGGTAAATATATATAGATATACCTTCCCCTGTCTCCGAAACCTCCGCGTCCTCTCATAGGACCACCGGGACCACCACGACCACCGCGGAATCCACCTCTACTAGTTGGTGCACCTTCCATTTATAGATATATCTAATATTTAAAATAAAATTTCTCAATAAGGAATAAGGAATATTGATTACAATATAGACGCTAAAATTTTTAATGAAATATACGAAGTTTTTTTCAATCACAATTATTTTTCGCATACACTAAATGATTCATAAAAAAAAATTTCAATAAAATGCACATTATATGTCTACTTAAACGTACTTACATTTCACTTATTTCTAAATAATCTTTTCATAAATACCAAACGCGCCAATCTTAGACAATCCAACAACGAAAATGGACGCCGGTTGCCGGAAAAAGAAGCATCGACCACACCACTCAAATTACTATACTGATGTATTACCGGATATCCTATTTATTTTGAAGCGTTTTCATGTACTATAGCAACATTTTTAAACAACATAACCGAAAGAAAATATTTAATTCGAATAGCAATATATAAATTTGATTACTTTAAATATATAAAAGAAATTTAACTTAAATTACATTATTGAATGTACTATAATAAGATTTCTAGATGTAATTTTTTAAATATTTTGTTCATATATATATTTGCAATTATTCAAAATATTTTTGAATTTAAATAAAATATTAAACATTTAAAATTATTTTTACGTAATAATATAATCAGATTCATGAGAATTTATCTTTAAATTGTCAAAGTATGGTGAATAAGTATACCTATGGATTCAACCTATGGTTAGATATATGGGGAAGCGCGGGATTGGTTAAGAAATTGAGATTTAAATATTGAAATCCGTTGCTTGTCTTCCGCATGACAAAAACAGCAAAATTTGTATTTGAGAAGAAAGTTAGCATTGAATATATTTCTTTTCGTGGAACATACAAGTAACGTGAGTAATATTAACCAGAACGCGACGTTTTACATCATATAGTGCACAATCCAGCCAAAAAATAATACAAGATGTCAAAAGACGAGAAAGAATGCGTTATTCCTGACGTGATATACGATGTAAACTCGGGAAAAAGTTATATCAAGGGACGATTTTTTGGAAAAGTAAGTATAATTTTTTCTTATATTTTATATTTTTTATGTTAAAAATTTATTAACAATTTTATATTTCTATCTTTTTGAATTAATTTCAGTCCGATAAAAATTATATATCAAATAATTTTTTGTTCATTATGTAACAATTTTTAATACTTGTTGCTTTTTTTTATAAATTTTATGAAAATTTTGATAAATATATAATAAACATAATCGACTTATTTATTTATTTATTTATTTTTATTTAAATCTTAATTAAATCAATTTTATTAAATACATAAAATATAAATTTTTAAGAAAACATAACTCAAATTCATTGCATTGAATATTATTTAATATAAAGAATTATATGTTGCAAAAAATTATCGTATTATATATTTTAATATCTTTTACATTTGTAGTTTTCATTTTTGATCTTTATTTGTATATTATTTTATATTTTACTTTATATTTTATTTATTCTTTATACGTCTTATTTAGGGTGGTTTTGCAAAATGTTATGAAATTAGAGAATCAAAGTCACATCGTGTATTTGCTGGAAAAATTGTGCCAAAGTCACAGATTACAAAGAGCAATCAAAGAGAGAAAATGACACAAGAGATTTCCATTCATCAAACTTTGAATCATAAAAATATTGTAGGTTTTTATGGTTTTTTTGATGATCCACAAAATGTATATATAATTTTAGAGCTATGCAGAAAAAGGGTAAACATTTTCTTATGATTTTTTAATTAAAAAATTTTTTCAAAAGTATAAATATAATTAATTTTTGTTTTCAACATACAAATAAAATAAATTTATTTATTTTTGTCTTTTGTTAACATTAAAATAGTATTTAAAAATACCAATTTTAAATTTAGATATCCATTGCTCTAAAAGTTATGTGTATATAAAAAAAAATTAGTTTTAATATGATTATTTTCATGCTATTATTATTTGTAACCTATACAGGCTATAAAACTACTAGTTTACTTTTGATTTACGTACCTAACTAAAATCTAATTTAAATTTAATTAAAATAGAAACTCAAATTATAATTTAAATTAGATTAAAATTTATAATTTAATTATTATTAATTTATTATTTAATGAAATTAATAATGATATAATCAATTTAATTATAAATTACACTCAAATATAATTATAACCTAAATCAAAATCATATTTAATCATAATCTAAATAAAGTTCAAATTTAATCATAATTTAAATTTAAATATAAATGCAATAAACGAAATATATGTACTATTTATCGGTACAATCGAATTTGATTGACCCGCCTGTATAATGAGTTTATATGGACGAAGCCAATATGGCGTCAAAATGCGTATAAATATTAACTTTCATGTACGCATAATTTTTAAATTGGCATTCTAAATTTAAAATTGATATTTTTGAATTCCAACGATCGAATATTATTGAATGTTAATAATGATATTTAATGATCCGAAACGAAATATTATTAAAGTTATATATGTATTATTAAAGTGGAAATTATATTTTTTAGTCAATGATGGAATTACATAAACGTAGAAAAGCACTAACAGAATGCGAAACCAGATATTATATGAAGCAAATTTTAGATGGTGTCAATTATTTACACCAAAATAAAATAATTCATAGGGATCTTAAATTAGGTAACTTATTTTTGAGTGATGATCTACAGGTTAAAATTGGTGATTTTGGTTTAGCCACCAGATTAGAACATGAAGGAGAACGTAAAAAGTAATTAATCTATTTATTTTTATATATATTTCAATATTTAATATGAAATTAATATGAAAAAAATGAATTTACATTTTATTTTATTAATAGAACTGTGTGTGGTACACCTAATTATATTGCACCAGAAATTTTAACTAAAGCTGGACATTCTTATGAAGTTGATATATGGAGTATTGGATGCATTATGTACACTTTGCTTGTAGGAAAACCTCCATTTGAAACATCAAGCTTAAAAGAAACCTATGCTAGAATAAAACAAGTCCAATATAAAATTCCTACACATATCAATACAATTGCAATGAATATGATATCTAATATGTTACAAGGAAATCCATCTAAACGTCCTTCCATAACAAAACTAATGAAAGATCCATTTTTTACTTGTGGTACATATCGTCAAGTTTTGTTAAAATATTATAGAATAATATTAATATTATAAAATATTTTTATTGATTGTTTTTTAAATTTTATAATAGGATTTATGCCACTTAGCTTACCATTATCATGTTTAACAATGGCACCCCGCCTAGACATGTTAGAAATGCATAATCAACGTAAACCATTATCTGAAATGAATACTAATGTAGGAGGAGAAGGACAAGATTTTGTATTCCGCGTACCTAATAGTCCGGTGCGTAAGACAAAACCCGCCGATGCAATTAGTGAAGTTCAAAAATTGAATCTTGATATTAGAAAAATGCTTCAAACATTGAGAGAACAGCTGAGTGCTGTATTAAAGGCTAAACCAAGTAGAGAAACAACTTCATCAGCAGGTACAATCATCCAAGGATTAAATTTTATTATTGCGTTTTGCATGGAAATTTTCGTTTATACTTACGGAAATTATTTCCTGATGCAGAATATTCAAGACCTTATCAGATTTTTGCGGAAACCTCAGGCACGAATCTCATGTCCTATTCTATTTCCCCATATTATTAAAACTAACATTTTTTTTAAATAATGATAATTTTATATTATTTTAATATTAACTTATATAATATAAATTTTTAATTTAATATAATCAAACGAATAATTGAAAAATTTAAATATAAATATATTTTATTTTAACTATTCAGATGAAATGACTGATCCAGCTGCACAACCTGTTGTATGGATAAGTAAATGGGTTGACTACTCGGATAAATATGGATTCGGATATCAACTTTCTGACGATGGTGTGGGTGTAATGTTCAATGATGGTACCCGTTTAATAATGCTAGCCAACTGTTTTAATATTCATTATATAAATCGAGAAGGAAACGAATTATATTACACAGTCAAAGAATATCCATCTGAATTAGAAAAAAAAATGAGGTTGATGAATTTTTTCCTAAAATATATGAAAGAACATTTAATGAAGGCCGGATGTTCTTTTGCTGTAAAACCATGTGATGCTATGTCTAGGATACCATACATGCATCAATGGTTTAGAACACAAAGTGCTGTAGTTATGCAATTGACTAATGGAACAGTACAAGTGAGTAATTAAATATTTTAAACATATTTTAAGTTTCACATTAAATATAATCATTAATCCATATCTTTTTCCTTTTCTTTTTTTTTTTTTTTTAGATAAATTTCCTTGATCATACAAAAATTATTATGTGTCCGCTCATGGCGGCTGTTACATATATAGACACAGAGAAGAATTTCCGAACTTATAGATTCCAAACCATACAAGAGAATGGATGTTGTAAAGGTTTAGCTAAAAATTTGGCATACGCTCACGAAAAACTTGTATTAATGTTATCGAACCCTCAAACTCGATAATTATGGCCTGAGATCAAATGTTTTAAGAAGAGAACAATTCTGATACCAGTATATTTTAGAAGTATTATGCCTTTTTTTTCTTTTTTTTTTTCTTTTTTTTTTTTTTTTTTTTTTTTTTTTTTTTTTTAGTAAAAATAATGCCTTTATATTTGGCAAATAACAAATACAACTAATTAGTTATTTTATTTTTATTTTATTTTATAGAAATATATCGAATTTTTGCTAGATGTTTATATTGCAACATCCAAATGAAACATCTTACAAATCATGCAAACAGTTTAATTATTTCGGAGGTATTTTCACGTTCTCAAAGGGACCCTTCGTAATTTTTTTATCAGTATAGACAAATTATGGTTTTAGTCCTTTTTGTAATAATTCGTATTTTGACAATTTTATGACTGAACGCATTTAAATTTGAGTATTTTGCCATGATATTCGTTACTCCATATAAATATCAAAAATAATTATAAAATATGAACAGTAATTGATTAACATTGCTTTAATGGAGTAGTGCAATTGAACACTTGTCTATTTATATATCTAATATACAAGAAAAAATAAGGGGACTAATCTTTAATATTATTCTAAGATGAATGCATTCCAAGAAAAAATTTTTCTCATCTGATTTTCATTTGACCAATGTTAGGTCTGCTAATGTGTGTAAAGTATGCGTGTGCGTATTATGCACCATTAAAACATAGTAAAATTTCTAATTCTCTTGATTTTACAAGAGGAGATCAGAATTGTTTCGTAATTGTAAAATTATTGTACGACATCTAAAAAGTCGTGAAATGAAATGCTAAATAGAATAAGTGAAAACCTAACAAATGACAATATTTATATAAGGCCTAAATTCTTACTCTACAAAATATTTAAAAAAAAAATAAATATATACAAATGTGTACATAGATACAAACATTTCATGGCATTAAGATAATACATATCGTATCAGCATTTATTGCATTAAATATTAAGAAATTGTAATCATAGCATTATTTTTGTAAGTAGCCTATGACATTGTTTTGAAAATAAAATAAACTGATTTCATTCTTAAATTTATTGAATTAATTTTTATAATTATTAAATATATATAGACTTTATTATATGAAGATATATATGATTTATATATAGATTTTGATTAGGTTAGGTATCATTTTTATACATGTATATATTTTTGTAATTTTTATTTTAACTATTTATATTTTTTTTACTATAAATTTTTAACAACAAATTATAAAAAATGTAATTGTGAATTAATTTTTTAATGTATGTTAATATCCAAATAAAAAATGTTAAAAACTTTTTGAACAAGATTAAAAAGTATAGAAAACTAGTATTCAAGCTTGTAAACAATTATTTAGAAAAAAAATATAATTTCTTATTTATTGAATTTCTATATTGAATATATATAGAATTATATAAAAATTATTGGAAAATAATATAGAAAATCGTATGTATTATTAAAAATACATAGAAATCAGTTATATTGATAGTTCAATAGTAGCTACATATTGAGTATACGTCACAGAACGAAGAAGCAACCAAAGGAAAAGGAAAGAGACAAGATCTGTATTCAGTAGCGTTTCAGGCTTTGTACTAAGGAGGCAGGCGTACTTATCGTTTCGATTTATCGAAGCATTTAACGACATTATTCGTAAGAAAACAAATCCAATTTGTAGAATGTAACATTCATCGATAATATTCTTTTGTTAAGTAGAAAACGAATGATACAAATACAGAAAGTAAGTAAAAATATATATTTATCAAATGTTGTATGTATGTATATTTCATTCGATTAGCTTTATTCAAAATTCTTTTTCAAATCATAATAAGCATATATATGAAATATTGCTGTGTTAACATTAAGACCACTTTGCATGCCAGATTGAGACATTCTTGTCCCTTAGGCTGAAAATATCCCTGTTAGACTATTTACAGAATAGTACAATTACAATGCTTTGAAGAAACATAAGAAAATGATTTTAATAATTGGAAAAAATTTTAATAAATTGGATAAGTTACCATTTGATAAAAATTATACGACTTATGTAAAATTGTGTAATGAAAATTGGAAATTACTTTCCACAAAAATAAAATGTTACGAGTTACTCATGGCAATATGCATTAAGTCAAATTGAAAAGAATCGTGATATATTATACTGAACAGTACACATCACGTGCCGTATACAATTGACCCGTTCTCAGCTTCTCTGTCTTAATAACAATTTCGCGTGGCATCGTTTAATGCGACCATTAGCCTGACTACGTTACACAACTAGAAGGAACTCACTCACATCCATTGAAGAACGATGTATAATTAATAATATAAAAATTTATTACTTTTAAACAATGGTGACTGAAAAATTATTATTATGAAAAAATTCTCTTGTAATTTTTTTATATATTTTTACATAAATATAATTCCTGATAATAATTTAAAAAGATTTTTTTATTGCATAACAATTGTGACTCAATTATTCTTTGTAAAGCTTCATATTTAATTTTTTTAATATTAATATTTTTATTATCATTATTTATAAATATTATTTATATTATTTACTTATAAACATTATTTATATATGTTATTTATAATGTAATAATGTTTTTTAAAAGTATAATATGTTTAAAAATGTACATTGAAACAATTGTATGATAATAATTAAAGATTATTAATTATGAAGTAAAAATATTCATTAAACTTTTTAAAGTTGTAATTTGAATATATTTTTATATAATGCATATGATCTATGCAATGCGAATCTTCTCATTTGGATCATAGATAAATTTGTTAAAACTTTCAATGTGGTAGAATACGACGGTTCGTTTACCTTCGCAATAGCTTGTTTTATGACAGTGTATACACATCCGCATGTATCGAATGGAATTTAAAACTATAATGTTAAGTTTACTGATTCAGCACCATTTATAATTTCTTTTTTCTTTGTAGAAGTAAAAATTATGAAAAATAAAAATGTAAAATCGTAATCTATGTTGATATCACGTAAAATCTGAGTTTGGAATTGATAACAGTACAATAAATGTCATGATATAATTATTGCCTTAATTTATTGCAAGTTCATGGTATTTCCTGGAAAAAGCTTTCCGCGACTAATAATTATATACATTTATATGCATATAATTGCGTAAAGATAAACGATATTCTTCTTTTATCAATTTATGTAATAAATATATTTTTTTACATATAATCTTTTTTGAATAAAATATTACTTATATTTTAATAAAATTATATAAAATTATATAAACAATAATCTTTAATACAGAAATTTGGTAATACAGAAATTTTATAAAACTTTTTGCTGAATAATCATGACGAACTCATTTTCATTTGTATTTGTTTGATAGCTTTATTTAAGCAAATACGTAACTTCTATCTTAATGTATATAAGATTTATCATACTATATGTAAGATATTAAAAAAAATTATTTTATTATTTTTTATATATATCTTTTTTACTTTTAATTTAATTTCGTTTAATATTTTAATTTTAGTTTAAATTTCTGAAAATTTTTTAATTTTATCTCATTTCGTGATAATATAAATAAATAGTTTTAATCATGAATGACAGATGACTAGCGTTATTTTTATCTTTTTTATTTGTCTATATACATACAATTGATAATTTGAAAAAATATTTGTAAATGTTTTCTAAATAATTTAAAATACATATGTACTTATTTTTTAAATATGTTTTTTTATTTCTTCTACTTTTATTTTTACGATATTGGAACAATAATGTTTACAATTGAATGATAGCAATGTTGACTCGTTATCTTTATTGTTATTCTAATATTATCACTAACTTTTTGCAATATATTCATATTACATATTTATGTTATAATGTATGTTAGATTTTATTTCTTTGATTAAACGACATTATGTTTCAGCAGGTAATTGTGAATTAAAATCGTGACAATGGTTGCTACAAATTACTCAACTCATTACATTCTAACACGATCGATGAATTTTAAGTACATCGCTACGCTTTTATAAAATTTAATTCCAATGTATTTTACAAATAGAGAATTCAAGGTCATGTGATGCAATAATGTCAATAATAAAAATAAAAATGATAATAATTTCAATATATATTCCTATCAAAGAGACGAATAAATATTAATTATTTTATATATTTAAATTTATAATTAAATATATTAACTAATACTGCTTTCGGTAATTTACTAATGTATAGATTCATAATTTATGAAAAAAATATTATTGAGTCACACAGTTTCTTTATCAGTGATTTTTAGTCAAATTTATTTATTTCTACATTTTTTTTTTTTGGTTTTATTCGTTTTATTAGCTTTATAATTTTATAATTTTATTGTGTTAGGATTTCATGTAATAATAATTATGATATTTAATAATTATAAAATAAAATTATTATCGATAAATAATATATTCCTTTATATCTATACGTCTCAAATCGTGTCAAAATTCTAAAAGTTTCCTGTCGTTATTTGAACAGTGACTAAGCGAATAATAAGATAAAGGGAAAGAATACACGATACACACAAAAAATTTAGATCTGATACATGATGTCTTTTTGTCTTAAATATAGGTGTTCAACAGGTGTACCTTTTATTTTCCTCCACGATACAGTTCCATGCGAAGACAAAGAACGATTCCGGATAGTGGATTTGGTTGAACTATCATCGAACGGGATTTATCTATCTGGAATATCGACAACGTGAATTTAGTGATTGCTCTCAAGATTCCTTATTGTGTCTGTGTCGTGTCAATTTTCAAGTGATTGCTCAATTAGTCAGCAATCAGATTCGTTCGTTAAGAGGACTCTCAAGTAGATATGTAAGCCCCTTGAATGATAAAATCGTCTTTGTTTAAGAAATCAATATCAAGTGTTCACGATTTTCTTATTTTTTTCACTCCCTTAAAACGAATTATACTTGAATACTTTTTTCACTAGCAATTAAAGAATTAATAACAGTGGGTTAATGCAGCATACAGAAGAAGATGGACACAACCAATTTGAAATCGAAACCAAATCCACGAGAAAAAGCAAATTTACTATCAGTGTTACTTTGGTGGTAAGTTTTTTTAAATTTTGTTCACTTGTTGAATATGAAACAATTTGCAACAATTTTTATTATTATATTATTATTATTGTTGTTATCCTTTCATATTTGTATCATGGTTCAAAACTAGGTTAATTCAATGAATTCGTAACTTATTTTGAATATATGAACATAGAATCATTTTAAAATTTGTTTAAAAATAGTGAGTTTTAAAGAAGAAAGTGATATATAAATTTGAAATTATGAAAAAAAAATTCAGACTATATTTATTAGTAAATTTATCATTAAATATTTAAATATTTTAATATTAAAATATTTAAATTCAAATTTATAAATGCATATAATTAAATTGTTCTAAATATTCAAATTTGTTTTGTTTTCGCAATTTATAAGCAAAAAGATCGATGATAATATTATTAAAAAATGATTTACTAAACACATATAAATATTATTTGTAACTAAAATTATTTTTTCTGAAGTAGTTCTATATAATTATCTATATAATTGTTTCAAAATAATTATAAAAAGATTAATTATTTAAAATATTATTGAATAAATATTCAATTAAAAATTCATTAATTTAATTGTTTGTTTCCATATTACACTTGTTAAATTATTAAATTATCTGTTACAATGATATATTGATATGACAGGTGGACAATAGATTTATTCAAGATAGGCTACAGAAAGATTCTGCAAACCGATGATTTATATACTCCTTTGAAGACGGATCGATCGAATGTGCTTGGAGATCGATTGGAAAAGTTTGTATCGACGTTCAATTCAATATTTTAGATAATTATATTTATAAATTTACAAGAAAAAAACTTACAAACTACTTATGAAACATACTATTTTAGGCGATGGAAAATTGAGATGGAAAATTCGAAAAAATATAAAAGAAAAGCCAGTTTGTTGAGAGCAATTTTTCGTACCTTTTGGTGGGAATATACCGTGCTTGGTTTAATGCAAATATTAAACGAATTTATTATACGGTATATTTTTGGTTTTTAATTCAATTTTCTTTGCATTCAATATTTTTATAATTCATATACAATTATAATTTAGAGAATTATTTGCATTTGATAATTTTACTAGAAAGATAATTTTAAAAAAAGAATTAAAAATATATTAATGTTTTATATTATTCATAAAATATCTCGTGCAAAATGTTAGTTTTTTTATTTTTATATGACTATATATAACAAATATTCATTTAAAGATTAGGAACACCAATACTTCTGGGTGGACTTTTACGTTATTTCAAAAAGAGTATGAATGAAACTTACGAAACTGCATTATTATACGCGGCTGGAATTTGTATAGCAACAGCTATAAACGTAATCACTCTCAATCAAGCAATTTTCGGTGCATTTCATATTGGTGCAAAAATCAGGGTTGCCACGTGTTCTGTAGTGTATCGAAAGGTAATTTAAAAAATGATAATCGTTTTATTATTTAAATTGTTTATCAAAAGTTCAAATAATCCTGGAAAAAATTATTTTAATTTAAATTTTATATATAAAATATAATATATAACATAGCTTTATAAAATTGCACTTTAATTTGAAATTTTAATAATATTTCCATGCATAATATAAACAATAATTTTTTTTTCTTTTTATATAATAGGCGTTACGACTTAGCAAAACAGCACTTGGTGAAACAGCTCCAGGGAAAGTGGTTAATTTAGTAGCTAATGATGTAAATAGATTTGATCTTGTTTCCATCTTTATACATCATATGTGGTCTGCTCCAATTTCGATGTTAATCATAGCATACTTTCTTTATACTGAAGCTGGATATTCTGGTTTAATTGGTATTGCTGCAGTTTCCGTCGTTGTGCCAATTCAGTGTGAGTTTTTCGTAATAATAAATTAAAAAAAGATTCGAATGATATGGAAAATATTTTTTATTCTCCATAATAATATAAATATAATGATATAATGATAAATAATCGAAAATAAAAATACACATAATTCAAAGTCTTAAAATTAATATTTAAGAATATAAACTTTAAAAGTTGTGAATTATTATTAGAAATTTTCAATTTGTAATTTATGTATTTTAGCATATACAGGAAAATTGTCTTCCAAATTTCGGCTACAAACTGCTATAAAAACCGACGAAAGAGTTCGTTTAATGGACGAAATTATATCAGGTGTTCAAGTAATTAAAATGTATGCCTGGGAAAAACCATTCTGCGCTTTGATCGAAACTGCACGTAAATTAGAATTACAAGTGGTCACTAAAAGTGCCTATATTAGAGGTATCTATATGACCTTCAACTTGTTTACCACAAGAATGGCTCTTTATGCTACTCTAATTAGTATCCTCTTATTTGGCAATGAATTATCTGCCGATAAAGTGTTTGTTTTTTCTTCTTATTTTAATATTTTGGCGCATACTATGTCTGGAATGTTCGTGCGAGGTTTTGCGGAGATTGCCGAATGTATAGTGGCTGTAAGAAGATTACAGCATTTTCTAATGTATGAAGAATTTCAAGATAATAATTATACTTCAAATAATTTCACTGCTAGTCTTAATGGTAGTATTAATAGCGTATCCAAACAAGTTTCCAATAAAACTTCCAAAAATGATATACCATATATTGATGATGAAATAGATAGTTATGAGAATCTGGACGATTCTTTAGAAAAAAGGAGACATAATGGTTTAATAGTTGTTGCTAGTGATTTGTTGGAAAATACAGCAAATCTTATGGGAGGTAAACATTTGATATATAGCATTAAATAAAAATGTAAAATATTTTTTTAAAATATTTTTTTTCTTTCTAGAAAAAAAACATTCTTCAATGTCAATTGAAGAGATATATGCAATAAAAATGACCAATTTAACAGCCAAATGGGAACCAAGTCAATCTGAGAATACTCTTGAAAATATAAATTTAGAAATGCAAAAAGGAAAGATATATGCCGTAATAGGTATGGTTGGAGCTGGAAAAAGTTCTTTTCTCTCTGCTATTCTTGGAGAAATAGATATAACGGGAGGTCACGTGAAAGTAAATGGAAGTCTGAGCTATGCTGGACAAGAAGCTTGGGTTTTTGGTTCAACTATTAGACAAAATATTCTTTTTGGACAATCTTATGATCGTCATCGATATCAGAAAGTTGTTAAAGCTTGTTCTCTTTCAAGAGATTTCAAACAATTTCCACAAGGTGATCAAACAGTTGTTGGAGAAAGAGGCAGTTCCTTGTCAGGAGGACAGAAAGCTAGAATCAATTTAGCTAGATCTTTATATAGACAAGCAGATATTTATTTGTTAGATGATCCATTGAGTGCTGTAAGCATTTTGGAAATAATAATTTAAATTTTAAAATAATTTGGAGTAAAAAATTTATAATTTTCAGGTTGATACTCATGTTAGTAAACATTTGTTTGAGGAATGTATGCAAAGATATTTAGCTGGTAAAACGAGAATTTTAGCTACTCATCAGTTACAATATGTGAAGAATGTAGATGCTATTATACTTATGGATCAAGGAAAAATTACAGTATTCTCTAATTTTCAAGATTTATTGAAGCAACGACCAGAGTATGCTGAATTACTTGCAGCAGAATCAGAATCGAATGAAGATAGTTCTTTAGAAAAGAGTACTATGAGAAGACAATTTTCATCATCAAGTACTAGAGTAAGAATATTATATTTTTTAAATCTATATAATGTTTAGATAGAAAATATATTATTTTATTTTAATAGAGTCGAACTCCAGAAGCAAGTAGTGGAGGAACAGATGATGAGGAAGAAGATGAAGATCCTCAAGGATTAAATGATGGTCTAGAAGGAACTTCTCGTGGAGCAGTTAAAGGTTCACTATTCATTAAGTACTTCCAAACTGGTGCTAATTTATGTTTAGCATTTACACTACTCCTATTATTTATAAGTACACAGTTTATAGCCAGTCTCAATGATTATTTTGTTCCTATTTTGTAAGTATTATAAAATATTATTTTAAAATTTAAAATATTTTAAAATACTATATTTTATAAATTAAAAACATTTTCAGAGTAAGTGCAGAAGAAACGCGACATTATTATCTTATACAAGCTAAGTCTAATATTACCAATGATACTTTGATTGAAAACTTGGATATTTCATCCATGTATAAATATCTATATATTTATACAATTATAGTTGTGGGAATTTTTTGTATTGGAATTACCAGATCATTGTCTTTTTACAAAGTATGCATATTATGCAGTCAAAAATTACATGATATGGCCTTTAGCGCTTTAATTAGAACGGGTATGAGATTTTTCGATATCAATCCCAGTGGTCGAATACTTAATAGATTTTCTAAAGATATGGGAGCTATTGATGAACTATTACCAAAGGCTATACTCGATGCTGGTCAAATATGTATGATGATGGTTGGATCGTTAACAGTATCGTGTATCATTAATCCTCTTTTCTTAATCCCTATAGTATTTTTGGGCACAGTATTTTATTGGATAAGAAAAGTATTTTTGAAGACTAGTAAAAATATTAAGAGAATGGAAGGAATAAGTAAGTATCGTCATTAAAAATATTAATTAAATATTAATTCATATTCAGAAATTTTTTTAGAATTAAAAATTATTATAAAATATATATTTAAATAATTGATGAAGTTAAAAAATATTTTTATATTAAAAAGATTTTTACAATTTTTATTTTTACAGCTCGATCACCTGTATTTACTCATTTAAATGCTACTTTAAATGGATTGTCTACCATAAGAGCTTATTGTGCACAAGATATATTAAAAAAAGAATTTGATAAACTGCAAGACGTCCATACTTCCACTGTTTATATGTACGTAACAGCGAGTACTGCTTTTGGATTTTCGTTGGATGTCTTTTGTTTCATCTTTATATCTGTAGTTACCTTCAGTTTTTTGTTATTGGAACAATGTAAGATTCAAATTGATATTTTTTTTATTTAATTAATATTTTTCTACAAAATAATCTTTAATAAATAATAATAATAGAATATGATTTTTTTTATCTTATAGCATTTTCCGGTGGAGAAGTAGGCTTAGCTATCACTCAAGTAATGGCTATGACTGGAATGATTCAGTGGGGTATGAGGCAGAATGCTGAAGTCGCGAATCAATTAATGTCCGTGGAGCGTGTGTTAGAATACACGCAAGTCATACCTGAACCGAATTTACGCGATAGAGGAAAATTTGCCAAAAAAACAGAAAAACAAATTGCACTTCCTGCTAATGCACCAAAAAATTGGCCTACAGATGGAATGATCAGATTTAGAAGCGTATATTTGAAATACGTAGAGGAAGATCCTCCGATATTAAAAGGATTGAATCTTATCATTAATCCTGGAGAAAAAGTATATTTTTTTATACATTAATTTCTAGAAAAATATAGGCAAAAATAGAATATATATTTATAATATTTTGCAGATAGGTATAGTGGGAAGGACAGGAGCAGGAAAATCCTCTTTAATAGCAGCTTTATTTAGATTAGCTAAAATCGAAGGAGTTTTAGAAATCGATGGTATAGACACTGGGTCTATTTGTTTAGAGGATTTACGACGTAATATATCTATTATTCCTCAAGATCCAGTTTTGTTTTCTGGTACTTTGAGACGCAATTTAGATCCTTTTAACGAATTTACAGATAAAGCTATATGGGAAGTACTTGAAGAAGTAAGTTGAAACATAGATATTAATTTTATTTTCTTTTTTTTTTTTTTGTATGAATAAAATGAAATTTTTAATTATATATATGTTATAGGTAGAATTAAAAGATGCTGTAGTTACTACTGGAACAGGTTTGGAAAGCCGTGTTTTGGATAGAGGTAGTAATTATAGCGTTGGTCAAAAACAGTTAGTTTGCTTGGCAAGAGCTATTTTAAGAAACAATAAAATTCTGATGCTTGACGAGGCGACAGCTAATGTAGATCCGCAAACAGATGCCTTAATTCAACATACGATACGAAAAAAATTTGCCAAATGTACCGTACTTACTATTGCCCATCGATTAAATACAATTATGGATAGTGATAAGGTTTTAGTTATGGATAAAGGTCGTATGGCGGTAGGTAGAATTTTGTATTTATTTCTTAATATTTAAATTTAATTTTAAATATTGTAATTTAATAATTAAATTTTTATATATAAAAATTAACCAAATACTAAATAATTGTATTTTAATTTGCAGGAATTCGATCATCCATACATATTACTTCAAAATAGCTACAGTCAATTCAAATCATTAGTAAAAGAAACTGACCGTGCTATGTACGATCAATTAGTTAAAGTTGCAAAACAATCTTATATTGCCAAATATGGAGAACGATGATTTTTGGATAAAAAAAAGAAAAACAATAGAAATTATTTAGTGATAATATTGTGCAATTAAAAAATTATATTTTTTTATAATATATTTTCAAACATAAGAATACCAAACATAAAAAATATTCAAGATAGTATATACATATATATTTTTGTATTTCTATATATGCAAATTATTGAAATGTATTTCAAGAACTCTATTGTAATACATAAATAGAATGCTGCTGTGCGGCGTACTGGCACTTATAACGAGTACCAAAGTACTTATATTTTCTTTATTTCGAATTTTATATGTTTACATCGTAGGGAATATTATGTGTACGCGTTTTTGCGTTTTAAAGAAAACGCAAAAGAAAATAAAATCTTAAATATAAGTGTTAAGTGATAAAAATAAAAAATTAAGCTACATTTATAACATTTTTATAAAGAAGATTAATATTATACATATATTATAATCTTATTATGTAGTACAAATGAAAAATATATAATTATAACATTACATTATACATTAATAAGTTGTATAATATAGTTCGAATATCGAATGTATTACATTAATGTATTACATATACAACATTCGATAAATAATCAACAAATCAGTACAATCGTATTAAGAATATATATGAGTATAATACAAGAATAATAATACAGTGTTCATTATAATTTGTTATTTTCGAAATTTATATTTTTATATTTTGTACACGTAGATACACGTGTTTATAATCTTTATTGTACTATACCGAATTGTAAATAAAATTCCCTACTTTTATATATAAATATAAAAGTAATATATATAAATTCCCTACTAATAAAAATATATAATACTCATAATATACACTATAATTTTAATATTTGATTTAAATGTATCGAATGACAGTTTTACAAACTTGAAGATAATGAAAAAAAAAATATTTTAATGAGAAATATTTCATTAAAGAATGCAATACCAATATCAATTTGCAATTCAATGTAATTTAATAAAACAAAGATCTACTTGTTACATAAATCATGCGCGACAAGAAAATAAATAAGGTAATATGTATGTATCACTAATATTTCCTTCCTCTCCTCTTCCTTTCTTTATAATTGTCACTAGATGGATATGCGCACGAGCATATGAACGTTTGTCCACTTAATTTTTATATTATATTATATAATAATTTTTATTTAATTCTACTATTATATTCTATCTAATTATATCTATTCGGCACGAATATTAATAAGCTTTACAAAATGTGGGCAAAGTATGATAGATAAAAAATGTACTTTCTATTTATTTCTTCTTTTCCTATCGAATTTTTCAGTTAGAAGTTAATAACATATTGTGCGCGCCTGCGTATTGAAAAAAAAATGTTGCTGATTGGTCGAAATACGCGCAAGTATACAAATCAATTTATAAAACTATATTACAAATTTCATAGCATAAAAATATTAAATTTAGAATAAATTTTATATTCTTATCATGAAAATATTGAGATATATTATAAAATTATTATATAATTTTGTTTATTGCAAATTCAAAACAATTTTTATTTGTAGAATATGCAAGTTCATGGTTTTTCAAGGTTCTTTATTTTTGAAATATTCATTATTCACAATTTATCAGTTATTATAAGTATATAAGTGAAAATAGTATAAACGTTAGTTGGCTAAGAATTCGCTCGGTGCTTGAAAGAGAAAAATGGAGACTAAATTTTCGTACACTAAACGATGTCCGCAAGAAACTGCAAGTCCCATTAGTCGATTATTTTTTGGGTATTAATATTTTATATCATTCTATAAATAATATAATTCCGTAGTTTAATATTCTTTTTTTTTTATTTACTATTTAATTTCAGTTTATTAAAAATTTTATTTTATTTTTAAGAGATAATTAAATAATTAAAATTACTTAAAGATATTTGAAGGAAATATTAATTTAGTGATTTTGAAATAAAATGAAAAAGAACAATCGATCTATTACCTTTTGATGTATATGAAATACTTTCTTTAACTGTTATATATATAATAATTTTAAATGCATCTCGATCGAAAATAGAAATAAAAAAAATTTAAATTTGAATTGAATTTAATTTTTAGATTTTTTTTTTATTTTATTCATTGTTTAATTTTTCCATGCAAAATTATTTTAAATGACACTACAATTACAATATTTATTTTATACACATAATATTTCAGATGGATAAAAGATATATTCATATATGGCACTAAGAGAGGACTCACATTATCAGACTTGTATCATCCTTTGAGACAAGATGAATCTAAAACAATCACGGATCGATTACAAGAGTAAGTATTAACAACAATATTTAAAATGTATCTTTAAATTAGCATTTTCCATTAGGATGAGTTTCAAAAATTTCAAAATCCATTTTAAAAACATTGATATACTTCAGATAATAATAACTTGTAGTAAAAAATACGTATAACTCTAGTCTATTAATTTTATTTTCTTTCATTTTTTTACTCTTACAACAAGAAAAAAAAGCATTCCCATTTGTTATAGATGCTGGAATCAAGAAGTTGAGAAATGGAAACAAAAGCAAAAAGAAATGCATCATGACGAATACTCAAAGAAAAGTAACGATTCTCCCCGTTTAGTGAACGTTATATTTCGTGTGTTTTGGAAAAAATACTTGTATACAGGTTTATTACTGTCTGTTCAATATTTGATCTTGATGGTGATTAATCCTATATTGGTATCGTGGATCATCAGTTATTTTAAAATCGATGAAAATGCCAAGAGGATGGAGAAATTGGAAGTTGTAACTTATATCTGTTATTTATTATTGTCTATAATAATGATCGTGTGTATCTCGCATCACGTGGATTTATTAACGCAGCAAATTGGCATGAGAATACGAATTGCTTGTTCCTCGTTAATCTATAGAAAAGTATGAATTCAATTAACAGTTTTATTGGTTTCAAAAATTCATATTTTATTATTTTTCTAGAATATTTTTTTCCAACGAATAAAATATTCGTTTAAAAGTATATATAAGCAAATTTCAAGTAAGAATGATATATTCGGTAATTATAAAAGTCCTTCAACATTTAACATGATAACACATATATATATTTATATGTATACAGTTGCAATAATAACTATTAGTTCGTCAACTAATGCGTCTAATTTCCATAAAAGAGTCATAGTTTGTAATTATCGTTATCTCATTCTTTAAGTTGTATTTTAAGATAATGTTTTTTTTTTTTTTTTTTAAATTTATTCTCTTGACAAATTATTATTCATTCACGTTGTTGTAGATATTGAGACTTAGTAAAGGAGCCTTGACTCATATTAGTTCGGGCCAAGTGGTGAATCTCCTCAGCAACGATGTCAGACGATTCGATGAGATATGCTATTATTTAAATTATATTTGGATCACCCCTATCCAAGTAATTTTTTTTTTATATCGCTATAATTATAAAATTTTAAATTATTATTACATTTTCTTCTTATCTCATCTTGGTTTTTAGTTTATCATAATTTTTGTAATACTGTGGCACGCGGTGGGAATTCCAAGTATAATCGGTATCTCAATCCTTTTGTTATTAACTGTTCCAACGTATACCGTATTCTCCCCATTGACTCATCAATACAGAAAGATCACTGCTAAATTAATTGACAAAAGGATGCAACTTATGAACGAATTTATAAATGGTATACAGGTAATGAAGTACATGCATGGATAATAAATAAAATTCATAGAAATATATTAATTACTTTTGTATTAATCTCTTATATATACTTGCATATACTTGTAGGAATGATAATATATTTGTTTGCTATTAGGTGATCAAGATGTACGCTTGGGAAAAACCGTTTGAAAAAATCGTGAAAGCTATACGTTCCACCGAAATCCTAAATATACAAAATTCAACGTGCATTCGTGCAGTATATCTGGCTCTTGTTGTCTTTTCAAATCGTGTAGTTCTGTTTTCAACTCTCACATCGTTTGTTCTAATGGGAAATCAAGTAAGGGTAGAATTGACATTTATGTTGGCCTGTTATTTCGAGATGCTTCAATTAACTACCACATTATTGTTTCCACAAGCTCTTTTGTTAATCGGAGAAACTTTGGTGTCCATTAAAAGATTAGAGGTTGTTCAAATTTAATTGCAATCCATATTTACTTTAATCGTAATCGCGCATTTTCGTTGAACCAAAAAGAAAAACTTGTTTTGTATTTTTTTTTCTTCTTTAGACATTTTTATTGCTCGACGAATACCCAAGCGAAAAGGGATCGCATCCCCATCGAAACGAAGTGTTAAAATTCAACAAAAAGAGCAATTTATTGAAAGAGAACGTGGAAATCATTAAAATTACAAATAGAGGCCAAAATATAAATTTGAACAATGTCGAAGAGGAGGAACAATCGCCAGTCACTATAGTAATGGAACGCGTGTCAGCGAATTGGATTCCTAACCAACTGCCACCAACATTGTGCAACATATCTATGAAGATTCAAGGTGGAGAACTATGTTGTATAGTGGGTTCAGTGGGCTCAGGTAAATCTTCGATTTTGCACCTTCTTTTGAAAGAACTCCCTCTTGGAGCTGGAAAATTGGCATTACATTGTAAGCCGTTTGAAAAGTATAATGGACAAGACAAGAATATTCCATTGAAGATCTCTTATGCAAGTCAAGAAGCTTGGCTATTTTCTGGAACTGTTAGAGATAATATCCTTTTCGGACAACCTTATGATAAAGATAGATACATTGCTGTAAGTTTTATTGAAAAATTTCTAATAATGTATTAGATGATTGGGCAATCAAGTGGTAATTCCAAACGTTTGTATGTATTCCTATTGGAACACATGTATATATAGATTATTTTATACACATATTTCAGATAGTTTTTTTAAACATTGTTAATAAAGTTAATTTTGAATGTAAGTAAAAAAAAAATTACACTATTGGATGCAGGTAACGAAAGTTTGTGCTTTGATGAAAGATTTTCAACAACTTCCTTATGGTGATATGAGCAATGTAGGAGAAGGTGGATCTTCTTTATCCGGAGGACAAAAAGCACGAGTAAATTTAGCACGGGCTGTTTACAAAAAAGCTGATATATATTTATTCGACGATCCTTTGAGCGCAGTGGATTCACGTGTAGCTAAACATCTTTTTTATAGATGCATTAAAAACTATCTTCAAGGAAAGACAAGAATTTTATGCACTCATCAATTACAGTTTATCAAAGAGACAGACAAAATTGCGGTATTGGATAAAGTAAATTGAATTTAATTATTAAATTGAGAATAAATAATATAATTTTCTATTTCAAAAAGATCTTTTAAATTCTTCTAAAAGAAACTTTTTTTTTAAAGAAGCTAATACTCTTTCGTATTCTCCAAGGGCTCTTTAGCAATGTACGGAACTTACGAGGATTTATTCAAATCGAATGAAAATTTCATAGATATGATAAACGTAATTAAAATGTCTGCAGAGATTAAAATACAAAATGAAAATGTCGAATCTTTTAAAAATACCTCTACAAGACGGAAATCTAGCAAGACAACTATCCGTAGATTATCTTCTGTGAAGTCTACCACCAGTAGCATGGTAATCATAACCTATATTTTCGCAACATTGAAGATTAATTTTTTTAACTTAAATTAATTTTTTTAGAATTCGTACAATTATGAAAATGAAGAATTAGCACCAGATAATGATGAAATAATGACAACTGATCATTCTTCTAGTAAAATTTTGAGAAAATACTTTCGATATGGTGGCTCTTATTGTACAATAGCCGCTTTAATATTTATCACTCTCATAGCTCAAGTAACAGTCAATGGAAATGATTATTGGGTCTCCTACTGGACAAATATCGAATCTATAAGAATGGCTTTGGCGAATAATAGTCGTTTATCGAAAAATCAATATTCTTCTTATATATTGAACGATACCTTTTTATCGAATGTATTCTCTTTGGACAAACACGGACTTATAACTACTATTGACGCAATATATGTATATACATTTTGCATCATTATGTGCATTGTAACAGTATTTGTAAGGAATATGTTTTTCATCAAAGTTTGCGCGAACGCTAGTAAAAATCTTCACAATTCCATGTTTCACAACATATTGCAAACAACGATGAATTTCTTTCATTATAACGCTTCTGGTAAATATCATTCTTTTAAAATATCTTTTTACATCGCACAAGTTTTATATACTTGATCATTAATGATTTCTTTATTCGATTTCCGAAATAGGTAGAATTGTAAATAGATTTTCCAAGGATTTGGGTGTCGTGGATGAAGTATTACCAAGAGTGATGTTGGAAAGCATACAAATATTTTTAGTGATAATAGGTATCCTTATTATCGTAATGATAATGAATTATTGGATGGTTATTCCAATAGCAATACTTGTTATTCTCTTTTATTTTGTAAGGATCTCGTATCTTCGAACTGCCAATGGTGTTAAACGTCTTGAAGGTGTAGGCAAGTATGCCGTGGCAAGAAAAAGATTTAAAAGAAATGATTTTTTTTTTTTTTTATAATTGATAAAAATTAATTTTAAGAAGGTTAAACTTACAGCAAAAAGTCCAGTATTTTCTCACGTGAATGCTACATTAAATGGATTGTCCACTATTAGAAGCAGTGGATCAAACGTTATAGAATTATTACAAAAACAATTCGATCATTTGCAAGATGTGCACACCGGTGTATGGTACATCATATTAGTTGTTCCCGTAGCTTTCGGCCTATTTATAGATTTCGTCACGTGTATATTTATCGCGTGTGTCTGTTTTTCCTTTGTTTCAATAGAAACAGGTATCCTTTATTTTTAAACATAATACTTGATGCATATACACATTTTTTTCAATCTAAAATAGTAGTTTCTGATAATACTAGATAATACTCTTGGAGGTAATGTTGGTATAGCCATATCTCAATCATTAATTATAATCGGTTGTTTGCAATACGGATTGAAACAGTTGAGCGAAACGATATCTCAATTGACGTCTGTAGAAAGAATTGTACAATATACCAATTTGCCAAAAGAAGCCTCGTGGACAAGTAACGATCCTCCTGCAAAAAATTGGCCGGAAAATGGTCAATTGATTTTGAAAAATGTTTACATGAAATATGACAAGAACGAGGCTCCTGTATTAAAAGTAATGAAACAAAAATAATAATTGTGCAAAAGTTTATTTTGTAGAAAGTTATCGTTATAGAATATTTTTATCGTTTTTTACATAGAATCTAAACGTGACAATAGAGGCAGGCTGGAAAGTTGGCATCGTAGGCAGAACTGGTGCAGGAAAATCATCCATAATATCAGCACTTTTTCGATTATTCGACGAATGTTTACAAGGAGAGATTAAAATTGATGGAAGAGATACCAGAACGTTGGGCTTGCACGAATTACGCTCACGAATATCTATTATTCCCCAGGAACCATTTTTGTTTTCTGAAACATTGCGCTATAATTTGGACCCGTTTAAAAATTTTGATGACGTGCTGTTATGGAATACTCTTCGAGAAGTTGAATTAAATGATCTTAATTTGGATCAAACATTAATGCACGGAGGGAATAACTTGAGTATTGGACAAAAACAATTGATATGCTTGGCTCGAGCAATTTTAAAGAACAATCGATTATTAGTTTTGGATGAAGCTACAGCTAATATTGACAATTAGTAATTTGAATTACTTTTTCTAATTTTCATATTTATTAAAAATATATATATTTAAAAACGATTTTTTTTTAGTACGGATGAACTAATTCAAAAAACTATAAGAGTGAAATTTGTAAATTGTACTGTTATTACGATTGCTCACCGGATAAATACTATTATTGACAGTGACAGAATTATAGTAATGGATTCTGGTAAAATAGCGGTATGATTTAATTTTATATTCATTATAAATATTTTAAAAATACTAGAGAAATTAATCAAATCATTGAGATTAAATCATCGATATATAAGAATTTAAAGTGCATTAAAATTAAAATTGCATATTATAATAGAAATTCATTTCTAAAATATGAATGTATACATATATATATATTATATAAATTTTTTGTATTGAAATAGGAATTCGGTACACCATACGAATTATTACAAGATAATCCAAATGGAATTTTCTCGCAAATGGTCAACAATACAGGTGTATTTATGGCGCAATCTCTTCGTGATCAAGCAGAAAATGCGTATCTGAAAAAAACTAAAAGAACAAGTTTAGACATTATACAAACATGCCCTGCAGAAGATAATGTCACAAATGACATAATCGCGCAGAGCTCTCTTTAATACTAGGTTTAAAATTACAAAAATCTAATAAACAGAATATTAATTTTATGTTTAACATTTTTATGATTAATAATCTAAGGGTAAATTAGTAGTAAAATTTAAAAAACGGTTATAAATTTTTTGCATTTATTAAAATTGAAAGTATCAATACAAACGAGTATTTGAAAAAAAATTAAAAATTCTATCTTCCCCTTCAAATCTATATTTCTAATATTTGTTTGTCAACACATTAATTTTGTCATATATATAATTATTTATAAATTGTTATATTATCAAAGAATTAATGATTCAAAAAAATTTAAAATAAGAAAAATTCGGTTGCGTAAAATATAAATTTATGAATATGATAAAATAAATTTATAAAGAAGAAAAATTTTAATGCTATTTTATATCTCCTTCTATTTTAATGTATTTCTCGAAAAAATGATAAAACTTGTAGCAAGAAATTGTACACGTTTTTCCTAAAAAAAAAAAATCTATAAATAAAATAATGAGAAAAATAAAAAAAAAAACAAAAAAAATTTTAGAATATATTGATTGATAAAGTTATCATTTTTTCTACGTTATATTTTGGCATCTATTCCTGTGATTAAAGTGTAATATTGATAATGTCTCTTTTTATTTCTAAATGAGATTATGAACGATCTCATGTCACTCTTACATTGTAAAAGGCATTGTAAGTTCTATACTCTATTTTCAAGAGTAGATCTCTTAATAATAGATCAACTTGTGTTTTTTTTTTTTATTCTATAAATATGTTTTAAACGAATACGTACACAATCTGGATATAAGTCTTAAATTTAATTCTGCATATAAGTCTTATTTAATTTGAATTTTTTTTCTTTTTAAGTAAATTCGTTACTAAAGTAGAATCTAGAACAAGTAGTTTCTTTCTCTCTTCATAAAACGTATTTCTCTCAAAACTCTAAATTGTTTATTTAGATTAGAATAGCTTAAAGGGAAAACAATTTATTATCGAATTCCCAAAAAAGTTTTTTCTAATACTCGCTACTTATATTGAGCTACATGGTCTGTATAAATCAATTTATCCAATTCAAATATCCAAATATAAAATTAACATAACCTATATAAAATTAAAATTCATCGAAGTTATTTATATGAAATAATAAAAACAGAATTTACAAAATAAATATGTTATGTTAATAAATTATGTTTATAATTTACATACATATACAATAACACATTTTCAATATAAATATGAAACGTGTAATTATATATCATCGAATAATTTATTTTTTTTAATTAAACAAGAAAATATTTGAAAACAGTCTATTATTTCTTTATTTTCTATTATTTTTCTTTATTTTAATAAAATGAAATATTATCAGATATTAGAATTGGAAATATTTTAAACAGACCATGGTATATACATTCTTATACAAATATTATTATAAGCACGGAAGTTTATCTTTTATACTGAATCTATTTCATAATTTCGAAATTCCTCATCTGTTAAGATCATACTTTCTTAGATTTATAGGAAGTATGATTTACAATAAAAATATTTTTTTTATTGTGAAGTATTGTGAACTATTTATAAGAACTTTATCTTTAAAAATGTCCTGATTTGTTAAATAATGAAAAAAATTAATTTTGAAAGAAATTCATTATGTGATAAATGTGATAGATCTCAAATATTAGATACTTCATTTCTAATTTGTATGTACGTCCTCTAAAAGGCTAAATACATAATACATTAATATTCATTTCCGAATAGCACTTATCATACACTTTATTTTCTTTCCTTTTTCATTATTTTTAATGACTGTATCTAGCGTATATCTTACTTTCAGTCCTTACAGTGAAACTTAATTATATTTTACTCTTTCTCTTTCTCTCTCTCTCTCTCTCTCTCTCTCTCACACTCACTCACTCTCACTCTTTCAATATTCATTTATCATAACCTATCTCATACTTAATTAAATTAAAAACTATGTTTGATTTATTTTTTGAATTGTTGTTCGCAAATCAGATTAAATTTTCGTTTAAAATATTCAATACGATGATCCAATATTTGAATACGAATCGTCTAATTAGAAATAATCTTATAGGCGAAAGTTTCTTTCTCCTTCGTACAAATAATATGTATCAGTTGTTCATTATAACAGCAACTATATTTTAATAACAACATTTTAACATTATCAAGTGCTTTATAATCGTAACTTATATTATCAATATCTTCCAACATTTTGTGTCACAGCTATGTTTTTGTAAGTGCATCTATAAACTATAGTACTAAATATTGTATAACAGCGATTTTATGAATGATCTTTTTAGAATATATTTGCAGAAATATCTTCTAATTTTTTTGTATCTTCTATACTTTACCTACTTCGTTATCTGTTTTTTTTTTTTTGGTTAATAAGAATATATTCTATTAGTTTTTTCTATCATTATAAGTTAATTAATATTATATATAAATTATAAATATATATAAATACAAAATAAAAGATAAGACAATGAAAAGATAAATACTAATTTTTAAGTCTCGTATTAAAATTGAAAATTAATCACATAAGCAAATTAGAATAACACTGTTATATAATATTGTACTATAAATCTCAGCTAATTTTTTTTTCTTCTTATCTTCTTTCTTTTTTTCACAATTTCTTGTGCGCTGGAACTTTATCTACAATTGTTCCCTTAAGTATAGTATTTTTGTAGTATTTTTGTATTTAGCAAATGAAAAATAGTATGAATAATATATTAATATTATTAACATCGATAGCTTTTCCAGCAAATTTAATAAGCTTTCGAGTTAAATAACAATTTTTATCTTTTACAACTCTTTTTTTATTTCCAATATAATTTATTTAAAATATATAATTAAATATCTGAGAGCAAAAGTCATAAAAATATCTTTAAAAATCTCAAGAGAAATATAGATACTGAACGTGTTAAAATCAATTTTTGGCATTATTGTTAGATGAGTAAATATATGATCAATTTCAATTTTGTATTTTTTAAAAATTTCACTTGTTTTCCTACATTAAAATATAAAAAAGTTATTTTTCTGCATTCAGAATATTTCTTCTATTATTTTTTTTTTCTATTGCTACTAAAATGTATTATATCAGCTAATCAAAATTAACTTAATATTTTTTTTTTTTTGGCAGTTACAATATCTTTTGAGCAATATGTGTGATATCTTTTAAATTATCGATTTATTCTTGTATATTATATTAATTGCATTTACTATCTCTTGTGTTTATAAAACATCGTGTTACTAAATAAACTTACATAGTCATAACGTAACGAGTTATATGTAAGTATACTTTGATATACTTTTTCATATACTTCGGAAATCGAGTTTTTTTTATAATGCAGTTTCTGCAATAATGAATATTATTATTCACTTTTTTCTATCATACACTCATATTGCATGAATAAAAACATTGATATTGCTATCACTCTAACTGCCTGTACAACAAAATGATGTTTGTAATATTATTCAAAAGTTTTTGAAAAAAACAGTGTATGATTATGTTTTGTGTCCCTCTCTATTGCATTATTTATATCCTGATAAAATATACACAGTCACATATGTATAATCATATATAAAACGAATAAATCAACAAGTGTATAACAATCGTAATAATTAAAAACAACTGGAAGATTTTAAAATATATAAAAAAAATTAAACAACGCAATGTACACGCATAAAGATAAATGCTTGAAAGAAAAATATTTGAACTTGAATTTAATGCTTGGGGATAGTGTTAAGTTACTGGACGGTAAAGCGCAGAGAAATATTGCTAAACGGTTGTTTCCCGGTCCACGTGGATATATTCCACGAAGCCGGGTTGTTGTTGTCAGGATGCTGCTCCAAGTAATGTTTCCTCTGTTGGGGCTCGTCTCGGTCTATTGCTTTTTTTTGTACCCTTATAATGAAGTCTTTTTGTACGTGCTCTTGACCTGCAGTAAAATTAAATATACAAATATTATACAAAGAAAAAACAATAATAATCAATTTGTAACACACAATATCTTTTATGATGATCATACCTGCTAATCAGTATAATAAAGAAGCACGCAAAGGCAGCGATAATTCCAGCGACACCGGCTAATACGAGCCACATTTCTGAAGGGAGTAGTCCAAGCAATTTCGCACCATTACCACAATTAGCCTCGTCGTGTCCAGATGGACAATGAGCTCTTCCATCGCACCAAAGGCTTGCCGCGATGCAAGCGCTTAATTCAGGACATTTATGAGGGCAGTCACCATGAGTTATCGTCTCATTCTCTATTCCTCTTTCAGGTAATCGTAACTGCCTACGCAGTGCAGCTCTACTTTTTGAAATCTCGAGCCAGGAGGCTGCAGCCTGACCAGATTCTCTTGCAACAAAGTCGAGCAAAAAAGCAGGAGGTCGTGGCGGACCTGGCCATTTACCCTCCCCAGTACCTCCCAACCATTCCTCGGAGAAAACATGAACTGTAAACTCTCTTGCGCCTGGTTCTGCAGGGCACACTACTTTTAAAAGTTTCGGTGGCCAACCAGAATAAAGAAGAATTCTATTGGTGGTCGGGCATTTGGTTTGTTCGCTCATTTCAGATACTGGTGATGGTTCCAGAGGAAGGAACCAGCCCCAAGTTAAAACGAAAAGGGATCTATTCTCGCGCGCTTCTACCAACCATGGTAATCCGTCGCAATAAATATCTGGCCTCGATAATGGTGGAGTCACGAATCGTAATTCACCGCCTGTAAAAATGATTTCTTATATAGTAAGGATTCGTGAGAATATTAAAAATTTAATAATAGTAATAATAATCACCTTCTCCGCGTACCCTTTGCTTTCTCGGACATTCGGGTGATCGGACAAGTTCGAAGCTGGCGTAAAAAAAGAGGGTTTCGAAGTCTTCATGCGGAGCTTGCTGATCAATCAAAAACGTGATCTCCAAAGCTCTGCTCGAAGAAATGTGCGTCAACGGAAGATGCGATGTATTATCACATAAACAAGCTCTTGGAAGCTTTACATCTCGCCACGGGGCTTCGTATAAAACTAAACGAGCTTCTCTAGAACCCATTTCCTGAACACAACGTGGTCGGCCAGTATGAGGATCTGGTTCACTTGTACATGTGGTGGATTCGCCTAAACTGACGTTGTGCAAAGTCAATCGCACCCTTTCATCGGCACCAGCTTCTATACGATATCTGCAATCCAATTTTGAAGATCCTCCTCTTCCAAAGAGACGAACGTCACGGGGGGATATCACATCACCGCTTCGAACTTTTCTCCAAACTCTACTGCAAACTCCATCTCCCCACGGTTCACCAACTTGAATGGTAGAGATAAATTCGTATTGTGCCTGTGCAATATCATGATATTTTAATATTTTAATAATAATAATATTTCGATAAAAAATAAGATTATAATATTATTAGCTTACATTAAAGTTAACCGTATGAAGTGCAGTACCCAACAATGTTTCCATACGTAACGTTAAAGATGGTGCAACTGTGATATAACTTTCATCTTGTGTGCACGGTCTCGTACTTCTAGTGACATTTCTCAAAGCTGCGTGTGCACACAGCTTAGGCGTATCGTCGCAAAGAGTAGCCATTGGAAGTCCAGTAGTTGAAGTACCATCCCAGAATATTAATTTTATCGCACAAGATACATCAGATTGAGAACTGGCATTGTTCTCGACACTACCTGTTAAGTCTCGTTGCGAGTATGAAGAAAAATAAATCCATACTCTGTCTCCGACAGATCCTTTAATATTCCATGTACAACTGGAATTTGGTGGCAGTGCATGAAGTGGCGCTCTTAATATACCGCTTCTTTTGTTAGTACCATTTACAAAAAAATGGCAACCCTGTGGGCCTTTCGCATAATCGAGCCCATCAGAGTCAACATAAATCACTTGAATTTCTAGCTCAAGTCTCAAAGCAGAAGCACCAAGAGGGATGGCTATTGGGGAACTTCGAAATTCCACTTGCATTGTTGGACCTCTGGCAGTGATCCTTGGTAAAGGTCCCCCGCAATAAACTAATAAAATCGCATCTTCCGGTCTGACACCATCACGAAAGATAAGATGATCTTTTTCCAAAGGGCAATCTTGCCATACGCTTAAAGTATTATTAGCTGTGGTTATTCCGACTGGGCCAGTCGGTGTCGATCTCACTGAAATCATAGCATGCTTACAAGTAGGCACCTCTTTCTGTCTTATGGTTATCAAGCAGCTTGCATTTCTTGGATATTCCCCAGGATAATTTGGACTTTGCAGTCTACACTGTTTCAAGTGGCATTCATAAAAGTTCCTAGAGCAGTAAGTACCAGGCACCGGAGAACCTCTTTCGATTGGAAGTTCGGGCTTGCCTAATCTAGCAACAGCTTCATTTCGTGACACAAATCTATATCTTAAACGAAACTCAAATGGTACAGTAGAAGGTGCATGAAACAGTCGTATGGATGCCGTGACGGTACTGGTTTCGCTATAGTAAGAAGCTTTTCCTTCTCCCACTCCGCACCAAGAACCGCCAGTAAAATGTCTACCCAATTCTGCCAATTGCAACGATCCTTCTGGGCAATTTGTGATAAAACTGTCAGTGTTCGGATCTATTCGGCCTACGCTGAAAGCATCCCACAAAAGTTGTACCAATTCACCGTATCCCTGACCAGCAGCAGTAAATGTTAAATGACAAAGGAATGGCAGACGTTCCTCGGCAGGTCTCGGAAGATCCAATTTGTACGTACGTCCTTCATGTCCGTGATACGTACGGTTACAAGGTGTACACATTGCCGGCTCGTCACTATTATCTCCACAATCATCTCGTCCATTGCAATACGCGTCAATCGGTACACAATGCCCATCCCGGCAAGTTAATTCGGCCAGACCGCAATCGCCAGCTGCCACGCGGTCTGTCCATCCAAATAGAAATATATACAGAACTAGAGCAGTTATACGAAATCGTTTATAACCACCACCAGCATCAGCTATCTCCTGTAAACAAAGATTGATAGGTTTTTATGATATAAAAGAAATTATTTTTTTATTTGTAATGCACTTTAATTTTTTGCAATTTTTTTCTTTCTATTTTAAGAAATTTTTCTCCTCCCCATTCTGTTAAAATTATTTATTTTACAATCAATCAAATACGAACGTATGAAATAAACAATTAAAATATATTGTTTTTTTATTATTTTTTTTAAATATTAGTTATATGAATTATTAATTTTCTATTTTTTCGTATCAACGTTTAACCTACTTTGTAAAATGTTAACGAGAAATTCTATCACGTGATAGTGTCTTGTAAAAAGGGGAAAAGAGCCATTTACCGAAGTAGGTGAACAAGCTAAATCAAATACTTGGACCACATTGCATAAAGGCCCAAAGTGTACCGGCAAACAATGCGTTTCAATTCTCGAGATAGTACTTGGTTATCCCTCTTATCCTTTGTATATTTACACAATAAAAAACACTTCATACGCACGCGCGCGGTGAAAGTTTTTCATTTCTAGCATAGTCATTTTTATAATTTTATGATTTTATATAATCTCAATTTAAATATTTATTAATTGTAATACATATATATTAAACAAATGAAGATAAATTCTTTGTTCTTTTCTTGTACGATAAATATATATATCGTATAAAAATTCATTGAAATATATCGTACTAAATCTCACGTTTCAGAGATTTCAAATCTTTGATATTCATTTGGTTTCCGTATTTATCTGCAGCAATCATTCTACAAGATGTAACTTAATAAAATATATCTAATCATTTCACATTGCAAAAATTAAATAAATCTACGGCAAAATTAATAAAGCAAAAATAAAAGAAATTTAATATAAACGATATAAAAATAATATAAAAATCTATTAATCACTTATAATAATAATTTATTCGTGTAAAAAAATTATAATTATTAAATAAAAAAAAAAAAAGAAAATATAGATTTATTTCGAATCAGTGCTAAATTTTTCAACATATAAAAAGGATGTACTTTTCAAAATCTTTTTTTCTAATCTTTGTAATAATATGTGAATTATTTACCATAATCGTCTGTCAGTGAAACGAACATCACAATAGTAAGTCTGAATCGATGACACCGAATCGTTTTATACTTAACGGATCGTGTGCTCGAAAAATGGTTCAAGCACGTCGAAATTGCAAATCTCGACGATAATGATAACCGACATATTTATGACACTATTAATTGATATCACTACAAATAATATACGAAATCGAGAATTCCATATAAAAAAATAAAATCGGTAACATGATTCTTTTTTCAAAATATATACAATTGTATAATATGTCACAAACAAAAAATGAGCAAAAAAGAAACAACGTTTGTACCAAACGAAAAGTCCAGTGACCGAATGCAGATCTACACTGTGAAAAGGTTGATGCGCAACTGCACAGTAGAGGAAAGCCCGGAGGGCAGCCTCGCTGCAAGCTATACCGGGGTGAGGGTGATGAAACGAAACGGGGCTGAGCTCATGGGCCTGGCGCCTCAATGCATCGATCGTCGTTCGGTCCTTTCCTCTCCGTTTCGACGCCCTAAAACTCGCTACATACTGCAGTGACGTAATTATTAATATTGGCACCTGGATATATGGCAAAAATATTTGTTTAATGATGATCTCGAATCTATTTTAGAAAATTTTTTCTAAAATAGCTAAGATATAAAAACCATTGTTTTAAATATTACTACTTCATTGACTATATATTTGAGATATGTGGAAATTTTGAAAATCTGAAAATTTAAAAAAAAGGATATAAATAAAAAATGATAAATGATCAATATATTAATAAATATATATAATAAAAAACTTATATCTTAATATTTGAATTTTCTTTATTTATCGAATCAATATGATACATGAAAATATCATAATTTTTTTATTTTGCATATATTTTCTCTTTTTTTAAACGGTATGTTTTTAAACGAAACTTCATATCCTATAGCCTACTTATTAGTTTGAAGGTTAAATGGGGATAATATCGTTGCGTTACCCTCGATACGCTTCGGCACACGGATTAACTTCGCACTTCAAAGCTTATCGAGAAAAATGCGAACTACAACATTGAACGCTATTGATGACGAATTATAGGTCAAAAAAGGAATGTATGCAAGAAAAAATAATAGTGGAAAAAAGAAATGAGCTCCCAGTTTTCTCGTAAAAAAATAGTGATACATAGAAAGTATACATAGATACATTTAACCTTGGAATTGAAAATAATGAAAGAACTTTGTTCTATTTTTTGAAATTTATAAATAAATACACGATTTATATTGAATTTATTTTTAAAGTAAATAAAAAAAAAATTTCACATATTTACATAAAATATTTAATTTTAATCTAAATATTTAATTATATTTAAATAATTTAAATGTATAAGAAAATGATAGTCTAACGTGAATAATTTAAGTTTAGACAGTATATTTAAATTTATGTAAATGCTATATATAATACTGAAGTAGGTCAGTGAAATGTTTTCTACGTTTTTTTCTTCGTTACACATCAGTATCCAGTTTAGTCTTTTTGCTCACTAAATTTAAAACTCACTAAGATTAAAAAAAAAAAAAAAAAAAAAAGAAAAAGTTAAGAATGTAAAAAATTTTTAGGAATAATATTTTCAGAATATAAAATATTGTTGGCAAAAACATGTATTTTTCAACATTGCAATCATTATTTTATAGTTTCGTCAAAACTTGTAGCACACATATCTGATATACATATCGAATTGTAGAGATAGTTGAATATATAATTTTATCCTATCAAAAAGATTAAAACTTTCAACTGTACTGTTTTATAATGAAACAAAAAAATATATAAAGTAAAAATTTACATACTCAATTTAATTTAAAAATCTATTCGTTTACTATAAGTAAACTTTTTTTTTAAATTTAAGTAAAGCTTTTTTTAAAATTTTTCTATCATACCTGTTACATAAAACATTATTCGTATTTATTACACATTATGCATAAAAATTTTTATTAATTTTTTTTCTACCTATTAAAAATAATGTATATATAATTTCTTTTACAAATGATTAAACAGTGCGCGTATTTTCATTATGAAAAACATGTTGGATTCGTAAAAACGGAATGCGAAATTTGTTAAATATAACACTTACTAATTCGGTAATAAATTATAATAAAAAGAAAAAAATTAGAAAGCATATCGTGTACGAATATCCTCGAGTTTTTTCGATACTTCAGAAGCTGTTCGTTCCAGATCACTCGATATACTTTTTTGTTTTGCAGGTTCAATAGAATTAAATTGTTCACAAAGATCTCCATCTATAACATTCTTTATAGGATAATAATATGACCTAAATGATAAATGATCTCTTCCACAAAGTGGGGGATGTTCCGAACGCATATGCATTTCCAAATGTTGGAAAAAATCATGATCTTCATGACTTGTAAAAGGAACAAGAACACCAACTGTTCCACTTAACGTCGTATACACTAAACTTTCAGAACCACCAGGAATAAGGGTTGCCTTTTGTAGAGACATAACTGTTTCGCCAACATGAAAACAAGCAACTGTATCCGCTTTTTGACTGGCACCATTTAATAAACCTCTATCCCATAATGCTTTATTTCCAGTTGGATCTTCATCCACGTCATCATTAATTCCACTTGCTAAACGTATCTATTAAAGAATATTTAAATACTTATTATTAATATTTAAATACAAACTTTAAATATTTATTCAAATCATCTTATTTCTTATTTCATCTAATTAATTATTGAAGTAAATATTATTATATTACTTACAACAGCAATGTTTCCAAACTTATCAGCAGTAGCTACAGTATCATAATCTAACACGCACGTTGTAGTTATCCATCTCGGGTGTGTATCGTCGGCGAAAACTATAAGTTGATTTTCTTGACGTTTATATCTGACAGCATACACAGATTCTTGTACATCACTCACGTAAATTCTTTGTCCAATTGCATTGATAGATACAACAGCATTAGGAATATGTTTATTTTCACATTTTCTTAACAACTTTTTCTTGCCCATATCATATAAACGCAACATTCTACCAACACCAACTAATACTCTTCCTTGATATGGACATATAGCCAAAGGTACTTCGTCCAAAGTGGTTTTGTGCACTAATTCGAGATTAGTGCATTCGCTATTAACTCTGAAAAAAATATTTACTATAATATTTGTTTTTCTTTTTAAATATATATTTTACATTGAATTTATATTTCAGAACTGCAGGACTTTTTCATCAAATTGTATTACAGTAATTGTGTTCTTTTTCATCATAAAAATTTTGTAATATTTTTTTCATTTTTTTTTATATCTTTATATTTTAATTATTGTATTAATTATTTTTATATTTTATACATATTAATTAATTTATTTTAACATATTTATTATAATATATTAATTAAAACATGTTCATAATTATAGATTATACTTACTTGTACGTATACAGAAAACCACCACTGCTAACTCTCGGATTCAATTGAAATTCTTTCGCAATACCAACTATCAGAAATAGTTGATCACCCTGATTGGCAAATTTTACCAGACTTAAACTGTAATACAAATTCATTTAAAATAATAATAATAATAATTTTTTTCTAAAATAATAATATAATCATCTTATAACTTATATAACTTGAATGTTTATTTATATTTTTACCATAAAGCAGCTAAATTTTGCTCGAGTCGATGAACTTCAAATGTTTGTCCTGTTGAGGGAGCGATTATCCTTATTAACGATGCCCATAAGCCTGGTCCAGCTCTTGGTGCACCAAACACAGCTTCATTAGGTTCCTCGGATAAAAAAGCCTCCGCTAATTCTCTTGCTACTACAGCCTCTTCTGCTCCCGCAGCTTCTTGCATTTCTTCTGCCATTTGCAATCTTCTCTGTTGTTTTGTTTCTTCTGTATATGCATTGTGTTCCGTTTCAATAATTATCAGGTGTGCAGAGTCCGAGTGAATTGCGAATTTTCTCGGAGTATATTCCAATGGAAAACTAATTTGATTGAACACCGCACCTAACTTTTCGAGGGCAAGAATTCTAAGTGTATTTGTCGAAATAGCAACAATTCCTTCGGGGCATTGTTCAGAACTAAAGCCTGATGCGAATTCTAAACTTTCATAGGATAGTGGTGTTAAATGAAAACGATTCTGATAATAATAACTCAACCATGATCTGCTGCTCATTGCAAGTACAGCTTGATTTCCCTGCATTTTTATCCTAAATAATTTCACTGCTCGGGAACCCAAGTATCGCGTCCGTGTATCAGCGAGATCACCCGAAATTGGATCTAGTACTGTTCTTAATAAGACACCGTTTTGTAAACCTAATAACACATTTAAGACATGAAGAATATTATAAAAATAAAAATTATATTATTTTTAATTTTATTTACCTATATTTAAATAAAGACTGGATTGCTGAAGTGATAATTCTTCGGAATTATTTGCATCTTTAGCACCCATTTCAACAATACATAAACTTTCCGCAGCTGCAGGTAAAGCTTGCATACTCCTAGGTGCTAAACAATCTGAAGGATCTAAAGAAATGATCCTTACTGTATTGTCTTGAAGACCAACTGCTAAGAACCATGATCTTTGTTCACCAATTGCTACATTACCAAGAGCCATACACATTACTTCTGATGGCATTTTTTTTCGTTCCGTATATTCATTTAATTGCCCAGTCTAAGAAATATAAAATAGTAAAGATTATTAAATTTAAATGGATTTAGAAATTTTCCACTTTTTATCTAGTTCAAACAATTAATACTTCATTAATTAAAAAATGAAAAATGATTTATTATTTCTATGTATTACGTTTTCTGAGAATAACTAACATTGTAAAAAAAAAATATAATTCAAAAATAATAAAATATTAATAAACATGAATTAAAAAATTAATACACATACGGGATCCATTTCAAAGTATACCAATTCTCCCCCGGTGAGTGCAATTACAACTTGACGTTGATTCACTGCACATTTCACTATAGTCTTTTTACCAGGTGCTTTCCATTCATTTACACGTTTATCTGCTCGAATATGACGTATTCCGTCAGGATATACCTGAATAAAATATAATAAAATTATAATAATAAACTAATAAATAATAATTTATTAAGAACAAAAATATTTTAACAATAGGAATATGTTGAGTTCAATTTACCAGAAATATTTAGAGAAATTATCTAAATATTCAACGATGCAAGAAACTCTATAATCTAGCACTATTTATTGCGACCGATTCGTGGTAGACCAGGAATCGGAGATACCGTAGTGCGAAAATAGGATTATATAATCTTTACATACCTGTACCAAAGCATCTTCACCTAAAGCAGAACAGCTTAGAGTTGGCGTAGTACCAAGAAATCCCGAATCAGTCACTTCTTCTACAGTTTCTCCAATACTAAGTACAAGAGTAGCATTCACGAAGGACACTATGATGTAAGCATCATACTCCTCTGCAATCAAAATTACAAAGCTCACTCTGAATATCTAAGAAAAATAAAGATTTGAAAACGAAATTCGATAAAATAATAGAAATCATCTCTTCATAAACGGTTGAACACGCTGTTTTTCTCATCCTACATGCAAAGAGTAGATGGTTTTTGGATGTAAATTCAATTTCTTTAATCTCCGGCAATTTTGACAGTCCTTACCTTTCTGTCATTTTCTGTGTTCTGAAGTTCAACCAATACCATGCTGGTAGCCTGAAAGAGAGAACTGGTGTTTGATAAGAGTGTATCAAGCCACCAGATTTATTAGTATCATTTACAAAATCAACTTCTTCATTCTCTTTTGCATTTTATTTTTTTATTGAAAAATTGTAGAGTTAAAATAGAATAAGTAATAAAATAATTTCCTCTTTTGGACAATAGACAAAAAGATTCATGTCATTATTTTTATTATTAAATTTTTATTTATTTATTTTTTTTATTATTCAAAAATTATTTCATATTCTAAATATCTCCACAATTTTTTAATGTCATTCATTTTAGATTACCATAGTGAAATATCTATATCCGCAAAGAATAGATAAATTCTATTTTAAAATTCTCTGCGGATACCTGAAATTGTAAATAGTAGCAAATGCTATATATTATAAATATCTATGATAAAATTTAACTCTATTTAATTTTATAATATAATTAAGCACAATTTAACAAATTATTAACAAAAATAATAAATTTATAAATAAAATACAATAATTTCATAACTAATAATAAAAATAGAAGAGATAATGATACATAAATATTTATAATTATAATACATTGCATGTATGATGAGATGAAGTAAAATGAATGATATAGGCAATATATTTTATTATTAATATTATTAACTTCGGATAATTTTCTTTCTCGTAAGTAATAGAAATTAAAAGATTTTTTATTTAATTTTTTTGAATCATTTCTAATCACAAAGTGGAATTCAAGATTTTTACTTTACTTTATTAATTTCTAATTGAAAAATATTTAAAAAGTTATTAATCTATATTTAAGTATTAATATTAATCTATATTTAAAAATATTCAATTTTTATTTAATTAATATCTCAACTTATTTTAATTAAATTTAAATAACAATTACGAAGAACTGATTTTGTTGTAGATGATAAAATAAGCAAAGTATAAATATTACAATAAGAATAGATATTTTCATTGCAAAAAATAAAACTAAGCCAGAAATATCATATTTGCATTATTGTTTAAGCATATAATGAAAAAAAAAAAACATGCAAACAACTATTGCAGAAGATATTTCTAAACTAACCATCGACTCTTCTTTTAACAGTCCACACTGCATTTGGATTACCAGGTAGTTCACTAACAGCCATCTCAGATACTTCTAAACCATGTCGTAATACTCGCAAAGTAGATCGTGGTCCTCTACCACAAGTTATATATAATTGTGGAGTATCTTCATTTGCTAAATCAGCTACCTATATAAAAATAACAAACTTCATATATATAAGTATTATTTATTACAAAAATTTTCAAATAAATGTGTAACATATTCCCAAATTTTTGTATTTTCTATTATTAATTTTATCATTCAAATCTCGCGTTCTTGAAAGTATAATAAAATGCAACAATGAATATATTTATTTTTTTATAATATTTATTTTGTATCTAGATATTATACTTTTTTTTCTTTTGTATATGTCATTCTTAGGTTCAACTTTAATTTGCAAAAACAAATTAAAGGCGACTAAGAATATTTTATTGTTGCACCTTTCACAAAAAAAAACACATAAAGTATTAATTTTTTACTTGAAGGTGCATTAATTTAATATAAGTAATATTATTATTTGTATAAAATCACCTGACACGCCATTATAGGTGATAAACTATCCATTTCGTCAACTAGTACTAAATTTCTAAGCGGTCTTGGTGCAAAAAAGAACGTATCGCCTTCTTCAAGAGGCATGGCAGAACTAAATTCTGGTTCATCATCATCATCTCCTAAATGTGCAATTTGATAGAGATAACTAAAAAAAGATATAAAAAAATATACAAGTATGTTTGAATTAGAAAATATAATTCTTCAAATAATACACTTACTGATTACCAAATTCCGAAGCTACGAATAAAAAACCTGTTTTTAAAACGCACATGCTTGCTGCTACAGGTACAGTATCAAAATATTTTAATTTAATTTCAGTCACCATATCTTCATCTGTTTCAAGTGTAATCTTAAAAATGTCTCCTTGTTCTGTTTGAGCCAAAAAGAAAAACATGCTTTTAGTTTTATGAGTAGCAGAACATACGAATATCATGCCCCTTTCAGGATCATCTAAATCATTACGTCTCCTTGGAATTGGGCAACGAATATCATGTTGATCTCCTAAATTTTTATATGTTAGATAATTTTCAGAACAAATAAGAACACCACTTGGTCCATCATTTCCTCCTGGGACAGATACAAGGAAATTTGCATGTTCTTCCAAAGGTTCACTATATTTGCGTACAACATGATTTAAACCAAGATCAAGTTCATATAAAGTTAAAGTTTGTTGCGTCTTTACTGCTGCATCTCCTGTAGGGTCACTATCAGCTTCCTAAAATGTTATATGAATTAAATATTTCAATCAAGATAATATTTAATTGATAATTAATATTTAATAATTATGTTTATTAAACTTATTAAAAAATTATTTTATATTACTATATCTTTTAAAAAAATTAATATATTACCTCATAATCAATTTCTAAACAAGCAAACATAGGATTTTCAAAACCTACATCCACTCCCACAGTATGATAAACTAATGTATTACTTTTATGTGCTTCCAAAGGTGAAGAAATTGTAAGACGAGCTTCTGGATCTCTATTTAAAATATAAACAAGTTTTTGTTTCTCAATGGCACCTAAAAAAGTTTTTTATAGATAACAACTGAATTACATTATTAAAAATATTTTCACAAATAAAATGTATCATCATTAAAAATGATTATAATCAATGTTAATCAGTTGAAACACGGACAATACTAATCATTTGATATAAAAAACAATTATTTGTATAATTTATCATTTCAATCATTTCACATAAATACCTATCATTACAGCTCTTCCTTTAGGATCTATAGCTAAATATTGCCCAGGTACAATGCGTCTACATCCACTTTTTCCAAATGTTTCTTGATGTACTTTCTCAAAAACATTTTTAGCAGGAATATATTCTAAAATTACAATGCGTCCAGAATCTGATCCAACAACAATGTAATCTTTTGTACCACCAGTTAATCTAAAGGCCATTAAAGACCTTATGATTCCAAATACTTCAACAGTTAAAAGAGTATGAACTTTACCAGTATTTGGATCTGGTCTTAATAATTCTAAAGATTTGCCACGTGAAACTAAAATCTCTTGCATTTTACTACCAGAAAAATTTCCATGCACTGCATGGGTAATACCTGTAGCACGCTGAAGAGTCAAGTTGTATAGATACATTTTTTTATGTATATTTTTTTTCAATTAATCACAAGATGGAAAAATTTATTACTTTTCATTAGTACAAAAGTTCTACATCCATTCTGTAATTAATATTAGAAATAAAATAATTTAATTGATTTATAAGATTTTATGTATTAAATAAACAATTTTTTTAAATCAATATTTATTAATACAAAAATATGAATAATATAATCAAATATATTTATAAATAATAATTTCACATAAAAAAAAATATATATATTCCGATCTTTTCTTTAGTCTTATTAAATAAAATGTTTTAAATTTTTTCTAAATAAATTAAATAATTTAATAACTTTCAATAAAAATATTCAAAAATAATAATAAAAATTATTTATTACATGTGTTATTTAAATGTAAAAATGAACATGAGTAAATTTTATATACATATAAGTAAGTTTTAAAATTAAATATGAAATAAAAAAATATTAAAAATTTTAAATATAGGATAATTTAAAAAATATTATTTTACCTTGTAGTTGAAAATATTTTTCAACTTTATATACGATGCTTTCAGATAATTTAGTTCGTCTCAGATCAACAACCATAATCAACGACCAACTTTGTCTCATTTCAGATTCGTTTCTACCATAATATATGATATAAGCGGAACGGAAACTAACATGATTTATAATAAGTCACAGCGCTATCTAAAATCTTATATTGGAATTAAAATTATTATTAATATTATATTTCAAATACTTAAATATTTAGTTTAATTACATTTTACTAAATATACATATTATATATTACAATAAAATTCAATTATTTTATAATAATTATTTATAATTACATTATAATTATAAAAAATAAATAAAGAAATATTTTTTTTATATTTAAGATTTAAAGATATAATAATATATTTGATTATTTAAATTTTATATTATATATAATTATAAATCTTACTCTTCTAAATACAAATTGTATTTAGAATAACTAATATTTTTATCTATTTATATATCTTTTTATCTATAAATTTAAATATAAATATAAAATGGTACTGGAAAGGAAATTAATAGAAGCAAGACAATACAAAGACAACAAAATTAATTATTTCATTAATTCATTATCATGCAACATTATATATTTGATAAATTAAAGCTTTTTAGCTCTAATTTTAGCCAACGAGCATTCCTATTTTATGATTATAGTAGCTCTGTTAGAAATAACCAATCAGATTTATATTCCTTTAAAAAGTTTTTTTCAATATTGAATTATCATAACATGGATAAATTTATTGTTAATGTTATTTAGGCTTAAATTAAAAAATATATTTATTGTATAAATAATTAAATTATTAAATTAAATAAATTATTAAAAAAAGGCTAAGATTTAAAATGAATAATATTAAAGTAATGATATTTAAACTATTAAGAACGTATGTCACTAAATCTAAATGTGAATCTGTTGGTATACATAAAAAATTAAAAATATCGAAAATGAACAAGGAATTTGACGATAATTTTGAAGAAATGGATCAAGAAGACAGTGAAATATACGATTCTGATTTTATGACAATAGATACATCTTATAAAAATAAAATCAGGTATATATAAAGTAACATTGAATTTTATTTTATAATTATCAATTTTTTAAATTTTTAATATAATTTTTAGAGAAGATAAGAGAATTCAAGAACAACTAAAACGGCGTATTGTTAAAAGTAAAGTTTTTAAAGAAATAGAACCAAATTTTCTTACGTATGTCGAAAAGGATCAAATAAAAAAACTACATGAGAATAATCCTAAAGAATGGACACCTGAGAAACTTAGTGAAAGTTTTCCAGCTTTACCTGAAACTATAAAAAAAATCTTAAAAATAAAATGGATACCAAAATCAGTAGAAAGAATTCTACAATATGATAATAAGGTTATAGAAAATTGGAAACAATTAAAAACTGGAAAATTAGTAGTAAACGATACCTTAAAACAACATTTAATGAAATTTAAAGACAGAAAAATTCACTTATGTGATAAGGAAACTTTAATGAATTTTATACCTCCAAAAATAGAACTTCCAAAACCCAAAAGTTCATTTTTTTCTAATATTATAAAAAACTCTACTGATAAAGAATCAATTATAGAAAATAAATTATTGATTTCATCACAGAATAATATAAATAAAGATAAAAAGAATTTTAATGTAACAGAGAAAAAAGATATAAAATTCAAGGAAACAAATGATTCTATGAATATATGTGAGACAAGAAAGTATAATACAAAAGAGAAAACATTATTATTTGAAGAATTCATAAAAAACAAATTAAATAATCCAAGTGAAATATCTCATGAAGAAAAAATAGCACTTATGAATATTTATAAAAAATATGTAGAATCTAAAAATTCAGAAGATGTAAGTTTTAATGTAATGAACAATATTAAAAAAGATGCTATTATTGAAAAAAAAGATATTAGTACAACAAAGACTCTATCTGATAAAAATAGTATTCTAAATATTAAGACAGATGAATTTAAAGTAGCAACTAAACTAAATAATGACATAAGTTTAGATACATATATAAAAGAACGAAATTCATTTATGGAAACAAATGTTGAATATTTTAAACGTATAAAAATTCCTCAAAATGTTTATAAACAAGGTATGACATATAGAATAAAAGATTGTTATTATGACGATGATGGAGAATTTTTATATAGAATACCAGGATTAAAAGTTAATTAATGAATTATTAAAGAATTTTGTATATTTAATATTTTTATTTTAAATACATTTGTAAATAAGGATGTATAAAAATATGTATAAATATTTTAAATATATATTGTAATTATAATTGAATTAATAAAAAAAAAGGACTTAATATGTTTATTCTTTATTTATATTATTACACATTTTTAATTATTAAAATATTAATGTAAATCTTAAAAAATCTTAAAGATCTATTGAATCTAATAAATAATATTATTTCATAAATTATAAATTAATATATTTTTATTTGGAATGTACAAATAGATATCATTGAAATATTTATGTCATTATCAATACTATGAAATAGAAATAAATATAATATTTAATATATAATAATAAAAATGAATGAAATAATAATAAAAATAAAAAGTAAAATAAAAATAAAGTAAAAATTAACCGGCAACGCCAGATCTTATATAAATATAACATATTTTTTTCAATAATATTGGAGAGATGGCGCTAATCCTGATTTCTTATTTTAATTTAATTATCTTTGAAGAAATGTCTTGTATTCGAAAGATACCGTTAATGGTTAATTCTTATTTTATCTTTATCCTTTTTGTATTTCATTTGCGGTTTTTTGAAGATAATGTTGATTTTAACTCTATTTTTACTCTATCTGTGCTACTATTTTTTTTCTTGTGCTTTTCTATAATTGTTCAGTATATTTATTTATGCTTTCAAATGATAATTTTAATATCTATAAATATGATCTAATACATAGACTACAATATTTATAAAAGAATGTATCAAAAAAATTATTGGTTTTAATAATAAATATAATCAATAAAATTGATTTTATTATTTTTTTGTAATTAAATTGAAATTTTTGTAATTCTCGAATTCAAAATCAACAGAATGCAAACCAAGCACTTTGATTATTTGCAATCAATATTTCAAAATATGAAATACAAAGTTCCATCAAATATTGTATAATCAAAAATCTTTATTATAGATCCATTAAATTTTGTGTTTCTATCATTTTTTATTTCATGTATAATAATAAAACGAAATGGCGCTCAACCTTGCCAAGATTATCAAGTAAGAAGAGATCACAGATATGTTTATGATTTGTTTTAATTTTTGTTGATAGATGTCCTTCCTATTAGCCGCAACATATTTTATGAAGATTTTTGATGTTGCAGATAAATCGTTCGTAAAATGGTAAATAATTATAATTGCTAACTGAACCTTTATATTTTATTTATACGAAATCATGAAATAAATTTATATGTTCTTTTTCTTCTATATTAATATGAGTTCATAAATATTTTATTTATAAATTGATTGCATTTTTTTATCGCATATAGGTTATGTTCTTTCGACTTCTAACTTTCATACTTTTCATCTAATTGCATCATAAAATTTCAATTTCTCAAAATTAACCTATCACGATCAATGTTTCGAACTTCGTAAAAAAAATAATAATGAATTAATTAATTACATATGAAAAAATAGAATTTATATAAAATGATAATTATTATATGATAATAATTATGCAATTTTGTTATTTTTTTTTTATATTGTTATTTTGAATGAATATTTTTAAAATATTTAAAATATTTAAAATTATCATACAAAATATATTTTTTTTTTTATGTAAAAATTTATTTCTTACATATATTTAAAATATTAAAATATTTGTTTGTTTTTAGTTTCAGAACTTTTCTATCTGTAGAGCCAGCCTTATAGGTATATCAAGATCTACTCGATCTAAAAAAAAACTTCCCAGAGATGGCTCAACAATATGTATTTACAATGTTTTGTTACGATCACAATTATCTCAAATCACAAATATACAAGGTTTATCAGTGAGTTTCTTTTCAAAATGTTTTTAAAAAAAAATTATTAATTTGATTAATTATATTCTATCTTTTTAGATCAGATTCTATTCAAATCCAGCAAGGAGACCCAGTTTTTTTTCTCAATTTCTTGAGAATATCAAACAAGAAATGCAAAAAAATAAAGAGATGAAAGAATCTTTGAAAAAGTTTAGAGAAGAAGCAGAGAAATTAGAACAATCAGAAGCATTGAGATCTGCCAGACAAAAATTTCAAGCAGTTGAATCTGAAGCTACTAAAGGATCAGAGGCTTTGAAAGAGAAATTAGAATCCTTAAAGGAAAAGGTGCAAATGAAAAAAAGTATTTTATTATAATAATAAAATTTAAAAATATTGTACATATTAATTAAAAAATGATGTATAGGTACAAGAAGTTCTTGAAGAAGCAAGTAAAACTGAATTAGGTAAAAAAGCTGGTCAGTTAAGTGAGGAAATATCAAAATCTGCAAAAGGAGCAGCAGAGACAATATCTGAAAAAAGTCAGGCTTTAGGCAAAACAAGTGCATTTCAAACAATATCACAAACTGTAGAAGCTGTGCGAGAAGAATTAGATCATCAAGGAATGCATGGTAATTATAATTAGAGAATTTACGTATATATATAAATATACAGTAATATATTTTTTATTTGAATCAATATTGTAGGAAAAGTATATGTTCCACCTAAAAAATTAAGAAAAAGAAAAGATGTAATAGAATCAGTAGATAGCAAAGTTGTTCAACCAAATGCAGAGGCCACAGGTGTTGAATTACATAAAGATTCTAAATTTTATCAGTCATGGCAGAATTTTAAGGTATGTCATTTAATTTAAATTACATTTATAGAATTGTTGATGTTTATAATAATTATATTTTTTCAAGGATAAAAATCCATATGTGAATAAAGTATTAGAATGGAAAATCAAATACGAAGAATCGGATAATCCTGTAATTCGTGCTTCCAGATTATTGACAGAAAAAGTTACAGATATAGTCGGTGGACTATTTCAAAAAACAGATTTATCAGAAACACTAACAGAAATTTGTAAACTAGATCCTAACTTTGATAGAATACAATTTTTAAAATATTGTGAAACGGATATTATTCCAAATATTCTAGAAGCTATGGTTAGAGGAAATCTTGAAATTTTAAAAGATTGGTGTCATGAAGCTCCATATAAATTAATAGCACAACCATTAATACAAGTAGAAAAATTGGGATATCAGTTAGATAATAAAATTTTAGGTATATTTTATATTTTATATCAATATTTTACTTCATATAATTATTTCACGTAAATAAAACATTTAATTTCAGATATTAACAACGTAGATTTAATAATGGGCAAAGTAATGGAACAAGGACCAGTTTTAATAATTAGTTTTCAGTGCCAACAAATTATGTGTGTGAGAGATGCTAAAAAGAATGTTATTGAAGGAGATCCTGAAAAAGTAATGCGTGTTAATTATATTTGGGTATTGTGTCGTGATCCTACAGAACTTAATCCAAAAGCTGCATGGCGTTTACTTGATCTTAGTGTAACCAGTACTGAACAGTTTGTATAGTGTACAGTTTAGGTATGAATTTGATTGAAAATTTTAAAGAAATAGATGTGAATATGTGATTGAAAAATAAGTAAGAACTGTCACTTTCTTTTCTTTTTTTATGGTTTCTAATGCAGTATGTATTGAAAGAGAAGCCTGAATGATGGATATTAATTCTTATGATTTAAATGATTACTTTCAAATATACAAATTTAGTTCTGTAGCTTAAGCTATGGAAATGTTATAAATTTTATGTTGAATTTTGATTTATATATAAATTTATATAAGTATAAATATTATATAAATATAAAAGTAAATTATATTGTAGATATACTTATTAAAACACGATAGTTTATTATTATATTTTTCTAATATGTTCAAATAATACAATTATATTATTTATATAATTAAAATATAAATTAAAAATTTGTTATTTTTAGGATTATAAAATTATCCTTATATATCAAAAGATAATTATCAATATAAATTACTGTACAATCATATTTTATAATCATATATAAGTATATCATTTGAATTAATGTACGAAAAAATAAGCAAATTTTAGTAATTAATTTCTGTACATATTTAAAATATTGACATTGACATTAAAATGCTAAAGAATAGAGCCTAACAAAATATATATCGAATACCAAATATTTATTTTGCACGGATTATATAATATAAAAAATAATGTAAACATTTTATAAATCAACAAAGATTGTATATATTTTCATGTTCATATTGCATAAAAATGCATAATTTATTAGTACATTTATTATTTTTTAAAATATGTAATATATTTGTTTTTTTTTCCAAATACCAATAAGATTATGATTATAAGTATATTGTACAAATAAATTCAATGTGTAAAATTAAAAAAAAAGATTTTGAAAAAGAAATTAAAATTTTTTCATTTGGTCTTCTTTTCATATTTGTAATCAAATGGAAATTGCACAAAAAATGTTAAATCAAAAATATATCTTTATTCATAATTGATTCATTTAATATATATAATTAAATTTTTTAAAAATTTTATTATAAAATTTTATTGAGTCTAATTGAATATTAATGAAATTATTTAAAAATATTTCAAATTTTTTTTGTGCGGTTTAACAAAATATTTTTTTAATATAATTTCTTTATAATATCAACAGTTCACTTATATTTTTATTAAAAATTAGAAAATTAAAATATATTTATGTAACAAGTATATTTTTCTATATTTCCTTTTCTATAGTTTCTTTTTTCCTTTATATTATTCCCTTATATTATACATATGTATTAACATAAACATTTTTTTTTAAATATTAAAGATATTGAACTTATATATATATATATATATATGCAATATATTTATAATTTTATAATTATTAAAAAAATATAATTATTAAAATACAATTTAATTAAATATTGTATGTAACTGAAAAAAATATGAAACTACGAGTGCATATAAAGATATAGCTAAATATTAATTATTAACGCTAAATATATAAATATATAAACTAAAATATTTTTATGTTACATTAATTGAAAATGAATATAAATATATTTAATATTGAGAAAAATTCTTCGAATTATTTATATTAAAAAATCTAATAATGATAATACAATAATTTAGTTGCTATTAATTGAGAGCCGCCATGATATGTATATGTCTGCCTTTTGTATCACCAATGCAGTAACGTAATAGAAGCATCTGGACTATCGGTAGCAATTCCATAAAGACGGATGCACATTTTTGAAATATTTTGATTTATTCGTACTTTTTAATCATTTATGCGTATTGCCGAATCTGTATTAGTGAGATTTTTTAATGCATTTATGAATACGTAATAATATAGTTCGGTTCGCTTGCCTTCAAGAACACGTAACTGGTTGTTTCTTCAGAAACATGGCTGAATATCATTTCGATGGTGTGGTGAAATTGTGTGTACAGAATTATTAAAACGACATTTTGGTCTTAAATACGTTCACGTATTATAATAAAATGACATCGATACACTTTGTCGTACATCCGTTACCTGGAACAGATGATCAGTTAAATGATAGGTAAGGAAACATATCTGTTATCGGTTTTTCATTAATATATCTCTAGTATGTCTGCTTCTCTCCGTATTGAAAAGATCCGTTCATTGTTCATTTCTAAATATGCTTGCTCATATCAATTAGCATATATTTTCTATGCTCTTTCTTCGAATCTAAATTCTAAAACTTTCTAGCCTTTGCAATGACTAATAATTTAGCGGTATAACATATAACATTTAAAAGTTAAAGTTTTGTTGTCACATCATTATATTTCTATTAAATGATACATATGTACCAATCATTGTAAATAAAAAATACAAAAAATTGGAAATATTAATTTAACCATCTTTTTCAGTATTCAATCTAAAAGATTATATATATTCATATGTATAGTATGTATAAGAAATATGTATGATACATGTATGTATGTATATCTATCTATATATATATAATATAGATAGATATATATATATATATATATATATGGATGTATGTGCACGCGCGATATACATATATATGTATATATCTGTATAGATGCTAAAGTAATGTACATGAAAATATATTATATACACATATACATATCATATATATATATTTACATATATATCATATATATACATATATATACATATATATGTACAGATTCTAAAAAATCATTTTATTCTATTTTTAATATTGTATCTTTTTTTTATTGTATGATATATATATATATATATATATATTATTTGAAGAATCATTTTTATGTAATTTTATTTTATACCTTTTTTCTTTTCTTATTCCTTTCATTTGTTATTTATATAATATTTTTAATTTTTCATTATAAAATATTTCAATCTTCTTTGATATGTTTATATCTGAAATTAAATGATATATAATTATATCTAAGTAATGATAACATTTACCTAAATTTATAAAAATTTTATTTTATATATATATATATATATATATATATTTCTATTTATGTTGTTATATAAGTATTTTAGATATATATATATAATGTATATATATGTCTATATATTATATATATATATATATATGTATATAATCCAATGAAGAAAATTTATTTTTTAAATATTTGTTATAATATTTAATATACATATGTTACAATATAAAAATTATTTATATGAATATGTTCTTTATCTTATTTATATATGTGTATATTAAAAAATTTTCAAGCAAAAAATAAGAAAGATATTCTATTTGAAATTTAATTTTATTCAAAATATATGTTTTAAACTATGTATATATATATTATATATATATAATTAATTCAATAATATTTTTTTATGTATTTTAAATTTTTTCAGATTGAAGGAAGTGGCAGAAAAAATCAACAGATATGGATTTGTAACACTACCAGCATTTAGTGGATTGAAGGTTCCAGTAAAACATATTGTGGTTGGTCCAACACATATTGCCCTTCTTACAGAAGATCATAAAATTTGCAGAATTGCATTTACAGTATTGTCAGATAGATTGGATTTGAGCAAAAATGAGCCAAATAGAAAGTGAGTCATTTTTAATTTATTACAAATAATATTTATTATATTATGCAATTTCATACTTTATTTTTTTATTGTTCTAGCACAAATAAAAACCATGTTGATAACTCTAATTCAGCACCAAATGGCGGTACTGGAAGTAGTGGAAGTGGAAATAGAGCAGGAATGTCTAGATCACGTGCCAGAATTATGCGTGGTAGTTCTGCAATTCGTGGAGGTAGTAGTAGTGGAGGAAATAGCAGTGGAGGCAGAATAGGTCCTCCAGGTGTAATTATGGGCGGAGGAAGTGGTAGCAGTTCGCGTCCTATTGCATCTGTACCTGCTCCATTTGTACCGGAAGATCTTATTACTCAGGCTCAAGTGGTACTGCAAGGAAAAAGTCGTAATCTTATTATTAGAGAATTACAGGTTTGTTTGATTGATGTATTTTTCGTTATATTATTAAAATTTAAATTTAATTGGAATTTTATTAATATATTTTTTATAGCGTACAAATTTAGATGTAAATTTAGCAGTAAATAATTTACTGTCACGGGATGATGAAGAAGGTGACGATGCCGAAGATGCAGCAGATACTTATGTTCCAGAAGATCTAATTTCGTTATTAGATGGTGGATTTAGCAATGAACATTCTGTAATAATTGATGCAGATTCTATGTTTCCTGAAGATATGTTTGGATATACAGGAATGAGAAAGTAATGATTTTTTAATTGCTTTATTTAGAAGAAAAAAATATTTTTAATTTTTATATTTTTCTAGTCGGGGTAGTTCTTCCCGTAGAATAGGTAATGATAGAGAAGGTGAACGTACTTCTGAACGAGATCGAGATCGAGATAATTTTAGTAAATGGAGAGATCGTCAATATTGTGGTCCAAGACGTTGGCTGGAATCAGCACTTAAGGATTCTTGGGATAAAGATTCTGGTAAAATTAAAATTTTTTCTTTTTTCAATAAGTTTGTATTTTAATTGTTAATATTTTAATTTATATTCAAAAAATTATTTAGATAATAAAAAGAAAGAACTGGCTTCTCAGAGTCCATTATGGATATCAGAAGAATTAGAATGGTGGCATGAACGCAGTAGCGATCTTGCTCCTCGTTTTATACAAATTGCTTCACTTTATAGTGAATTAATTGCTGTTTCTGCTGGAGGACAATTGTATCAGTGGAAATGGTCAGAATCTGAACCATATAAACATCCAGAGGTGATTATTAAAATAATATATTAAAAAAATTTTATTTCAATATTTTATTTTGATATATTTTATATCAACAATGATTATAAAAAATAAAATTAACATTTATTATAGAATCCAAATATACATCATCCAAAAGCTCCATGGTTAGCGGTAACAACTGAAAAAATAGTTAATATATCTGCAACAGCTATTCGATGTTCCATTAGTACTGAATCTGGCAAAGTAGCTACTTGGCTTGATGAACTTGTAGGGCATGTCGCTTCTCGTCTTGAACATCCTGCTCAAACTTTCACAGAATTTACATTGGATAAAATTGTATCTCTTCATACATGTGCTCTATATACTGTTGCTAAACTCGAAAGTGGTGCATTATATTGGTGGTAAGATGAAAAATTATTCTTTTTAATTATTTTTATTTCAAAAAATTGTTAAATGTAATCTTATTATATAGGGGTGTATTACCTTTTGCACAACGTAAAAAATTATGGGAAAAATATAAGGCTAAATCACGAAAACATAGATCATCCACAGTATCATCAAACGATATTAGTTATGGTGCACATGTTTGTATGAAAAATAGTCCTATATATCATCCTGGAGCAATAGGTAATTTATTAAATATTATATTGTATTTAAAAAAAATCTTAAATCCAATATTGTATTTAAATTTTAATATAATTAAAAATATAATTAAAAAAAATTTTAAAAATTAAAAAAAATATAGTATTAAAGATGATACTTTATATATATATTTTTCTATAAATTGATGTATTTTCAAGGATTTACCATTGCTAATGGAATTCCAAAAGTAGGACAATTATTAGGAGCAGCTTGGAATTTGGATAGCACTTACAGATTTAAAATATTACCGGCTGGAACTCATTTATCTAGTGTTAATACAGAAAAACGGGAAACAAATGGAAACAATGGTAATATTAATAAGACAAATCATAAAGAAACTGCTGATCGACTTGACATGCCTCCACCACCTTCACCAGCTTCAAGTACATGTAGTGATACTGGTAGTATCACAACAAGTCATAGTAATATCACTTCTTTATTTATTTTAATTTATTACTTAAATTATTTACTTTAATTTATAATATACATATATTAATTTACATATTCATTAATTTTATAGAAAGACAAAAACGCGTTGCACCTCGAAATGAAGGAGAATCAGAACGAAAAGATGAAGAAGAATGGCAGTTAAAAGATGTTGTTTTTGTAGAAGATGTAAAAACAGTTCCTATTGGTATATTTTAATCATTAAAAAATGAATAAAATGTTATATAATTTATATTATATATTATATTAATTAATATCTTTTATATATGCAGGCAAAGTTATAAAAGTGGATGGTTGTTATGTTGCTGTAAAATTCTTTTCAAAAGATTCAAAAGAAAAAGAAATTAAAGAAAAAGATTTCAGTACATCAGATTTTAAAGATTTAACAACTGAAGAATTAATTAAATTGTTAGCTGATTGTAGATTGTTAAGGAAAGATGAAATACAGGTAAATTAAATATTGAAATTAAATTTTATCAAAGCGAATCATGATAAGAACAGTTATGTATAAAATTTATTATGATTATAAATTTAGGTAATAAAATCATCTATGAATCCAAGAGCTCCAGATTGTTTTCAACGAACTCCTAGAAGGGTGAATATCGTTGAAGGATCACATGATAGTATTTTAAGCATTGCTACTGATGGGCAAGGTAAAATTTAAAAAAATCATAGTTAATGAATAATTAATATCATTAATAATCGATTAATTATAGGAATTCATGCAATAGTGAAAAGTGGAAACAAATTAAGTTATGTTGTATATAATTTAAGTACAGGGAGATATGTACAAGATTGTTATATTCCATCGGATGTATCGTCATTCTTGGGTTTACAACCACAAAATATTAGCTTGACAAGCTCAGGAGAAGTATGTAATTTTCATTAAATAAAAATATATCTTATTTTTAATATAATAAGAATATAATTTATATATAATTTTATACTAGAACATCGAGTGTTCTATGATACTTAGAGATGGAAATAATACAATCTATCCATTAGCAAAAGATTGCGCTGATGCTATCCGTGATCCAAATTGGTTGGATTTAGTTCCAGTTCAATGTATTGGTGCTTCGACTATTCCTATACCAACTTGTTCCAATTCAACTAATATGAAAAATCAAGTTGCAGTTATTGCATTAGCGTTTGATAATCTCCTGTTAATGCCACGTATATTAAGGTGCGACTATGAAAGTATTAAACAGGTTTTTTGCAATTTAGAACAAGATCACAGTAAGTATAAGTATAGTTATTCTTTGATTTTATAAAAATATGGTATATGTATAAAATATATGATATATATTATTATATATATAATATATATGTATATATATATATATTATCTTTTAGAAAATAATACAACACAAATTCAATCAATATTAATGGAACGTTGTGATGGTAATCGTAATATTTTACATGCTTGCATTAGTATGTGTTCACCAACTTCAAACAAAGAAAATGATCAAGGTATTAAATACATTTTTTACATATGTAATTTACATAAATTATAGATTATTTATTCTTTATTTATTAATTTATTTATAAGGTATAGAACGTGAATTAGTTTCAAACACTGTTGATGGTCCATCTGCACCTATTGAAGAACCAATTCCAACTTTAAGTTGGCCACCAGAAGCATTTGATAATACATCAGGAGAAGAAGATAGTTTGCTTAGTATTGGTACTGCTAGTATATCTATGATGAATAAATCAGGTAAAAGTGTATTGAATACCTTTTTATTTTTTCTTATTTTTAATTTTTACAACATTAATATTAAATAAATATTTATATATTTTAGGTGTTGGAGTAACATCAAATAATACTTATATAATAGATTCTGTTGAAAGAAGAAATAATGCATTACTTATATTAAAATATATGTGCGAAAGTAGTGTTTTAGCACCACATCTGAAGGAGCTACTCACAGCAAAGTAATCACATAAAATATTAATAAATAATATACTTTTGCAATTTCGAGAAAAATATTCAAATATTTGTGTTAACAGAGATATCCAAGGCCAAACGCCATTAATGCTTGCTGTATCAGTTCGAGCATATCACGCAGCACTCATTTTATTAGACATTATTCAAAAAGTTGGAAGAGATCAGAAGGAATGTTCAGCTATGATACTTCCTGCGGATGCTAATCCAGATTTATCACCATTATTTGTTACTTGCTGCAATGATACTTGTAGTTTTACATGGACTGGAACTCAACACATCAATCAAGATATTTTTGAATGTAAAACTTGTGGTTTGATCGGATCTCTGTGTTGTTGCACAGAATGTGCTCGTGTCTGTCATAGGGGACATGATTGTAGAATAAAAATAACTTCTCCTACGGCTTATTGCGATTGTTGGGAAAAATGTAAATGTCGTGCACTCATCGCGGGTCACCAAGGTGCTCGTTATGAACTTCTTTGTCGGCTCGTAGTGAATACTGATCTAGTTACAAAAATAAATTCACGGTACATAAATGTGTAATAAATCGATAGAATTATTATAAAAGATCGAAATTAATCAATTATCTCTTTAATCTTTTTGTAGAGGAGAAAGTATTTTATTATTCTTGGTTCAGACCGTAGGAAGACAACTGATAGAGCAACGACAGTATCGTTCTGCATTACGACAACGTTCTACATCTGCGAGTCGTAAAGGACCTTCATCTGATGGTATTTAATTTTTTTAATCATTTAAATATATGAAGAATAATTACATAAAAAGAAGAAAATAATCACGTTTTAATCATAAAAAGGATTGGATACTTATGTACCAGATATGCCAGATCATGATTTAGAACCTCCTCGCTTTAATCGAAAAGCTTTAGAAAGATTATTGAATGATTGGCCAGCAGTACAATGCATGATTATGTCAGGAGTTTCTGTGAATGGAAATGAACAATTATTTGGAGATCAAGGACAATTATGTCGTCAAAGTGGCACTGCTCTTCTTGATAAATTTACTCATTCATTGTTATTTAAATGTAGTGCAGAGGTATAAAAAGATATAGATTTTATACTCTCATCATTGCAAGTAAATATATTACAAAAAATTTATAATATAACAAAAACTTATTTTTAGATGCTCGATACTCTTCTTACGACTTTAATACGAGAATTACAAAATGATACAATACCCGGACGACAAGAAGAAGCAAATAATGTTGCACGTCGATTTGTTCGATCTGTAGCTCGAATATTTGTGATTTTTACAATAGAAATGGCTCCAAATACAACAAAACGAAGAAGGTATGAAATAAATATTTCAAATTAAAGAATTTTTATTTTTTATATACTTTATATATTTTTAAACATATTTTAGTACAAGTCAAGCATTGCAACCTCTAATGAAATGTCGTAAAGTTTTCCAAGCATTAATTAAATTAGCTGTCGAAGAACTATGCGAGACTGCCGATTCACTAATAGCACCTGTAAGATTAGGTGTTGCTCGTCCGACGGCACCATTTACATTAACTAGTTCAGCAATGGAAGTGATCAATGGTTCTGAAGAATTATTTTCTATAGAACCATTGATACCTCATAGTGGTGTCAGCTCTCAAACTCTGGATGCAACTTTACAAACACAACAGGGAAACAATAATATAACCATCGCCAGAGATGTTTCTGCCATGGATGAGACAGAAGCTGGTGAAGGTATGTTCTATAAACTAACATAAACGAAAAATACAAATCGAGCTTTTAATATATAAAAAATTATTATAAAATTTCTATTAACATTTAATATTTAGAAAATAATTTTTTGTTCAGAAGGATTTATTATATTCATTATAAAGTAAATATTTTTTTCAAGACATTATTTTGAATTAAAATTATTTCATCAAATCTTGATTATAAAAAATCAAATTTTGAATTTAATTTTATTTTTATTTTATTTTTATTTTATTATAAAAATATTTTTTCATTATTTTTTATTATGTAATAATACTCATGTGTAAATAGAAGTTCCTATGGATGTGGATGGCGATATTAGCGAACATGAAGAATCTGGAGTTTCTGGAACTGTTGCTGGTCAGCCACTAGGTGAGATTGATAGTAATGGCGGAGGTGTAGGTGAAGAACAGGCGGGAGATGGTGAATCCGATACAGAACTTGATCTGTTGGCGGAAGCGGAAACAGAATCAGACTCTGATGATAATCACAGCAATCAAGATGCAGCATCCGCTCAACGCAGTGTACAAACTGGTGCTACAGCAGGATCTGATGGTGGAATGGGATCCATTTTATTGTTTCCGGAGGATGAATCTGGAGAGTCAAGTCAGCAAGAGGATGATGAAAGTGAAGCAGGAGAAACTGATGAACAAGATAACGAAGATTTTCAAATTGGAGATGATCAGTTGGAACGACGAAGGTATTTTTTTCTTTTCCAAAATTTTTTCCTTTTTTTTAATCACCGAGATGTATATGTATATATGCAGCATATATTAAGAGAATTTTATTTATATAATAATTTTTTCAACTATATTTATGAAAGTCATTATATCTTATTACAGTGGTTCATCTGGTCATTTACATCGTAATAATCTTGCTCCTGTTTCTATGCAATGGGCAATACGTAATCGCGATTCAAGTATGCGTACAGCTGGACTGCGGGTAACAGGTGGCAGTAATCTGGTTTTTATTGATTCTGCATCTTTAAGACGTACTACTGCAACATCTGCAGTTGCAGCTGCACAAGAACCTATAATTATGGGTACTAGTACGACTTGTTTGGCACGTGCATTTGGAATTGTTATTCGACAGATAGCAGATCTTTTAGTTATGATGCAAGATTATAAAACGCTAGCACCTTCTTTGCCACGATTAATGGAAATAACTTATCAAGATGCACTCAACTTACAGGTATGACACGCATTTTATAATATTTTAATAAAATAATTGAGATTAAATAAATTTATAGAATAGAATAAAAATGATTTAAATGATTGTAGATGTATCTTGAAGGACATTTAAAACCCACATGGGATTGGTTACTCACGGTAATGGATGCCACAGAAGCACAATTGAGATTTGGAGTATCTTTAACACGTAGTGCAGATCCTACACATCCAGAACATCCATTGAACAATGCTTCATCATTGTCAGGAGGAAATTTTTCTGGACTGTTAAATACAGCAGCTTTATCGTTAACATTACAATCTAATACAGGTCGGAATCAACGCAGTGGTATCGCTACGAGCTCCAATATCTCCACACCACAAGCTTCTACAAGACTCACCGTTGGTTTTGCAGGCGTTGGCGAACCTTCAAGAAACAGTAGAGAACGCGAAGGTATCATCTAGTATTTTTATATTTATATAAATATATATTTATATATTTCAGCAATCATTTGGATGCATTCCGATTATATTTTTATATTATATAAATAAGAATAAGAATAATGATTAAACATTAATATCTTTAGGTGGGGATGTATATTTGGCGAGGCGTGAATTTTTGTCCTATTGCCTATCCTTAATGCGTGCTCACAATGCCGAACATAGGGACAGTTTGCCGGTATTAGATGTTTCTGCTTTACGCCATGTAGCATATGTTTTCGATGCATTAGTATATTATATGCGTTCACTATCGGAACCAATATCATCACGAGGAGAAAGCCAAAAAGAACCATCAAATTATTCAAGTTGGAACGATCAGGTGTGTATTACATAATAATATATTTTCCTTAAAAATATATATTTAATACGAGTTACAAAAATATAATCATATATCACAGGATGAAAATGATAATGATGAAGGAGAAGAATATAGTTCTCCAGTTCCTACTGCTCTAGAGACAGATTCTGTCGATTATCCTGATTTACTTCAAGTTCCTATTTGCGGACCAGGAAGTAATAGTAGCAGTACACCAAAAGGAAGAAAGCATCCTTTTTTGCAACGATCAGATTCTACTTTATGTCTTGGCTGCCCTCCTCTTGATCCTTTTGACACTGTCATGAGTGAAGCTTTACCATTAGCTGACCAACCACATTTATTGCAACCCCATTCAAAGCGAGAAGATCTTTTCGGCATACCAAGACAACCAACAGCAAACGCAGGTCCTAATCAGAATCCTTTAGAAGGATTACCAACAAGACTTAGTCTATCTGCACGTGGTGCTGATAATCAGAACACTCCTACACCAACATTTAGCCAAATTATTCAAAGATCTGCTTTTGCGTCATCAGATGCAAGACGTAATTCTGTAACAATTGGAGATTCAACATCTGCTAAGCATACGGTAATATTTCCTTTACATAATATATAATATATATTTCCTAGGAAATTGTAATATATATAAAATTAAATTAAATTTATTTATTTATTAAATTAATTAAATTTATTCATTTTTTCCCTTTTTTTTGTATTGAAATTTTCGCATAAGAAATAGCAAATTTTATTTTAATTTAAATTTTATTATATTGTTTTAAAGAATTTTATTTTTATATTATTATTTTCATGATGATAATTTTTACATGTTCACTAAATCTTTTATGAGATACAATTATTTATGTTAAAAAAATGAAATATGTGGATTTATTTTCCATATTATAGGAAAAGGCAAAATCATTTAATCACACACTTGTCGCGGAGCAAATTGATCGAGCTCCAATTATAGTTTCTACCAATAATCAAAGCGATCAAGCAGGAAATACCAAATCTAATAAGGATATATGTAAAATAAATAGAAGTGTTATTGTTAGAGCTGGAACCGTTTCGGTAAATATATGTAATTTTAATATATAATTTGCAATAAAAAAAGAATTATAAATTATTACAAACTTATAAAAAAATATATAAGCTTTACTAATGTATTAAAATATAATATTTTATTTTAATTTTAAAGGAACCAAATTCAAATAAAACTAGTGCATCAGAAATGATGTCTACATCAAATGAAACAATTGAAAATACAACAGAAGAGATGGACACTTCTGGTTCGAATCAGGAAACATCTATATCCCATGAAACAGTTGAAACAAACCCAGTTTCATCTATTGGAACCAATATATCTCATAATATTTTATTGGGTCGTTGGAGTTTATCTCTTGATCTATTTGGACGAGTTTTCATGGAGGATGTTGGATTAGAAGCTGGTTCAGTTGTATCCGAATTAGGAGGTTTTCAAGTAAAAGAAGCGAAATTCCGAAGAGATATGGAAAAACTTCGGAATGCACAACAAAGAGATATTAATTTGTTAAAAGTAATTAATTGATATTTTAAATACACGAAATATATTGCAATATATATATATATATATAATATAAACAAATTTTTTGTTCAAGGTCGAACGAGACAGAACACAGTTATTAGTGCAAACAATGAAAGAATTAAATACACATTACAATTTATATAATAGGCGTGCTACTAATGCGCCGCCATTAGCAGTGCATCGTGTTAAAGTGACTTTCAAGGATGAACCTGGAGAAGGCACTGGAGTAACTAGAAGTTTTTATACTGCAATTGCAGAGGTTTGTTGTATCATAATAGAAATTACTTTGGTTTTTTATTTTAAAAATATAAATATATATATATATATATTTTTTTTTTTTAAAGGCATTGCTTGCAAATGAAAAACTGCCTAACCTGGAAGCTGCACAAGTGGGATCAAAATATACACAATATAATGTTCTTCGAAAGCTAAAAAGTAGAGATCGTGACCATGATTTAAGACGACAAGTAAATATAATAATACATATAAAAAAAGAAAAAAAATTAAAAAATGTTTTTTTTTTTGTTTATGGGAGCTATCTCATTACAGAATCCTCGATCTTCTGGAAAATGTCGAGAGACACGTAGAACATTATCATTTGAAGCTCGTGTTTTTCATCCATCCAGTTCTGTTGAAGGAACCAGTAATTCTGGAGCTGGTAGTTCCTCCTCCAATTCTCATCCATTACCTGTTAGTCATCCAAATAATGATCACTTGACTATGCATCAACTACAATTTGGAGACAGACTATATTCAAAAGTATTTAATAATAATAATAATAGTAATAACAACAATAATAATAGTAATAATTACCACATATTACCAGACTATTGTTACCTTTTACAGGTTTATGCATTGCAACCCGCATTAGCTGCTAAAATAACTGGTATGCTGTTAGAGCTGCCCCCTGCACAGCTGTTGATGTTACTAGCTTCAGAAGATGCTCTGCAGCAAAAAGTAGAGGAAGCATTTGAAATAATACGTAGTCATAGTCAGGAATCGGCAAAAGAAGCGTTGTTGGATCTCGATGTATTCAGTTTGATTGCACGTTGCGGAGCTAATAAGAAAAAAATTGAGAATAGTATCTTGGATGATACTGAAGATAATGCTCCTCTTTTTTATTCTCCGGGAAAAAGAGGTTTTTATACTCCGCGACAAGGAAAGGCCAGTTATGAACGATTGAACGCATTCAGAAATGTAGGCAGGTTGGTACAGAAATAATTAATCAAGTTATCATATTAATAATAAAAATAATTATAAACCATTAATTAATGAAATTAAATAAATTTTTCAGACTTATAGGATTATGTCTTTTACAAAACGAGTTATGTCCAATATTTTTAAATCGTCACGTGATCAAATATATTTTAGGAAGACCAATTCGTTTTCATGATCTTGCATTTTTTGATTCTGTAATTTATGAAAGCCTAAGACAACTTGTTATTGATTCCGAAACTAAGGATAGTAACAGTTTATTTTCTGCTCTTGATCTTACATTCAGGTAAATTCATGTTTTTGCTTTAAATCCTTTATTCTCTTTAATATTTTATATTTGATTTCTATGATATATAATATGCATTTCATTATTTTAGTATTGATTTATGTCCCGAAGAAGGAGGCGGATCGATTGAACTTATTTCTAATGGGCGTGATATAGAAGTAACTGCAAATAATGTCTATGATTATGTTCGAAAATATGCGGAAGTACGTATGATTAAGGTACAAGACAAAGCTTTGCATGCCATGAGAGAGGGAGTGTTCGATGTACTACCCGAAGGAGCACTCGATGGTTTAACATCTGAAGATTTGAGACTCCTCTTAAATGGAGTCGGTGACATTAATGTTTCTGTTTTGATATCATATACTTCCTTCAATGATGAATCAGGAGAACCTGCCGATAGATTAGCTAAATTTAAACGATGGTTATGGTCTATTGTTGAAAAAATGTCTCATTCAGAACGACAAGACTTGGTAAGAGGTTACAATTAGATGTCTATAATAATAAAAAAATTTTTCTCTTAAACAAATTGCTATACTTTTTAGAAATGATGCATTCTTTATTTCTTTTTTAGGTATATTTCTGGACAGGATCTCCAGCACTACCGGCAAGTGAAGATGGTTTTCAACCAATGCCGAGTGTGACATTACGACCAGCAGATGATCATTTACCAACTGCAAATACATGTATTTCCCGACTATATCTTCCATTGTACAGTTCTCGTCACATATTAAGACATAAACTACTACTTGCTATTCAAACAAAAAATTTCGGATTTGTATGAATATATAGATTCTATATATATAAATATATATATATATATAATTATATGTATACATAAGATATATATAATATAATGGATATTATATATACATTATGTATATTATATATACTATGTGACCATGTTTGTGCGTAATAGCTCTAAAAAGAAGTCACATTATCGATAATGATATAAGAAACGAAAAAGAAGTTGTATGTTGTTATTTTTTTCCTTCCTAAAAAAATTTATAACATTTATAAATTTGTAAGGTGTAATTATGAATTCTGATTTCTTTTATTGAACAAAAAGACGTGGTTTCCATCATAATAAGATTTTATATTAAAGTGTCATCTTTAGTCATTATAGTAATCGAATAAAAACATTCTTAAAAATTACAAAAGAAAATCGATTAATAGCAATCCCGTATCATCAGAAATAATTGTTTTTAAAATTTCTGCCACTTGTTTGTATATATTGTATCATACCAATACATTTTTTGTTAGGAATTTTAACAAATTATTATACAATTAAAAATTTTTTATTAGGCATGTTAAGATGTAACATAAAATGTTGACAGGAAGTTGTAGATTTTTTTTTAATGCATACCAGTAATAATTGTTTCCCTGGATTTCAGCATGTCGTTGATTATATATAATACATATCGTTTTAAAAATCAGACTACAACACGACAAATTACAAAATATGAGAGATTTGATATTTAATAATAATGAAAATTACATAGTTTTGCGAATGTAAAAACTATTTTTATGAATGAAAATGATAACAAAATATCAACATAAAATCACAAGTAATTTAAAATAGTACAAATATCTTTCAAGCATTAAATTCTTAAATTGAATTTTCTTTTTTTAAATCAAATTTATGGTGGATGAAATTGGCCAAATGCAAAGGTAATAGGAAAAATAATCTAGGAATGTCTAGCTGCCTATTTCATATTGTTATATACTTTCTTTTTTTTTAACATGTTCAAAATCTTGAATCTATCATAAAACAATATCAACTCCATTACTTATGCTGCTTAATCTTGGCATGCACTCAATATATGTCCTTGTTTCTGTCTAAGATCGTAACAATATATATATATATCCAAAATGATTATCATTTTGAAAGAAAATTGAATTTACAGATTTAAATTATTATTTATATATATATTTCCTAAACAGTAAACTGAAATAGTAAAAAATAATCTATTATCTTTAATTTACTTAAAAAAAAGATTACTAATGCTAATATGTATAATATAATAAATCTCATTGTTTATAAATTTCTAAAAATCGTAAAGGTATATACAATAATTATATTATCCGTTATGTACTTGACAAAGTATTAATAGAAACTTATGTACAATGGTTACCTATTGACCACTTCCTGAATTGTTTTGGGGTAATTTTGCTGTTGATTGGTTCAATTGAGCCAATGTTTCTGGAGTCGCGTGTGCTTTCAGAATTGAATTTTCAGCTTCCAATTGATTTATACGATCCATAAGCTCAGCTATTTTTTCCTTGAGTACTTCAACTTCTTCTCGTACAGCAAACATCAAATGACTCTTAACAAGATCCTACAAGAAAATATTCTATTAATTTCAATATTATTTTCTATTATTGAATAATTATTCCTATAGTAAAATATATATAGCTTACCATGGCTTGCTCAATCTTATTATCAATTGCTACAGCGCTAGTCCCCGACATACTGCAATAAAAATTACATGCGAAAATTTATTTATGAAGATGCTGAAACATGTAGATGCTGTAGCAATTAAATTCACAATCTTGTTAAAAATTAGTTTTCTGTTTCTAAAAGGAGAAATTTCTATTAAATACTCTTTTAGTTAATAATACTAAAGATGGTATATATGAAAACTATCTGTGAATATGTATGATTTCAATAATTTAAGACATATTAAATAAAGTGTACCTTTCATTATCTTCGAGGGTATGATGTTCATCACTGCCTTGAGTCACTTCGGTTAATGATTCTAAAAGAGTAGTATCAGCAGATTGGGTAGTGGATCCAGCTACAATCCCTGAAATAGAATCCTGCTCCGGATCTGGTTGATGAAATGTTATATTTCCCTGTTGTATACCACCTACAACATTTTGGCAGCTAGCTGATACTTGTGCCATTTGTACTTGAGTATTACTACCAGAAGTTGTTGGTTGTATTTGAGATGATGGTATCACTTGAGATTGTACTGGTGCACCAGGAGCATGAATAGTTGATGATGTTTGTTGTGCACCTGTTTGAGGAACTTTATGAATATTTTGGATGCTCTGCATTCCTTGTATGGCAGTCAATGGCTCAGATATTTGAGTCATTGTTTTTGGATTAGGTATTGATTGTTGAGGTTGTTGCTGCTGCTGTGGTTGTTGTTGCTGTTGATTTTGAGGATGTTGTTGTTGCTGTTGTTGAGGAGCATGTTGTTGTTGTTGCGAAACTAGAATATTAGGTGCCTGTGATGTTGGTACAGGTGTTTGCTGCACAGAAGGTTGACAAACATTTTGGACTGGTAATGATTGATTTTGTGTGCTCACTGTCACATATGTATCTTCTTTTGAATGAGGTATATTTTGTTGAGATGTTACATTGCTACTACCAGTTTGTGTTATAATAGGAATAGAACCTTGGGGCATACTTTGAGGTTGAGTCAAATTATTGGGATGAGTTGGTTGTAGATTAGAAGGTAATGTGGAACCCTGGCCACTTTGCTGTTGTTGTTGAGATGCCAATTGTTGAGCTGAAGATTGAAAATATTGAGGAATTTGCGAAGGTGCCTGAACATTAGTTTGTGTTTGAACTTGCGTTGGATTATGCTGTGCATTGGGAGGAATTGAATTGCTTACTGCATAATTAGCACTTGAAACTGATGTAGAATTATTTGGTACACCAATTGATGTATGCACATCTGCATGTGCAGATACTTGTCCATTAGTATCAATGCCCATACCTTTATCTTCTGATACAATTGATTGTTTAGGTGCATCAGGTATAACAATTCCACTATCTGTTACTCCATATGATATGCATACCTCATTTGGATCTGATACTTTTGGTGTACTGATTGCTGTTGGTTGATTGACTGATGTATGATCCAAATAATCCATGCAAGTCCATCTGCCCCTTTTAAATGGTTCAGTACTTTCAATCTTAACAACTTTAAATCTCTCATTTCTACCATGTGAATGTACTTCACGTAAATCTGCATCTTGTTTAACATTACTTGAAAGTAAATTGATAATGTTGTTGTCGGTAACAGATGTAATATCCAAGGTATTGATATTGCTATCATTTACCGAATTACTGACATTATTTCCTTCAGAGGGAACAATTGCCAAACCATACTGAGAACTTGTAGGAATCACCGGAGCAGTGCTGAGGGCAGCATTACTGGTATTAAAAAATACATCCTCTTTGGAGAAAGTATCTTCTGAATAGCTAGGCGTTTCAATGTCAATGTCGGTGATACGCGAATGTTCGACCGAATTGTCCTCCGTATGCGATTCATCAAGATCATCATTTGAATCTTCACCGGCATCATTGCTCATACGAGAACCAACAGTAACGCTTGTAATCTGGAAAGACGATGTCTTTTTCCGACACTGGTTAGTGGCCGTCACGTTGCTCGAAGTAGTCAAACTAACCGGCTGATACAGTTTCTCTGGCTCTCCTAACCGAATCGTCTCAGTAGTTGTACGATGCACTGGATTCGATATTTTTCTACTACCATCCGATAGCTTATGGGATTTTCTGTGTACATTATCTGCCATTATTATAGGAACTTAGCATTCGAGACCCACGATCTTTGCATTCGTTGTTTTCTTGCATGTTAAAACCGACATCGCTCTTAGCCGGGGCCTTTCGGCTTCGAACTATTTCTCCCTATTACAATTGTCACAATTAACTTTCAAACAGACCGATTTTTATTCTTTATGGTAATTCAAATTATATTCATATTCTCATCTTATAGAGGTGTTGACAGTTCACCATTTCATCAATTTCACGGGGAAGAAGTGCATTCGCTCGAGTACCGTCCACTCGAAACGAATATTCACTCTTCGACAAATGCGGAATTGTCTTTTTCTTTCTTCACAGTCGATCACGTTACATTTAATCTCACGCGTTTACATATTACTATCTTGTGATCCAATTTTTCATTATTCATATCCTTTCTATTTTATTATACTAAATAAGCAGTTTAAAAATGGCTGCCAATTCACTCGTAGAATTACCACGAATTATATCTAGAACATCTGTGTGACTTTACATTACTAAAAATCTATTTTCATCCGCGATGTAAGTGCATCACGAGAAATAAGCATAGTACTCTTCTTTGACCCTTATCATGTAAATACGCCAGTAGAAATGTTCTAATCTTATTTATTTCTATATTGGATATATTACTTCTATATTTCTATACTTATTATAATTTATTCTTTAAACATTGAACAAAGTTTTTGTTAATTAAAAAATAATTCTGTATTATTTGTCCATTCTTATATTTTAAAATAATTATTATATTATTAATAAAAATTAAAAAAATAAAATTTATATATTTATAAAAATTAAAAAATAAAATTTTATCGAAATCTAAAACATATTTTCTTATTTATCAAATATTTTATTATTTTCATAAAAAGGAAGTTTAAATGTAACATAATGAAAATTTAAGTTTTATTCATATTATTTAATTTTTTATTTTTTTTATGATATAAAATTAATATATGCAATTATAATGTAACAATATGTCGATTTTAACAAAATGTGACATAATCTCATTATTCATATTATCCGCGTTTAAGTATCGATATATAGTCGTTATACATGAAATAAAAGCTTTAGTTTCTCGAAAAGAAAGTTTAAAAGAAACGAGAAAATCGAGCCTGCTATTAACGAGTTTCATAGTATATCTGTATTCTAAAGATGATTGAAATTACGTTTCTTCCTAACTTATAAAATTTATCAAACAATTAATAATTTGATTAATCAATAAAATTTATTTAAAGCATAAATTTTTTACGTTTATAACAAATCTGTAGAATTTTTTATGCAAAATCATAATAATCATGTTAAATACAATAAAAATAAATTTGAAAAATAAAGTACAAAAATCGAGTAAAATTATAAAACTTAATAAAATCGAGAACAAAAAACCAATTTCAAAAACTTTACCAGGTAAAAAAATAATTATAAGAAAAAATATAAAAAATTCATCCATATTGAGTTTAAATTTTTTAAAATATTGAATAAATATTTATTATTGAACAAATGTTGTTTAGTTTTTTTATAATATTAATATAGTTTTTCAGTATCCAATAAGTAATGAAAGAGATCATAGAGTATATGTTTGGGGTATGGCCGATCATGGTGCTCTTGGTACATTAAAATCAACAGTGTACGAAAAGGGTATTTCTTATATTCCAAAACCTAAAAGATTGTCTTTTGGAGAAAGGCATGATGTAACAAATATTGCTTGTGGTTATGGTTTTACTGCTTTTGCTGTGAGATCCAATGATAAAAATATTTTATTTGGAAGTGGAATAAATACAGATTCACAACTTGGTAAGAACTATATTAAAAATTATTTTTAAATTAGAAATAATTTATTATTAATTTGTTATATTAAAATTTAATTTTTCATAAATTATTTATATTTTTAATACATATATTTTAATATTCTTAATATGCTATTAGGTTTTGACGAAAAAGATAAAAAATTTCCCAATGGTTTAATAACTGAACCAAGACCTATTAATTTACCAATTAAAGATTCTTCTACTAAAGTCCTAGATATAGCAGCTGGAAGAGCACATTTACTTGTATTAACAAATGAAGGTTTATTTACATTAGGAAATAATGCATATGGACAATGTGGTCGTCCTATAATATTGAATGAAAATTACGAGAAAAGTACAGTTATTCATCACATACCTAGCATTAAGGGAAAAAAGATTAAAAGTATAACAGCTGGCCAAGATCACAGGTATAGAAATTCTTAATACTAGATATATAGTTCATTACAATATTTGAGAATTCTCCCTTATTGCTATATGATAGCATACTCTTGACAGAATCTGGTGAAGTTTATACCTTTGGCTGGGGTGCAGATGGACAAACTGGATTAGCACATTATCGAAACGAATATAGGCCAAGTTTAGTAAAAGGAGATTTGGCTGGACAACATATTATAAAAGTTGCATGTGTTGCAGATTGTGTATTAGCACTCAGCGGTATCTGCAATATTCATGTATTAATACTATAATAAATTACATAACTTTATTTTATATAAAAATAATATAATAAATAGATATCATATGTGATAATTACAGATAAAGGAAAAGTATTTGGTTGGGGTAATTCTGAATATGCACAGTTGTTTGTGGAAGATGGAAATCAACAAGTGAATATAGCCACAGAAATAGATAAATTGAAACATTTAGGTCATATTGTAGATATTGCTTGTGGTGGTTGCTTTTGTATGGTTTTAAACAGTAAGTAGTATTTATAAAATTATGTGTTTATAATTATGGTTTACAATAATTTAACATATGTATAATATAACGTATTTAATAGACACAGGTGATGTTTATGTGTGGGGTTTTGGTATTCTTGGTTTTGGTCCTAAAATTACAAAAATTGTGCAACCAACTTTAATTCCAGCTACACTTTTTGGAAATAATGCATATCAAAAAAATACAAAAGTAAGTCCATTTTATAACTAAAAAAGATAGAGTGTAAATAATATTTTTTTTAGGTGATAAAAATATTTTGTGGTATGAACCATCTTGCAGCTTTAACAAATACTGGTGATTTATATATGTGGGGTTGTAACAAATTTGGATCTTTAGGATTAGGAGATTGTAAAGATCAATATTTCCCCTTGAAGGTAAATTTATTATTATATTGCCAATAAAAAGTAATAAATAATAATTAAAATATGATAATTTCTATTATAGGTCAATGTAGGAGCACAAGTAAAAAAAGTTGCTTGTGGAATAGATCATACAGTTATTCTTTGTAAACCTTTTATTTAAAGCATAGTATATTCTCTGCATTATAAATTGATAATATATTATTTATAAAAGTTATGTACAAATTGTTATTTCATTATTATTTCTGTTATATAAAAATATTGTATACATAGTTAATTATTTTTAATTTTATAATATACACAAAATTACACAAAATTAAATTGATTAATAATGAATATATATTTAAATACATATTAAACAGAAAGTCATTATTCAAAAATATAATACTTGATACAAAACTTTTTATTGAGACTTAAAGCTTATTTTTTTTTGTCTATTATAATTATTTTATTTTTAAATTTATTTATAAAATTTGTTAATTAAATCATATATTTAAAAAATATAACATTATTATTAGAATAAAAGAATTAAATACAATTTTAGTTGCTCCACTAATACATACCATGTTTTCGTAAGATATAGTGTATTTTATTAAATTGGGAACTCTGCAAACTTGAAAATCTGAAAAAAATTTCAATTTCATAAATTATTATAATTATATAATTATAACTTTAAGTAATTATATAATTTTTATTAATTAATATGTTGATAAAAAATATAATATGATTTATTAATACATTGGAAATGAATTAATATCATGATGGAATTTCATAAAACATTAAAATATAATTTTTACTTACCAGTACATTTATAAGAAATACTGGAAGCATTTGAAGCTATCGATATATAAAGTGGTGGACATTCATGAATAAAATTAGCATCACTACAAGAAACAGTAATGCTATGTTCTTCATTTAATATTGATACACATGATTGTGATGCATTTGTTGTATTGATATCTAATGGTTCTCGTGACGAACATATAATTAAACTATCTGATTCAATGCCTTTAATCTAAAAATAATATATATTAATATTATAATATTTCATATAATTATAATAATTAATATATAATATTATATATAATATATATATAATATTTATGAAAATATTTACCTTTATTTTTGTCATATTATTACTGTTATAAAAATAATTAGGATGTAATTTATAAAAATTAATACCATTTGGTTTAACATAATCATCATATGAATTTGAAAATCCAGATGAAATATAATCTGATCCACACTGTGTATTAATCAAGCGTTTGGGAACTATAACATATTTTACGAGTAATAAAAATATTAAAAAAAATTATAAAATTAAAATTTATTTTATTTTACCTTGATTTATTCTTGGAATAACCATATCAACTATTGGTTTCAAAGTTTCTTCTGTATCTCCGATACCAATAGAAAATAAATCTGTCATACGATTGAGAGTTAAATCGAACCATGGATCTTTGGATCCATACGCCATAATAAAAATCATTGTATCTGAAAATATTAATAATGAATTATAAAAATAAATTTATCTAGTTTAAAAATATTACGTATCTATTACATTTATGTATAATTATAAACAATTTTTACCTGGAATTTGTTCTCGCATTCGCGATATAATTTGCAAACAATATTCTTTATCAGTTTTAGATATATCAGAAGTACGTGGAATAATTAAAACAATATCAGAACGTGCACCACCAACTCCACGACTACGTTCGGTATTAAGTTTATTCATCAGATACATTTCTAATTTCATGAGTGATTTAGGTAGATCAAAACCATGAGTAACTAAAAAAAAAAATTATTTATAACTTATAAAAAGTAAGTTATAAAAAAATATATTATAATTAATTCATTCTTAATTTCAGATTCACATACTATTTTCATAATGCGATGAATTATAAGCATAAAAATCCAAAATGTTATAAGTGCTATTAATCATTGGTATTCCATTATGACCATTTATTAATGTAAAGTTTGAATTAAATTGATTTATGTCTACATTTTCTAATAAATATGCAAGAATAACTTTTATTGCAGAAAATTCCCAATTTGTATCCAAAATGATTGTCAAATCAATGGATATTTGATTAAATTTATATAATTTATCTGTTTCAACGCATGAAAGATCCTTATTCATTTGTAAAGCTATAAAAGTATTAAATGAAATAAATTTTTGATATTTAATTCAATAAATAATTCTAAATCATTTATATAAAATTTTATCAATACTTACGCACATATTTTTCTAATTCATTTACCGCATTTTCTGAAAACTTTTGTATTATTAGATTGTCGAGCGTTGCTTTTGCTAAATCAGGTTGTAGTAATAAAGCAGCACTATATGTCTGAAAAAATTAATAACAATAATTTAAAAAAATTTTTATTTCATTAAATAATTTTTAAATTTCTTTAAATCTTTATAATATCTATTAAGTTTCACTATTGGTATACTTTTGAAAAAAAAAAATAATCATAAATGTTAAATGTTAAATGTTAAAATAATTTACCTCTGCAATCAATTTTTCTTGTGGTGCAACAGATGTAAATAGTTTTCTTCTATTACATGCTCTAATGGAAGAGTCAAAAACTCCCAATGAACTATAATACATATCAAAAATTTGTGAAAGTTTTAAATTAGGTATTGTATTGTACCATTTATAAATTTCATTGGCCAAAATTAAGCCATCTAAATCTCCTCTGATTTCTGCCGTTGTCATCTCATATTTATCATTAGAATTTAAAAAATACCATCGTGGCAAAGCAGTAGAATTCCAATTGCCAGTTACTCCAACACTAACTGTTTTGTCATTTAGAGGGCCTTGTCTTAAAGCTACTTCTGCTAAATCTCCTACAATTTTAATAATAAATATCATATAATTATTTTAAAAAATAATTTATTAATGATTTATATCTTATAAAAAATTAATATTACCAGCAAACGTCGCAAACCATTTATTTTCTATAGTCAATTGTTTTAATGAAAATGAATTGTTTTTTTGCAAAATATCTGATTCCAAATCATAAAGATTTACTGATCCTGGTTCTGTAGCTGAAGCTATTCCAGCAAGTACTAATCCAAAAGAAGTTGCACCCCATCTAAGAAGATTATTAGAGTTATTTTAATGAAACAGTAAAATTCATTTATTTCCTTTAATTATTTTTTTTTTTTTCATTATTTAATTTTATAATTCTTCAAGAAATCATAGACTTACAGAGTTTTTACAACACCATTTTCCACAGGACATTTACTAAGAACTGATGCTGATAATCGAGCACTATCTGGATGATTGGGTGGTGGATCTTGATAAATTGAATTTGGATCAACCATAGTGTGTTCATCTTTATTTTTATGCTTCATACTTTTTCTGTATAAAAATTATATTATTTCTGATATCAATTACATTATATAATTTTTTTTTACTTACATTTCATCAAATGATAAAGTTTCTACATCATTAACAATATTTTCAGTTTTCGTCTTATGCTTGTCTTTAACATTTCTTGGATATCTATAAGTATCTGCAAATCTACAAACTTTTGTTTCGTCTCCTCGTTCATAGATTTCAACGCTACTTGATAACATAAAATGCAGTGTACACTACAATATAAATAGTATTATTATATAGTATTAAGTATTTTATTATTATGATATTAGTTATAGAAATATATATATATATGCAGATATGAAAAATATTCTAAATCGTATACATACTCTTTCAACATCTGTAATACTGTTATTAGGAAAGTTGATAGCATTTCCAGGTATGAGACGTAGAGTTTGAGCAAAACGAAAAAATTGATGGGCATTCGGTGCATAGGGTGATATTCCATCTTGAATAGGAATCGAAGGATTTGGAGCAATACCATCTTGTCGAAAACTATAAATGAAATATTAATGAAATTATTTTTTTAATATTATAATTTGTTTAAAATATGAAATTACCGATGTAGAATTGCTATTGACAGAGTTCTTAGATCCATATTAAGACCCTTTGTATTTTCAATTTTACGAAGTATTGCAATAAATGTATTTAAAGTATGTGGCAATCTATTATCTCTTTCCAAAAGATATTTATTTTCATAACACTCTCGAAGAGATGATGGAAGATTTCTAAGTGCATTTTCTTGTGCGTATACAGCTAGAAACAAATAATAATAAAAATTTAAAATATTAAATTAATTTAAATTTTATAATATAATTCAGCCATAAAAAATACTTACTTAATGTAAAAAAAATAAAAAGATACAAAAACTTTGCCATTTTACTGCAACTAAAAAAGATGTAATATATAAAATTAATAAATTTTTTATAATACTTTTAATAATTTTAATAATTTAATTATAAAAAAAAATTAATAGTAACTAACATGAAATAATATAAAATATATTACATCAAACTGTTATATATATTTAATTAAAAAAATAATTATAATAGAACTAAATTATGTTTAAAAAAATACATACCACAAATAATTTTTTACTTTTTTTTAATGCAGTATATATGATATCCCTTCAAATTCGTTTAGTAAAGTATAACACCACACCTATCTTGATAGAATAAAACCTATCATACAGATAAGATAATATGTTATGAGTAATAACTCCTTATTTTATTACAGTATCTTTTTAAAAATTCCAAAAATATAAAAAAAATCAAACAATTAATTAAACATACATTAAATAAATTTACCCATTATTTTTATCATAAAAATCTCTTTTTTTAAATTAAATATCAATACATTTTATTATACAAGTCAATAAATCTGTATTAGAGAAAACTAAATTCTTATTTTTTTCTAAATTAAATTAATATTTATAAGATAGTATTTGTGTAGTTGTTAATTAATTTGATAATAATTAGTTTGATAATTAAAAAATGTATAAACTTTGCAATTTTATTTTTAAAAAATTATATATTTTTATTGATATTATCTTATCAAGTTTAAATAGAGTACAATCATTTTTTTATTTGTATATGACAATGAATCATAAAGTTTTAAGTAGATATGAATAACAAGGTGTAAATGTTAGATTTTCAATAATATAGAATAAATCTCTAACATAATTATGATATTTAATAAAATTGTATTATTAATAATTTATTTTGGTAAGTCCCTACAAATTATAAAATATTTTAACAGATATAAATAAAATAAAATAAAATTAATAAAATATAATTAATAAAAAGATAAATTAAATTATAAACTATAATATTAATATAATATAAGTTATAAATTATAATATTATTTTAAGCATTTTGTTTGTAATAGAATTACAATTAATATGGACACAAACAACTATACCCAAGTCACTTAGAGAATGTTATAAAAATAATGTCACATTGAATCCTCCTATTCCATTAAATTTACGTATATTGATTGATATCATACAGAAGATGGAAAAATATTCATATTCAACAATAGATATGAGAATAATGTCTTCATCAATATTACACAGGTATATACAATATATATATATATATATATATATATATATATATAATTATTGATATATCTAATATTTTGACTGAAACATAATAAACAAAATTTATAGATTTAGATTTGATGGTATTGAATATCATAAAAATATTCAAACTACGGAAAATATATTGCCATTCAGTGGAACTGGAATACAACGTATTAAACACAAATTGATAGAAGAATTAATTCCAGGCAAACCAGAAATTTTACCAGTTCATATACTTTCACAGGAAGAACGTTGTATACTTCACCAGGCTATTTCAAGCTCAATTTTGTTATTTGATAATGAAAATAAATATAAATTATATGAACAAATTCCTCAAACTAAAAAATTAAGAGGTAATTATTAAAAAAAACAGATATTTATAGCAATTAAAATAAAAAATTATTATATAGATAGAATGCTTACTGATACATGGAATTATCCAAGACAACAAGGAGTGATTCTGACACCATGTGGTACTATTGCCCCTGGAATAATTATAGGAGCAATTGCTGCATCTCTTCAACATCAAAACATTGCTGTAAATCAATTGGTTACAAATTTGGAAGCACCTTCAAATACAGCACATAATTATGATTCTCCCAACAAAATATTATTTAATAATACTTTTCATTTATTAAAAATGAATTCTACAAATATATATAATTTAAAATACAATAAAGAAGAAGTTGAATTTATTCTTCCAAGAAGTCAAATAATTCATAAACCTTCTATGTGGTATAATGCTTTAAAGTCATCATCTATGAAAATTGATAATATATGGTTAACAACAATTGCAGGCAAGATATATTATTGTACTAATAATTGTAAATTTATTAGATTTAACGTACAAATAATATAATATACAGAGAATTTTTATCTAGGCGAATTAGCAGAAATGATTGTGTATCAAGGACCTTTAGGAAATAATATAACTTTTGGTGCAACAGGATTCTGGCAAAATATCATACGTCCAACTATTTATTATCTCACAAATTCATATAAAAATTTTTATGTAACTCGAGCTGAATTAATAGGAGGCATTGATGGTAAATTAATAATATTTTATTTTATTTTCTAAATAAAACACTTATTTATAATTTATTTCAGGAATGATAATTTCAAGTTATTTACAAAGTTGGATTCAAGATTTTTACAGTCTTCGACTCAGTCAAATTTTAGAAATGTATTATTCATATGAAGGTGTTGTATTCAATACAAACGTAAAAGCTTGCGATCGAATACAAACCTTCCAATATGCAGTACCAAAGACTATTTTAAATGAGCAGGTTTGTCACGATTATTAATGAAATTAGAGAAAAAATATAATACTTTAATGTATAAATATTATTTGTAATAGACTTATGCTATAGCTCAGACATTAGCTTATCGTAAAAGCATCGCGTATATTTCTCCTGAAACATTACAACAAATGGTTGATTTTGCAACTGAAAAATTTTATACTTATGCAGAAAATCATTTATTTCCTGAATTATCTTGTCATCAAATAAATCAACCACAAATAGAAGCGATAATCATATTTGACGGTGGATGGACAATACAATATACAATAGATTTCCTTGCGTAAGTATATTAATATAATTTTATATTTTATATTTTTATTTTCAAAGTTTTTTGTGTTTAGAATTTTAATACAAGATTTAGATATATCAATGTATGGATCAAAAATGGGAATAATACACGGTACTTCAGGAGAATGGTTATTAAATGTTACAAACAGTCCATCAATTGCATTTCAAACATTAAATAATTTTACAAATGCTATGTGTAAGTTTTAATATTTTATAAAAATATTTATATATAACTGATCATAATCATACATGATATCTTCTAGGGTCTACACAATTTAATTATATGCAAGTTTTAAAAACAGTATTTTCCTATCTAAATAATACTTGGGAATACAATCATAAGCATCATATAATTGGAAATCTTGGACAAGTAGTTATATTATTGGTTCCATTAGCACATATATCTAATAACGAAAAAGAATCTATAATAACGTTATTACATCAATTAAAATACAATCATCCAGGTAAATATATGAACTTTATATAATTAAATTTGTTAAAATAAAATGTTAAAATAAAAAATGTTAAAAATAATAAATTTTGATAATTTTTTCTTTATAACATAATTTACAGATGTTCATTTTGTATATTATGTATCGAGATATAATGAAAATTTATTTGAATCATTTATTTTATCAAATGAAGATTATATGATAAAAAATTCCAATATCGATGCTATTGTTCAATATGTGTTAAAAAGTATGTTTTATTATTAAACTAGTTAATATAATATCATAAATATATATTCATACATTTATATAAAATATGTAAATTTTTAGTTCCACGAGCACTAAGACCTGCAACAACTTTAGGTTTGAATAATTCAAAAATTCCCCAAATAGAAGATTATATAAGTCCTTCGAAATCAATTACTTATAGAATACATTCACATTGGAAACAAAATATGAAAAAAATCTTAATTAAAGTTTGTATTTAAAAAATATATTATTCAATGGCTTTTGTTTATATATATATATATATATATATATATATACTCTAATAATTTTATAATTTTGTAGATTCATACTTTTAATTATGGTACAATGAAAGTCTGTATGTGGATAAAATTTGAATCCAATGACAAAAAAAATTTGCAATGTATAGAATTAGCTGGTTATAAAGAAATTACATTAACTGATCACTTTAAATGTACCAGTATTTCAGCATGTCCTAATTTGTATCTTCATATCCAAAATGTAACTTCTTTATATAAATGTGCAGGTAAATATTAATTATATAAAAAATATATTAAATATGATGAATATAAATATACAAATAATAAAAATTTCAGAAATAGATTGTAAAACACCGGATCAAATAAGATTCATCATAAGAATAAATCAACAAAATATTGATTATAATAATTCTGCAGATCAGAATGTAATATTGATCTCATTATATATTTTTATTTTATTTATATTTCAGATACTTATGTAAATTTTATTATATAAAATAAAAAAATTAATTTTTCACTTCTTTTACTAATTATTTATGAAATTTTTTATTATTTAATATCATAATTTACTAAAAAAAATATAATTTCTATTATATATAAACTTATTTATTATTTTAAAAAATACAAATTTTATTCTTACCTACAATTATTCAAATAGATTAATAATTGCTATATGCATATTCATATACGAATTTTATCAGGAACTGAAAATTACTTGATGCAGCAAGATTTCCTAATTCAGGTTCTACCAAAAGCATATCAACTGGAGGAAGAAATTCATTTACTTCACCTCCTATATTAAAAATAAAACAGAAAAAATAATAACAATATTTTAAAAAAAAAAATAAAAATTATTTTTTTTAATGATTAATAATTTACCCATAAAGTGTGCGAGATCCATTAATTTAAAAAATATAGTTTCTTGTACTTGTTGTTCAGGATTTTTTCCTATAGTATCCCATTGATCTCGTTTAGCGGCTCGTGCCCAAATTTGTAATTTTAAAGACACTTTTTCATCTTCTTGTTCCATATATTTTAGCAAATCAAGAGCTTTTTTAAAATCATATTCATTTGCCTCAATATTATCATCAGATGTATATAACTATATCAATTATATATTTGATGTTAAATATAATATAAAAAAAAAAAATAAATTTTAATTAAAAAAAATACCGTAATTAATTCTGTTGGTGTAAATACTCGTAATTTTTCTACATCGTAACCATACGTCGTAAGTAACTGAGTTGGTAAGTCTTCCTGATGGGCTATCAATGCCAATTCATTATCAATTCTTTTCACACAATCTCTTATTTCTTCTTCTAAATCATCCGAAGCAAGAAGAGCCAATTTTGCTAAAGAAAGCATGGACTGTAAATAAAATGAATTCATAAATAAAAATATTTAAATAACTTAAAAAATAAAATATGTATTTGTACCTTTTTACGTGTCACTAATTCATTTTCTTGAATTGCTAAAGAATGAAGAGTATTAGCAGCAAAACGTAAATCGTCCATAAGAGCAGATTGTACCCATGATAAAGTTGGATGTTCAGCCAATTTTTCTGATAATTCAATTGTACCATCGCGTCTACACTTTTCTACTAATTGACCCTGTCGACCATCTTTTACATACCTGTATTCAAAGATTATTATATTAAGAATAAAAATAAGAATATTTCATTTCTAAATCATTAACAAATTTCTAAACAAATTTACCATGAAAATAAAAATCCCACAAAATCTTGAGCTGCAAATTTTTTTATATATCCATCCAATCGACTTTTATTGTTAGTTAATTCACATATTTGTATGAGAGATGCAAAATCACAATATTTTTCAGCTAACATTGCAGCATTATCATACTGTTCTTCTTTTACTATAAAAATTATTTGCTATAAATATTTTTTTTCAAATATTTGTTTAATTTAAATAAGAATACATACTCAATGGTTGAATTAAATTCATTCGATCTGTTTCATATTGCTTCAAAAGTATTTCAAATTTTTCTGTACCCTTAACACTTTCTAAATGACATTTTCGACCATCCAATATTAAATCTATATAACTCACTAACTGTTCGTACAATTCGTTTCTTACAGTTGAATCATTGGTTCCAGTTATGCCATGCTTAAGAGTTAAATTATACTAAAATAATAAATTATATTGACAAAGATTTTTTTTAAGAATTTTTGCAATAAAGAGATAATTACATGTCTAATATTATAATAATAAATACATGTCTAAATATTAACCATTGTAGTAAGACAATTTCTTAATCCATGTCTTCCAATTGCTGCTGTCCAAGGAAGATATTCAGTTATACCATACGAACATCTTGTAGGAAGAAATCGTTCAGCATTATGTTGTCGGTATTTCATCACTTCGTGTAGTACACCCTATTATTAATGTGTATTTAATAATTTCATATTTTTATTTTATTATTAATATCGCATTGGATTTATGTACTTACTAATAATATAGCATTTACTTGCATGATATAATGTGCTACCTGTTGAATAGGTCTTTCAGATTGAGTTACCTCTGATGCATTATTCACTAAAGTAGGAAGAAAACGATGCACAGTACTAACTTCGCGATAAAATATATCACGAGCTGTTAATTCATCAGATACATATGATTCAGGACTTAAAGTTTGTTCTATTATTGTATCTATAATATCTGCATATCTTTAAATAATTTATATTAATTTTCAACATAAAGAAAATTCATAAAAATATAACTTAAAGAAACTTACTTATTTTGAAGATTATATATGGTTAATGCTGCAATTATTTTTTCTGCATATTCTTCAAGAACATATGGTGTAGATATAATTATTCCCCTATATGTAACAGCACAAAACTAAATGAAAAATATAATATAATAGTACCATTGACTTATATATTCAATCATAATTTCATAATAAAATAACTTACTCTATTCCATAAATCATGTTCTTTCAAAAATATTATAAATAAATCTATAGCTTTCTGTTTTCCTTCTAATTGATTAAGTATTTGCATTGAAGTAACTGCATTTATTGTCATGGCTGGAAATAATATGTGATTATTAAAATTTATATAACATACATTATATTTAATATACATAAAAAATTTAATTACATAAATCTCTATGATTTGACCAACGTGGATCATTTGCTGGATAATCATCTATCAAATCTTTAGCAACTTTTAAAATCAGCGTATCAAGATTAGCATCTATATCCATTATTGGTTCTTCTTGCAAAGGAAAAAGTTGTGATAAAATTTCTTCACATTGTGCCTATAACAGAAAGACTGTTTTAATGATTATATTTTTCAATTATAATTTTATAAAATAATATAATTTAAAGCAGATTTACTCTATTTTGTCGTAAACTAAGAAGAAATGCAGCACGTAATTGCGTACAGTTATCAGAACTATAAAACATATCTTGAACTTCTTCATTACTAATAAGACTAGTAAAATTTTGTGTCGAATTAGATCGATAATTATAATCAGCATTTGTATTATCTGTGTAACTCCTAAAAAAATTTATTTTAGTTTTAATAAAATTATTTATTCTTAAAAGAATAAATAAATAAAATAAAAACGAACATATTAAAATCTTGTGATATAAAATCTGATGGCATAATAGAAACTAATCCAAAGTTTTTAGTAAATAAAACTGGAGTTCCTGAACACAATGCACCACCAAGAATGCTATCATCTCCACCTCTCACTAAATCTATTTTGTCCTGTTCATTTTCAGATGTACCTAAAATATTTTCATTTAAAAATTTGAATAATTGAATTTTAGTTATAAAATATTATAACTAAAAGCAAATAATCTCTAACTTACAATTCACAACAAGTACTTTATATTGATTATATATAATAGCTTCCCAACCACATAATATAAAGCGATAAGAAACTAAAGTTGATTCAGCATCATTATGATATGAAATAGGATCGATTTTAATTGGTATAAACCATTTAAATGTATTTGCTAATGTTGTACCAGATAATTGTATCAAACCTACAATATTTAATTATTGTATAATATATAATATATAATAAAAAATATAATAATTTTATTTTTAATAATTTTATTTTTTCAATCATTACCTAATGCAAATTCAATAAAAGATGATGCATCAGCACAATAAGCTGCCATTAAAAAGACTATTCCTTCATTACATGGTTGCATATCAATCAGCCAGGTTTCCATGTTTTGTGGATTACATGCACTTGATTCCTAATTAAAATAAATAAATAAATAAATAAAACATTTATTTCTTATATACATAATATTTTACATACCCAAATTTTTCTTTGGAAAGTTTGTGAAATAATATGTCCAATATCTTCATCAAACTCTATTTTCTCTTGTTCATTATAAGGAAAAGACCAATATTGCAAAGATGAACCAGCTAAAATCAGAACTCTTGATCCTCTATCTCCTAAAGTTGTGCAAGTAACTTTTACTAATTTCTATGAAATAAAATTAAATCTTTCATATTTTTGCATTATATTATTAAAATTATAATAAAAATATTGCACATGAAATTTACTGTTTCTGTAACTGGGGATTGAGGTATAGCACCAAAGATAAGAGAAGTCATTCTTCTTCCTATACCTCCTAGCCATCCTTGACTTGTTCTAAGAACCTGACAAGTAACACTATTTTTACCACCAATAAACTGTGATTGTAACAATGCTACTGTACATGTGGTTGTAGCTAAAATACAACCATGACCAGGAATGTAAGTAAGACAATCAACTTCTTGTCCAGCAAGTTCTGCACTTGTTTCTACGGAAGATCCTTCATGTGCAACACTAACCCAAAAACGTACAATACCTTCAGGAGAAACAGCCATACAACTAGGTACCTAATTATTTAAAAAATTTTAATTAAAGCTCAATTTAAAAATAAATAATGTTTTTAATACCTGATAGCCTGAAGGCAACCATACAGCTACACATTCTGCTTTATGAGCTAAATCACTTTGGGGTAATAATAATTCACGACACTGACTTTTAAAAGTTCTTTTTTGTTTTGAATCATGAATAGTAGTCTTACACTGCCATACAAGTAATCTTCGACCACATACAAGCCAAGCCCAACCATCTATTGAAATATTAACACTGACTGCAATGTTTCTATCTACAAATGTTAAAGCTTCTGTAACAAGTACAGGTAAAGATGATCCAAAGCTCTCAACTACATGGTTCGGTGATTTACATATTATTTGTACGGACTGATTTGATCGTCCAGATACACTTATTGTTCTAAAAATAAAAAAATAAAAAATAAAAAATTCATTATAAATAATTTTAATCCAAACTAGAAATATTTGTAAGAAACTTACGAATTATTTTTTCTTAAAGATTGAATAATTGACATACGCTTCCGCGGAGATGTTAAATTTCTTCCCAATGTATTTCCTATATTCGTTCGATCCATCGTAATTTCTTTTTTATTTAAAACTTTGTATCAAAAGAATGAAAAATTGATTTATATATAATATTTTAAATTATATAAAAAATCGTTTTTTTTTTACATATACAATATCATAACATGTTTTATATATAAAGCGGTAAAATGATTACATTTTAACATAACAATAAAAGCCAAAATTAAATACAGATACTGATAGTTTGATCAAAAAACTTCAAAATTTTTATCAATATATGACATATAATATATAATTAAATAAATATAAATTAATAGTTTTATAAATGAAATAATTTCTTAATGCAATAATTTTATATATAACAATTTTACGACTAATGTTAAATTTATATTTAGAACCAAAAAACAGCAATTATAAATCAAATATTTCTAACCTATTTCATAAGATAATATTTAAAAAATTTTTGAAATTAAATTAATATTTTTGATTCTATAATAATGAATTCAAACATGCATGAATATTGGTATTTTATTTACACTAATTATTTTTCTACTGTCATACAAATTTTCAAATTATATTTAAAATTATTCAAAACATATATAGCATTTAAAATCTAGAAAACGAATTTTAAATTTTTAAATACTTCCACGGCTACCTGATATAAGAAAATGAATGCTATAATTATTTTAGGGATTTTAATTTTTTTATTCCATTGGGTATCTGAATATAGATCTAAAACTACTATTTAATTTTTATTTTCATGCCATCTTACGTTTATTGAAAGAAATACAATAAATTTCTATAAGAGAAATCTCTTCTTTATATTTATTGCATCATGCAATAATAATAAGTAGATGATGTGGAAAACGTGTAGTTAATATCATACTTTTTGAAAGTGTGTCATGTTGATGTATTTAATTGAATATTTAAAAAGAATATAACATATTGACAAAATGATTGATATGAAAGCTGAGGAAATTAAAAAAGAAACAGAAGTTCCAGTGAAAAGTGCAAAGCAGTTACAAAAAGAAGCAAAAAAACAAGCAAAATTGGAAAAGTTTAAACAGAAACAGGAAAAGAAAGAAAGTGATAAAATTCCAAAAATTAAAGAAAAAAATGAGGTAAGATCGTTAGAATGCTTTGATTTTCTTTATTTTCTATTGCTAATTTTTTTCATATATTTTTATTTTTTTAATTAATTAAACAATTCATATTTATTACAAATAAAACTTTCATTTAAACTAAATATTTTTACTATTAGAAAATAGAAAAGAAAAAAGAATCTAAAGAATTAGCTATATATACAATAAATACACTTGAAGGAGATAAGAAAGATGTTACATGTCCAATGCCTGATGCATATAGTCCAAAATATGTTGAAGCTGCATGGTATGCATGGTGGGAAAAACAAGGTTTTTTTAAACCTGAATATAAAGTATGTAATTAAAAGATACTTTCATAAAAAAATTAGTTTAAATATTTATTTTCTTATTTTGTAATTTTTATATTAAATATATATTAAATGTATATTTAATTATTATTAATTATAGAAAAAGAATATTTTAGAGCCAAATCCTAAAGGAAAATTTATTATGGTGATTCCACCACCTAATATAACTGGATTTCTTCATCTTGGACATGCTTTAACTAATGCTGTAGAAGATGCTATTACAAGATGGTAAAGCAATGCTTGAATATATATTTTAGAAGCACATGATTCATAAAAGTAATATAGTTTGTTTAGTTTTTGAATTGCAATTTAACAATTTACATATAATAATTTATGCAACAAATTTTTATAATTTTTTAGGAATCGAATGAAAGGACTTACAACATTATGGAATCCAGGTTGTGATCATGCAGGTATTGCTACTCAAGTAGTAGTTGAAAAAAAACTTTGGAAAGAAGAACAAAAGACACGCCATGATATAGGAAGAGAAAATTTTATAGAAAAAGTTTGGAAATGGAAAGAAGAGTAAGTCTAAATATGGATTTGCATAATTTGAATATACACATTTGTGTATAATTTATTAATTTTAGAAAAGGAGACAGAATTTACCTGCAATTAAGAAAATTAGGTGGATCATTTGATTGGGATCGAGCTTGTTTTACAATGGATCCAAAATTGTGCCGTGCTGTTTCAGAAGCATTTATAAGATTGCATGATGAGAATATAATATATAGAAGTAATAGATTAGTCAATTGGTCCTGCACATTAAAAAGTGCCATTTCTGATATAGAAGTTAGTAATTTTAAGTATTAATACCTTAATTATTTATTTTTCAAATTATCTGTTTTATGCAGGTTGATAAACTTGAATTAACTGGTCGAACATTGCTTTCAATTCCTGGATATCAAGAAAAAATAGAATTTGGAATTTTAGTATTATTTGCTTACGAAGTGATAGATTTTGAAAAAAAAATAATAGTTGCTACTACTCGCATTGAAACAATGCTTGGAGATACAGCTATTGCTGTTCACCCAAAAGATAGTAGATATATTGATTTTATTGGAAGATATGTACAACATCCATTTTGTGATAGAAAGTTACCAATTATAGCTGATGAATTTGTAGAAATGGAATTCGGAACAGGTTAATATTTTTATAACAAATTTTTTAAAATAGTAATATAATATATATAAATAGTAATATGGCATAAAATCAATCTAGGTGCTGTAAAAATTACACCAGCTCATGATCCTAATGATTACGAAGTTGGAAAGAGACATAATTTATCATTTATAACTATTTTTGATGACACTGGAAATGTTATTGGAGATTATGGACAATTTACGGTACATATAGTTTCATATAAAAATCATACGTTTTGTTTTAATAAAAATTGATATTTTTTTCAATATAATCTATTCAGGGTATGAAACGATTCCATGTTCGAGCAGCTATAATAAAAGAATTAATTGCAAAAAATTTATTCATTGAAATTAAAGAAAATCCTATGGTCGTGCCGATATGTAGTCGATCTAAAGATGTTGTTGAACCATTAATGAAACCTCAATGGTAATTTGATATTTATACATGTAATAATATTTATTTTTATTGGCATTTAATAACAAAATAAATTTTTTTTTTAGGTATATAAAATGTAGCGAAATGGCCTCAAAAGCAAAGGATGCAGTAAAATCCGGTGAATTAAAAATTATTCCATCTCGATATAAGAAAATTTGGTATCATTGGATGGAAAATATCACAGATTGGTGTATATCTCGACAATTATGGTGGGGTCATCGTATTCCTGCTTATTATGTTAAAATAATTAATCCAACTATAAAAGTTAAGGTAATTTTAAAGAATATTAAATTACAATTTTTTTGTATTTTATTATACAAATTCATGTTAGCTAGATGATGATTATTGGGTAAGTGCACATTCAGAAAATGAAGCTAAGAAAAAGGCTGCAAAACAATTAGGTATATCTGCAGATAATATTATTGTTGAACAAGATCCTGATGTATTAGATACATGGTTTTCTTCGGGTCTATTTCCATTTTCGATATTCGGATGGCCAGATAAAGTATGTATACGAATAATTTACTTTATATAATGTTAATTATTTTACATAATTTGATATTAAAATAAAATAATTATATTTTAGACAGAGGAATTTGAAGCATTTTATCCTGGTACATTATTAGAAACTGGACATGATATTTTATTTTTCTGGGTAGCAAGAATGGTCTTTTTAGGTCAAAAGTTAATAGGAAAATTACCATTTAAGTATGTAAATTTTTATTCTTATATTTGATTTTTTGAAATTTAATGTATTTATATACATAAATGTTTTCATATATTCTATATATATCCTATTTATATATATATTATTTATAATATATATATACTTTTTTATTCTTTTAAACTTTAACTTTTAAACTTTTAAAACAGAGAAGTTTATTTACATGCTATGGTACGAGATGCTCATGGAAGAAAAATGAGTAAATCATTAGGAAATGTTATAGATCCTATGGATGTAATTAATGGAATATCATTAGAAGTATGTATTTTATCTATAATTTTTTAAATTTTAATAAAACATTTGTTGTCATTTTATATATCACTTTTATTTAGGATCTTCATAAACAATTGATGAATTCAAATTTGGATCCAAAAGAATATAAATATGCTATTGAGGGACAAAAACGTGATTTTCCACAAGGGATTCCCGAATGTGGAACTGATGCTTTAAGATTTGCACTTTGCGCTTATACGATGCAAGGCCGCGATATTAATCTTGACATTCTTCGCGTACAGGGATATCGATTTTTCTGTAATAAAATATGGAATGCGACGAAATTCGCTCTTACGTATTTAGATTCTAATTTTGATAATGAAGATATTCAATCGGTAAAACCTTTTAATATTAATAACTAAAGAGAAATTTAAAATTTTTATGAAATTTTTTATTATAATATTTGTATTTTTTTTTTTTTTTTTTTTTTTTTCAGGCAAATGATATTGTAGTAGGTGATAATGATTGGTATCAAAATACTTTAAAAGAAAAATGTGTGCAAGAAGCATTAAATAATTATTTGGCAGATTATTCTTATTTAGATGGATATAAACCTTCACAAATTGATACAAAAGTTTATCAAGCCTTTATCAAACTTGATAATGATTTTACTAATTATCCTCATTTACATCGTTGGTATAAACATATGACATCTTATAATAATCAAGAAAGATCTATGTTTCATGCAGAGAAAGGTAAAATATTATCTCAATGTGGTTGTAAAATACATGATCACAATAATAGAAAAAAACAGGTAAATTATATTGATTTACTAATAATTATTAATAATTTATTAATAAATTAATCTTAAAAATCAATATATAAAATAAAAATAATTTAGTTGATTTTTCTATCATCAGTTGCATTATGAGTCGAATATAGACTCTTGGATGCTTTCTCGCGTAAGTTATGCAATAAAGACATGTAATGAAGCAATGACGCAATATGATTTTCCAACCGCCACTACTGCTTGCTATAATCTTTGGCTATATGATTTATGCGATATTTATTTGGTTTGTATATATAATTTATTTATAAAATAATTCATCATATACGATTATTGATTAATCATATTTTTATTTAGGAGTATTTGAAACCAGTATTTCAAAGCGATGATGTTGAAAGAAAATATGCAGCAAAGAAAACTTTATTTAAAACACTAGATATAGGATTAAGATTGTTGAGTCCTTTTATGCCATTTATAACAGAAGAACTTTATCAACGTTTGCCTCATAAAAAACAATTTTATCCTAGTATTTGCGTTAGTCCATATCCAGAAGTTACAGAGGTATTAAAAAAAATTTTTTTTTAATTATTTTCTTTCTATTTTCTTTCTAGAATATAAAAAATAATATAACAAAATTTAATATGATCATTTTATAGTATTCTTGGAGGAATGAAGAAATAGAAAAAGATGTTGATTTCGTCAATAAAGTAATAAAAAATATTCGATCAACGCGTGCAACATATAATTTACCAAATAAAATCAAGACTGAAGCGTTCCTTGTATGTAATTCTAATAGCTTAAAAGAAAAGCTTTTAGAATACCAATTATTGATAGAAACTTTATCTTACTCCACGCTCAAAACTACGCAACCACCAACAGGATGTGCTATCATTACTATGACGGATAAAATTCAAGTTCATCTATTGCTAAAAGTAATAATTATTATTAACATAAATTAGGAAAATAATTTTATTATTTTTAATTATAAAATTTGATATGTATTCATAAGGGTTTGATCGACTCAAAGAAGGAGATAGAGAAACTTAGCAAAAAACAGGAGCAATTAATAGATGTTATTCATAAAATTAAGCAAGCAATGGAAATTCCTGATTATAATGTTAAAGTACCTTTGGATGTACAAAATAGTAACATGGAGAAGCTAACAAACAATGAAGGAGAATTGCAACGAATCATTGATGCATTGTCGGTATTACGAGCAATATAATACTGAATTCTTTTAGATTTTAGAATTTCATTTCCATATTAATTTCTTATTTATTAAATTATACTTTATCACATGACATTATTATTTATTATTTCTATCCTTTGATAAATATTTCTACAGGAAAATAATTTCTATTATAGGTAGGATTCATTTTAAAAAAATAGAAAGCAAATTTAGATGATCAGATTTAAAAGATCGATTAGCAATTTTTTAAATAAATATTTTATAAAATAAAATATATGAGATAGAAAACATAGATAAACATAACTTTACAAAAGAAAAGAAAGAATTATCTTTTATATTGATTTATTATAAAGCATTGCCAATATGCGCAACTATTAATTTTAATATATTTAAAATCTAATAATGAATTAATAATTTCGTACTAAATTTGTTTCGATCGATTATTTCTTTTATATATTGATAATAATTAATTCTGAAAAAATGCAAGTTACTGATGAAAATAATTATGTCAAAAAAAATTTAATTTAAGAATATAAATTATATAACTTTGTCTATTACTACATGTAATATGTAATATAATAATATATTTTCTATAATATACATATATAATGTATATAATGTATATGTATATGTTTTAAGAATTCATTGTAATAATACTAAACGTAATAATATTTTTATAATTAATTTTCTTATATATTTTGCATATTTTCTTATATATATATATATATCTATATTTTGCATTTTAATTAAATGTATCGATTGAAACAAACTTCATTTCATTTATTATTAAATTTATAATTATAATTAAAGAAATAATAATTTAGAAATTACACAAAATTAAGTTGGAAAATATTACAAATCTTATTCTGTCAATTCTCGATACAAATGTATAAGATATATTTTAACTATATTTGTGCTACAAAGCCAAGTCATTCTATTTCATTTTATTAATGGCTACGATATTACAATTCATTTACCATTTTACTGTAAACTTCTATTCATAACTATGTTCCTGTAGGCATTCGATAATACATTTATGTATGAATAACAAAAAAAAATAGTATTAACATTATATACATATATAATTATGATATGTGAATAATAATTGAATTTATTACCTATTCAAATTTTGTCCAATTATTTTGTGATTTAATGGCAGGTGTATTCAGTGTTAAACTGAATGTACTATCGATATTAATACTGCTTTCGGATGTGTTGCATACTGTAGAATTTTTCGACGGTGAATCACCGTTACTTATACTAAATTTATTAAAATCCAAACCATACGCTTGCAATAAATCCATATCGCCGGCATTATCGGAAGATTTTTGTTGTTCATCATTATTTTTGTGCAATGGTTGAAAATAAGGATATAACGGATTACTAAGTCCTTCTCCCATCTCAGGTATATGCAATGATTGAGTCATTTGTTTGGAATTCGTGAATTCAGATGATTTAGAAAGTAGTGGATCGAAATCTTCAGTACTTGTTGTCGAATCTAATCTAATTAAATCTGGCACTTCAGGAGAAACCTATAAATAAAAAAAATTATATGTTAAAAATAAATATTAAATATTTTTCTTAAAAAAAATTTCAAAATAGATTAAAAAAGAAAAAATCATAAATCATAAATATTAAATCAAGAAAGAATAAATGAATAATATATGTTAAAATGATTGTGATGATCATGAAAAAGCAAATATAGATACATAAAATAAATAATGAATGATGATGTTTACCTTTGAATATGTAGAACAAGATGTATTATTGTATGCATGGGATGGAACGTGACAATTAACAGATAACGATGCATTTGTAGTTTGAAAGACCGGTTGCAAATAGGAAGGCATAAACACTTTACTGGTATCAAAAGGATCATTTTCTTTTAAATAGAAGTCAGAATTATAATTTGGAAAAATATTATCAGTATAAAATGTAGAATTTTTAGTTGATCTTTCAAAATTATTTTTACATTGATTCATATTTATTTTTCGGGAATATAATGAAGCATCATATTTTGTAAATTCAGTTTTAAGAATTTCAGATGAAAAGTTATTTGATTGAATGTTATCAATGCATTTTTGCGAAACAGATAAAAGCGATGATTCTTCACTTTCTTCTTTTGATTTATTTGGTTTCGAGACCAAAGTATTGAATGAAAACATTTTATTATTCTCATTAATTTGAGAGTTTGATATATCATTGATATTTAGCAAAGAATTTGACTGATCAACTGAAGTAATAACAACAGTGGAATATGAACTACAGGACGTAGTTTTTATGGAAGAAACAGTTGGATTTGTAATAATTGTACTAGGTGGAGGGCCGTGCCGTATATGCCCACTCCATGCAGGTCTCAAGCTGTCTAAACTGCGTACTGGTTTCAACTGAAAGTGACGCATGAAACATTCTTTGTTGAATAAAAAAGTGCTTAATACAATTCTTCATAAATATATATACTTGAAATTAACATTATATTCTTTATTTTGCATGCATATTTAAATAATATTTCAACATTATTATTTTTAAATTATGACAAATAATTTTTGTATTTATGTAACATTTTAACATATATAATATCTATATATTATATTATTTTATATTTTAAATATGTGTTAAAATATCTAGAGATAAATACATGCATATTTTAATATACATTTATCCAAAATCATTATCATGCAGAATATATATAAACATACACATTAATACACAATAAGCGATACTTCTTAATACATTTAAATTAAACAAATATTTTTTTTTAATTAAATATTTTTTGCTGATGCTAGATATATTTGACATAAAATATCTTTTTATTAAAATTTATATAAGCTCTTTATTAAAAATAAAGTTATATAACAAATGAAAATAAGAGATATACTTACTGTTCTATCAACAGGAGGTGTGTTCGGAAATATTACATGACGGAGTTCTTGCATCAAATCAATATTTACTCTTTCTGGTGGAAAATCAGATTCTTCTGGTGAACTAGGACTTAATGGTGAATATTGTTTTCTGCTACAATTTTAAAATTATATTAATATAAACTAAATTTTATAATAAGTAATAAAAAATAATTTTACAAAAAAAATCGATACGAAAACAAACCTTGAATCGGTGAAATTACTATTACGTATTCGAAGATCTTTTCTATAACTAGTAGTAGCAGTAAAACCATTTGGAGATTTTGGAGGTGATGAAAAATCGATAGGCCTTCGATCCGATGTAGGTGAACTAGGTGCTGATCTTGGTTGATGGAATCTCAAACTTGTATCGCTTCTATTTGATCGTCCTAAAAATAGGAAAGAATTTTACTAAATTTTTATTTAATATATTTTTTAAAAGTTTATAAAAGCTTATTATACCTTTCCATTTTAATCCTTTATATACCGTTTTCATATCTTTTCCTTTATCTTTTACCTGCAAATATAATTTTTATATAGTTTATAATAAAAATTATAAATTAAAGATGAAAAATTTAGATTTTTAAAAGAAATAATTATATAATTTTAATAATAAAATTAATTTAATAGATAAATAATATAATAATGTTATTATTATTATTCTCATTCCATTGCTTTTGTTAATATATTTTATTAACAGCTATTTTTATGTATGTACACGCAACATATAAGATAAATATATATATATATATATATATATATATATAAGAAAAAACAGAAATTTATGATTAGTATAATTAATAACATATAATTAGAAAAATTAATTTAATTTATATACTAAACTTACTGATTTAACTGCATATTTGACAGCTGGATTGGCCTAGAATCGAAAGCAATCAAAAACACAAAAAATAATTTGATTTCACGTGTTTTAATTTGACCGACTTCCGAAATATTTAAAAAGAAAAATTTATTATTAAATTAATATACCTTGTCTTTTACACTGCGGAAAAATGCAGAGCTTTCTTTTCGCATAGTATAAGTCCATTCTCGATATTGCTGCATAAATTTGCTACCAGATTTAGCAGAATAACTGCAAGCCTCCATTTCAAATTCATCAGAAAAACCAAGTCCTGAATTAAGCATATTCAGTCTTTCTTCTATAAACTGAAATTATTATAATTACTATAAATTTATATTATAAAATTTTAATCAAAATATTTTTAATAATTTAAAAAAAAATCATTTTTACTTGTTGAAATATTTGTAATTCCAACATTTTTCGCAAAAAAGGTTGCATCGACGATGGTCTACTTTCTACAAATGCATTCTGATTAAAAGTAATGCTTTGTCCTTGTTCTAATGTTAATGCATCTCTATAGCCAGCTGTTAATTGCACTAACGCTCGTAAAAATGCCCTTGATACACCGTCTCCGAGTAAAGCGGATCTATTACGTAATGCCTTTTTCAAGTTTGTCACCTGGGACGAAAAAACTTTTTATTTTATTATTTAAGATATATTTTGATTCTCAAGAATAACATTGTTATTCCACAAATAAAATCATAATTTAATACGAACTACATCCTGAGGTAAAGATTCCAAATCTTGAAATGGAGAGTCTATAATATTAACATCCGCATCTAATATAACTACTTCTCCTAAGTCACTTTTATGTACTCTCTACAAAATATAATAAAGAACATTAAAAAAATTAAGAAAAATAATTCTCTTTATAAATTATTTAATTTCTTTTATTATTATTTAAATACCTGAAGTGTTGGAGTAGGTACTCCAATTAAAAACGGCATCGGTGCCAATAAATAATCAATTAGAGATAATGGTAAAACTGGGATATATATATGTTGCCAAATCATAGGATAAATTAAAGCATTGCATGCTTGAACACAAGCACTCAATCTTGAAAGACGTTTTGAAGTGAAAATAATTCGACGTTCGTACAACATAGAAGCAAATATAATCATCATATTGTGAGCATCAACTGCACTATAATATTCAGTCAAATTTCTCTAAAATCATAAAATTTTTATACATGCAGTTTCTTATTCAAATTATTTTTTCAAATTAATTTTTTACAACTTACATTTTCAGGTATACTTGGTAATTGAAATTGTTTTGGACTTTGGCAAACAAAATTCTGTAAAATATTAATAAAAATAAAAAAGATATAATGACACAATAATAGAAAATAAATGTAACATATAAAAAAAAATAAATCTATTAAATTATTTACCACTTTAGAATTTGGTACAGGAATAGAGATAGAACTACCAGGAATGGGAACTGGACTTTTATATACAGTTTCAAGAAATTTCCATAGTTCTTCTCCAGTACCATTACTCATTAAAGTTGCAATATTATTTAAAAATCTGTTTGTAAAAAATAAATTTATATATACATTTTTATATAAATTTTTTTAAATTTGTTACATTATAGAATAGAATAAACTAACTTGTAAAATATTTCATGCCATGGAAGTGCACTTAAAATTACTAAAGCTGTATCTGTCTTAGGATCATGTCTACAAAATCCAAAGGTCCATTTAGAATCTATACTGGTGAGCACAAATGAAAAATGCTGCACCATTACACTATAATAAATATAATAATATAATAATATTGCATTATATTATAAATATATTTAATTTTGTAATTAATTATATTAACATCAATAAATAATTTTCAAAACTTACTTTTCAATTTCACATGGATATGCAAATTTAGGGACAGATTTAAGTATTTCTTCATCTAAAAAAGAAGTTGGATATTTTTGTAATATCCAAGGTGGTTTTTCTCCTAATGGTGCAGCTATCTCACAGAAACATTCAAAAAGATGTTGTACATTGTCCCTAAAAATATCAATATGCTATAATTGTAATTATAATACAAAATATATTAATTCAATTTTTTAATTGAAATATATTGAATTTTAATTGAAAAACATTTTAAAAATATCTTTTAGACAGATGTTACTTTCACTTATTTATGTATTACATGAAATGAATAGTGTAGTAAATATAGTGAAAATATAAAAAAAATAAAATAACACAGGTAAAATATCCATAAAATGGTTTTCATTAGAAAAAGTTGAAGATAAAAAATTTATTTACCTCAATCTGGAACCCATGATAACAATGAAAAAAAAATAAGTACTTTATATTCTTTTGACGTCTATACGTCATTGTATGTACTACATAACAGTAATGCATTCCATTTACGTAAATTTTAATCACATTGTGTACTTCATTATTACATTTTACATTATTTTTATGAGTAACGTGCTTTTTTTCCTTTTTTTTTTCACTAAGCAATGACTTCCACTTATATGTAGTACGAAGTACTGTACCACCTATTATCTTTGACTAGTAAGAATAAGAGCAAGAACATCTTATATTGAAATTACGCCTATCAAATTAATACATATAATTTTCACAATCATGAATATGTCGTTTACTGATTTATAAGTATGTTCTTATTTATGTCATATCATATATAATTTTTTTTTAACTAGTGTTCTGTAAATAATTTCTCATAATTTATAAAATATAAAAATAAAAATTTTAAATATTTTATTTTAATTTTAAAGTAAATTTTATTTTAATTAAAAATATATAATTATATATATATAACTTCATTTTCTTTTTTAATTATATAAATCTACTATAGATTTAGTAAATAGTAATTTATTATCTAGATAATTCTCCAAATCATTAGTTGAATGGATAAGAAAATAACAATTGTATTCCTCTCTATATGAATATTATTCTAAGTTAAAAAAATAACGTGGTCAATATACATTAAAACTTCCTTTTATCATGTACGATACTTAAAAGTGAAAAAGATATGGCGCTTAACCTGACTGTAAAAGTTCATCCCGTAGTTTTATTTCAAATTGTCGATGCATATGAGCGTCGAAAAGCGGAATCTCATCGTGTTATCGGTACATTATTAGGTAATTTAAAGTTTATCATGCATATAAAAGTATGATATTTATTGTAATGTAAAGTTATTAAATTACAAAATTTGACAGTATTTAAGATTTTTTGCTTTACAAGAAAGTTTATTATAAATTAATATATATAGGTACTGCTGAAAAAGGAATGGTTGAAGTTACAAACTGTTTTTGTGTTCCACACAAAGAATCTGAAAGTCAGGTAGAAGCTGATTTAACATATGGAATTGACTTATATGAATTGAATCATAGAGTTAACGCACAAGAAAATATTGTCGGATGGTGGGCAACCGGAAATGAAGTAATTAACATTTTAAAAAATTTAATTTTATTAAGTTTATTTTTTAATAAAAATGTTGAAATAATTCTAGGTTACTACTCATTCTTCCGTTATTCATGAATATTATGTTCGTGAATGTAATAATCCGGTTCATTTAACTGTTGATACAACATTAGCAAATACTACTAGAATGGGAATTAAAGCTTATGTATGTGTTCCATTAGGAGTACCTAATGGAAAACAAGGTTCTATGTTCACACCAGTGAAAGTACAAGTACGTATTATATTATATTTTATAAATATTTTATAATATATTATAAATATAATATAAATATCTTTAAAGTATAAAATTTATTAATAAAAAGTAGAGTAAGTATTTTTTTTTTTTTATAGATTACATGTTATGAACCAGAAATTGTTGGATTGCAACTTTGTTCCAAAACTCAATTACCAGCACATGCTCAAATAACTGGTGTAAAAACAGGAGGAGGCATAGAACCAATGATGGATCTTTCTCAAATAGCAGAAGCTAGTGCTAAACTTTCTTCTATGTTGGAACAAGTACTTGCATATGTTGATGATGTGTTAACTGGAAAACAACCACCAGACAATCAAGTATTTAATTAATTTTAAATTAGTAAAGAATTCTTTCTTATATAATTGTTATGAATTATATTATTTTAGGTTGGTCGTGCACTTTTGGATATGGTACATTCAGTGCCTAAAATGTCAAGCGATCAGTTTGATGAAATGTTTAATAGTAATGTGAAAGATTTATTAATGGTCGTCGCACTATCACAATTAATAAAAACGCAACTTCAACTTAACGAAAAACTAACATTACTCACAACTCTATAAATAGTATGACATAATTTCATAAATTCTGTAATACAATTTGTACGAATAATAAACATTTTAAATTTTAAAATTCTTATTTATTTGATATTATAAATTACAATAATATTCGTAGATTTTTAAGACATTAATATGAAAAATAAAAAATAGAAAATAAATAAAATTGCATTTTATATATATCATATATATATGTTCTTTTTGTTATAAAAAAAAAATTCGTTTTATTTATTAGGCAATTTTAAGTTTCCAAAATGATTAATTCATCCCTTTGATTATCTATCAAATTGACCCAATCTGGAACTCTATCAGATTTCAAATAATTTTCTTTTGTCAAACATCTTAATGGTAAATCTACAGTTCCAAAGATAGCACCACCTAACCATGCAGTATAATTAGGTTTGCTAGGTGCAGTGTGAAACATAAATTTTTGAATTTTTAATTTTTCAGAATAAAGATCACTCCTTACAAGACTTAAAAGCTCAGATTTAAGACGACTTGCAAATCCTTTTGTCATTGTTGTGCCACCAATTAAGAGTATATTTTCTGCCAAAACTCGTCTAACATCTATTGGACACTGTAATAAAAATACATTTTTTAAAACTAATTTTTTTCATTAAAAAATATATCAGAAATATACCTGCATAATAGCATTTAAAATCATTGTAGGTAGACTAAGATTATCATTATCTCTTTCCCATAATACTTCAAATGCTTTTTCTCTAACTTCACCAGGAATATCAATACTTTTAACTCCAGGATATTTAACAAATGGAGGAGGATTGGGAGCTTCTTTTGTTCCTAATTTAACAGATCTTTCCAATGTGGTAACAAAACATGTTCTTACTTTTATATCTTCTACCATTTTTTCTGTTACATCTACATTAGGATACAACTCTTTTAGAGATTTCATCAAATATCTATTATAAAAATGTAAAAATTACTAAACAAATCATATTAATAGAAATTAATAAAATATGTATTATAAATTAATTAACTAACTCATGTACAACTTGACCACCTAAAGGAAGAGCTTGCCATGCTTTTAGAATTGGTTCACCCTCAAAAATTGGAATTAATGTAGCTTCTTTATAACCAACATCCAAAACTAAAGCTGAATTGATACCCAAAGTGCTAATAGTTGCTAAATGCGTAGGTAATAACATTAAGGATCCGATTTCAAAGTGCCTAAATAATACCTTAGCTAATGTATTTCTAAATTGTGTAGGAGATAATAAAGATTCCAAAACGACAATTCTCGCATCCTTTGGACTTAACACAACATGTCTGCATCAAAAGATATAATATTAATACAAAATAAAATAAAATATATGCTAAAATATATGATTTGTACCTGAAAAATAAAGCATGAAGAAATTCGACTAGTAATTGATATAAATCTTCTGTGTTTTTGTAATCATAAATTCTTCGAAGTTCTTTAGTTTCTGGACATTTAATTTCTGTTCTTATTATACCACGTGGAGTAGGCTCGCCCGCATAACCAAATCTATTTTCAAATTACATGTCAATATATTAAGATAGTAGAATTTTTTATAAAAATAAATACACATACTTTGTGTATGCGCTACCAATATCAAATATCACCATTTGCTTATTCGAAAGAAATCGAACACCCTCATAGTTTCGTAGCATTTTAACAGATTCTTTTTTTCTGACACTACAAAGAATATAACCTAAAAATATAAAAGTAGGTGTAGCAGATACTTGCTTAAATGATACAGAAATGCATGAGAGAGATATTCTGAGAGTTGTTAGTGGTTTTTTCTCGATTTTGTTCGTTTTATTCAGGAAATTTTTTATTTTTTATGAAATAAAAAAAAGTGTTCATGTTATATTTTATATTTTATAGTATATATCTGAAGTTTCTAAAGACATACACATCTCAAAAACTAGAAATTTTTCAGTTCTTGTTATCTCTAGTTTTTAAAAATTAATAACTTCATGACAGTTGAATGGGTAGAAAGTATAATAATTATTATATAATTGTAATTGTATTGCATTTAATATTGTTTCAATTATACTCTTTTTGAGATTTTTATGGTTTGAATTTGTATGATGTTTTATTGAGACTTTTGAATATCAATTATATTCAGGAAAAATTTATATATATTAATTTCAATGAAAGATCATTATTTCTATTAATATAAGTATTATTATATAATTGTATCAAGAAAATAATATTATTTTTATAATATTATGTTTTAAGAAAGAAAATTTTATATAAAATTTAAGAAAGATATAAAATATTTATAATAATTTTATGACAAACTTTATTTATCTATAAAATACAGAAAAATACATATAGTTAAACAATCATTTCAAGTTCTCTTGCATAATCAATTGCTAATGTAGCCAAGTCTGCACTGGGAATTGGTTCTTCAGTTTTCTTTTCACTTGTTGTATTAAAGTAAAAATAACCATCTTTTGCTAAATTCCAGTTCTTTTTTACTGCAAATACTTTCATATCTTCCTCTGAATTTAAATTCAGCATTCTTGAAGCATCTTGAATAGAAATCTTATCATATGCACTCTCCATACATGCTCCAATTTCATCTCGAACAGTGTTCAATAAAATATCAATGAAAAAATTATATGACGCTGCTGGTACATTACCTTTTGCCAAAAATATTTTATTGTATGAACCTTCCATTAAATATTGCTCTAAGCTTAGAGGATGTCTAATATAAACATTGGATTGTATTTGATCAGAAGGTAATAGTTCTAATTCTGTATGAAATTCAGCCACACGATTTTGAGATAATAAGAATAAAAGATTTAATCCAAGAAGATGATATTTATATGCAGATTCCATTAATCCTGATTTATAATCAAAATAATAACATTTTAATTGTGCCATATAACGTTCAAAAGAAGGTATATCTTCAGTTACTATACTCCATTGTGCACCAATTTCTAAAATATCACCTGCAATTATAAGTTTATATATATAATAATAATAATAAAGTTTTAGAAAATTTTCCTTTAAAAATTATATATTAATATTTACGAGCTATAAGCAATTCATTTTGACTTGCTGTGCTATTAGATGTAGGAAGAAACATCAAATGTGTAAGACCAACCTGCGAAAAGTAATTGTTTAATTAATTAATATATTATATAGTTGATACAATGACAATCCATTTTTGACAGACTATAAAAATAAGGTTATAAATCGTTCACAATGTCAAAAATGTTTTAAATAATAGAAAAATGAAAATTTATTTTCTAGATCACCTTCAATTGATTGAGCAATTCACCACATTTTTTTAAATTGCATGGTGTCGCTGCCCATTCTTCTTTTAAATTTTTGTAAACTGGAACAACATCTTTCAACGCTGCCATTTTTAAATTATGATCATATAATATAGGTATATTAGATATACAATATCTTGAAAAAATAAAAGTTATAAGAAACATAAAATATAATTATTACATGAAAACAAATTACATACAATTTTTAATTATAAATAAAATATAATAGCAAAAATCCAATTTTATAAATTAAATGTACATAATAAATTTATGTATAATATATTGCTATTTTATATAATTAAAAATTCAGTAATAAATTATTAATATTTATAAAAATGTTAGAACATTTGAGAAAATATTTAATAAGCAAATTTTAATAAGCAATATCCGATATATATAAAATTGTTAATGTAAAGTATAAATTTTTATTGATTAGCCAATCGAAATAATATATTTATCTATTGCATTTGATTATGATCATTAATTTTATATTTTATACTGTAGAGTTATTGTAAAAAAATTTCTAATAATTATCAAATCAAACTATTAATATTTTTATTCTATCGTTAAAATTTGAACTTTATTAAAAAATTTTAAGATATTTCATGAAAGTAAAAAATGCATGCATTGTGGCTACGTCTTAAGGACATATCTATTACGTGTAGGGATTTCATGTACTTGAGAAAAACGATCTTTACCGGCCTTCAACTTCCTCTTCCCGTAGCTGGATATAATGGCGTCTGGAGTAAGTTTTTCTCTTTCAATTTGAACTATTAAACATCGTCATTATGATAAATAAATAAAAACATAAATATTAGCAGAAATGAAATTTAATGTAGAAATCAACTAATGGAGTCTCGATTTATTTCAGACACTTTACACGTATCCGGAAAACTTCAGAGCTTACAAAGTGCTTATTGCAGCTCAGTATTCCGGTGCTCAAATTAAGATTGCAGATGATTTCGTTTTCGGCGAGACAAATAAAACCGAAGCATTTTTAAAGAAATTTCCATTAGGCAAGGTAAAATTATTTCTAATTTTTTTTATTTTCGTTCTTCATTTATACGTCTTTTTCAAAGAACCAGCTGGTATATTTTTTATGGAGAAAACAAATAATTTGTATTAAATTGAGAAAAGAATAGAGTATAAATTTTCATATTCTTTTTTTATATGTCATTTAAATAATTGTATTATTTTCTCTATTTTTTTTTTTTTTTTTTTTGCTTTTAATTATCTTTTAAAAGTTTAAAATAATATATTGTTTTTTATGTTTAGGTTCCAGCATTTGAAACATGTGATGGAAAATATATCACAGAAAGCAATGCAATTGCTTATTATGGTAAGAATCATAATTATATGACATTTAAATAATTGAAATTATATAATGTATAACAAAAATTTATATTTTTTATAGTGGCTAATGATCAATTAAAAGGCAAAACTGATCTTGAACGCGCAGAAATCATTCAATGGTTTGGTTTTGCAGATTCTGAAATTCTTCCAGCTAGTTGTGCATGGGTATTCCCATTGCTTGGAATTATGCCATATAATAAACAGGTACAAATAAAATTATTTTCATAAATTCTCCTTTAAAAGGCAAAAATAATTTAACATTCTAATTATTTTTGTAACTCAAGGAGATATATAAATATTGGCACATTTATTAGAATACATATGATTTTTACATATGATTTTTACATATGTATTAAATAATATGCATACAAATGTAAATTCTTAAGTTTTCATATAGTTTATGAAATCGAAAATAAGTCATTTTATAATTTAAAATTATAGAATGTAGAACATGCTAAAGATGATGTAAAAAAAGCATTGACTGCCCTCAATTCTCATTTACTTACACGTACTTACTTGGTTGGAGAACGATTAACATTAGCAGATATTAGTGTAGCCATGACATTACTTCATTTATATCAATATATTCTGGAACCAAATTTACGTAAACCATATCAAAATGTAAATCGATGGTTTCAAACAGTCATTTATCAACCTGAGTCAATGGCTGTAATTGGTGCCTTTAAATTGGCTGAGAAAACTCTTGAATATGATCCAAAAAAATTTGCAGAAACTCAAGGAAAAGTGAGTATTATATTTTTCATTTTATAAAAATAGCATTATTTGATATTATAATAAAGTGTAACATTTATAGTCTTCAAAGAAAGAGAAAAAAGAAAAGGAATCTAAAAAAGAATCAAAAGAAATAAAGGAATCTAAAAAGGAAACCATTGAAGATTTAGATCCAGCAGATGCTGCTTTAGCTGCTGAACCTAAAACTACAAATCCTTTTGATACATTACCTAAAGGTAATTTCGATCTTGATGATTTTAAAAGATTTTATTCTAATGAAGATGAGGTGAAGTCCATACCTTATTTTTGGCAAAAATTCGATCCGGAACATTATAGTATTTGGCTTGGAGAATATAAATATAACAATGAACTAACAAAGGTAAAATAAAAATGTTTTTAAATAAGAATAATATAACATTATATATCTATCATATTCGAATGCAAATATAATAAATTCTTGTTATTTACATATCTTTTATGTATTTTTCATAGGTTTTTATGTCTTGCAATCTTATAAGTGGAATGTATCAACGATTAGATAAGATGCGAAAAGGTGCATTTGCCAGTGCTTGTCTGTTTGGTACAGATAATGACAGTAGCATCAGTGGTATTTGGGTTTGGCGAGGACAAGAGCTTGCTTTCACGGTTAGTGCTTTTAATCTTTTTAATGTCTATTATGTTTTATATATATATATATATTTTTTTTTTAAATATTTATTATACTTTAATAATTTAATATAACAATAGTATTTTTTTTTTTTAAACAGTTATGTCCAGACTGGCAGGTAGATTATGAATCGTACAGTTGGACTAAATTAGATCCAACTAAAGAAGAAACAAAACAATTGGTTCAACAGTACTTTAGCTGGACCGGGACCGATAAAGAAGGACGTAAATTTAATCAGGGAAAAATTTTCAAGTAAAAATTTGCCATATGCTTATTATTAAACAGAACACTTCGTTTACATGAAATAAACGTAAAAAACTGATAAAATATTATCAAATTTTACATGCAAACCCTTAGAATCCTGTACTGAAATAGGGTGATTTTCAAAAAAGAACAATGTTCCTTCCCATAGGTTTCTACTGTCTAACTTGATGCTTTTATTGTTTAAGTTTATGTCGCGTTTAAAATATTATTCTAAAATTAGTTTTAATGCACGTTTTCCAGTATTTGGATTTATTTTAGCATCATACGAACATTGCTAATTTTTAATGAAATATGAATGACATAATATTTACTTTAGCATATATATTCATAGAAATTTTTCTTTGATATAGTTGCGTTAAATTATTTAATTTATAAATTGTTTTAATATGTATATCAAACAAAAATAATTTATTAGAATTAAGAAGTTACCTTATTCATTTGTTATTGTTTAATAAAAAAGCATATAGCATGATTTTTGATAGAAACAGAAAATTATAAATACATTTAGCACTTAAGTATGCTGCTACACGTACTATAATTCATCTTCCATATACTAATTTGTGTGAACTATAGTTTTAAATATAATGCATATTTTTACAAAAATGAAGTTGTTAATTTTTCAATTACTAGTAATAAATTTCTACATTTCACACACTTTATACGAGTATATTAAACAACAAATATTTTAAATCCAAAAATATAATTATTTTCATTATTTATTTTCAAGTTTTAATTATAAATAATTATAATAATAAAATATTCTCTTTATATTTACAAAAAGCATTACATTATAAGATTTTACATTATCTAAAATCCTTTTTCATTCATCCATGTTTTAATGAGATTTACATAATCTCCTCTGAATTGAATTTGACCAGATAGTTCATTAGTACGAACACCAATTGGTTTTTTTACATTTTTTTCTAAATATTCCTTTAATTCAGTTTCAAGTATCCAGATATTTCCATGAATTTTACGAACAGTAGTTATTCTTCGTAATCCTCGATGAAAAATTTCAAGATAGACAGGTTGCATATAGTTTTTTGTACGTTGTATATAATAAGGATATTTTTGCGGTTTGGCTATTAAATAATATTGAATAAATTACAAATTTTATTAATCACAACATGTTAAAATTATAATAGATGAATAAACGTGATGAATAAAATAACTTACAAACTGGTGGTTTCCATCCAGATGGATATTCTTTATTTTCTAAGCAAGGTATAGGTATAGATTTCGGTTTAAGTAAACGTTCTACACATTCCCATTCTTGAGGATCTTTTGTTACTTCATAATCCGTATATTTAGAAGATTCTGTATATTGAGGTGAAGCTTTGTATTTTCCCCATCTTTTCTATACATAAGATAAAAATATATTAAAAATATACAAATTTTTAAAATAAAATTTGAATTAAAATTAAAATATAATATATATATCTAATATTTATTAAAGAAAGTCAAATTATTTTTTTAATAATTTATAATTATTTATTTATTGTTATTTGGGTTATATAAATATTTGTAGGTTATCGTATAAAATTAATATAAATATAAATTTTACCATATTTTCTTTTTTCAAAAAAATTTAAATATAAAATTATAATAAATATATTTATATTTTTTCCCATAATTATCATTAGAATATTACGACGAATATTAATTTTACTTCTATTCTTTCAATTTTAACGATTATTTAAAAATTTTTTTTGGTATATCTATTAATCTAACGTATTTCTAGCGATTGATGAAATAATTGATGAAAAATTTGATATATTCAAAAAATATGTTCATTTATACACGAATATTTAACATGAAAAAACATAAATAAATTTTTGGAAAACCAAAATTAAATAAAAACTAAAAACACGAATACTTGGAATGATCTCGCCTAGCATGGCCCTTCGTTACTTTATCTTAAAATTAATCATTATAGAAATATATGAGAACTTTTTGTCGCTCATTATAAGATTATGAAAAATAAAGTATATCGATGTAAATTACCTGCGTAATAATCGGTAAATCTCTATTCAATGAAATATATTCGCCACAAGAACGAAGAATAATATTTGAAAGTTCCGAACGTGTGAAACGCCGAAGGGCAGCCATTTTGACTTCAGTAAATAAGGGTCGGTGGCCGCCATTGGTGCGCACGGGCGCGTCTTCCTTTTCGTTCTCGTGCCAGATCGAGTTTTTCCTTGTGACGCGCCTCTATTTGTAACGTTTTTCGTTTTGAGAAGAAACTTCACTACACTCGTTTACGATCCCAATCGACGAACGTGTCATTAAGTGACGCTGATAACGTAAAATTCGACAAATAACGCGGGGTTAGTTAGTGCAAATATTGTATAGAGAGATTTCGAAGTGCCGCGTTGTTCCAAATTTCGCTAGAAGATAATCGGAATAAAATCGGGCTTTCCCAAGCTATTTTCTGTCTCGTCAGTAAGTAGGAGTTTCTCCTGAAGTAAACATATCATAGATAACGGTTTATGTAAAGCGACAGGGGTTGAATTAGTTAAAATAACGCGATGAATTAGTGCGAACGGACTATGGACCTGGGAGAGGTCGTGTGTTCTACCGTCAGGTGGCGGTAGCCTCAAAACAGTGGGACATCGTACAGACACCCTGCAACGGGACTGTGTTTTTCACAGAATTGTTTTCCGCGTTTTCCCGCAAAAATTACGTTCTCTGGCGGTGATTTTTTGTCTCAGAGGTAAGTACAATCGATGAATCGAGTATTGAAATCATAAATTGTTTCGATAACCCTAAGCTAAGTATATAGAAAACTTTGAAAATCTCGAATCGAGTCCGACCTTTTGTTTATTCGTGGCGATTTTTTCGCGATGATTTCTTGCGTGATTTTCGATGGTTCTTGCTTGCTTAAGCCCTGATTTTCATCCTAGGAAGTTAATGTGTGACACTATCTTTCCTTCGAGATTAAATTTTACGCGATTGAAGATGTGATTGCCGAGATATCGCAATAAATATTTCAAAGTGATTCCTTGACCGAAAAGAGGCGCTCCGTGTATCCGTGTAAATGCAAAGTTTGTCACGTAATTTTTCTGACCGCCAGGGCCGCATCTATCAACCCCACTATCCGGCCGGCCGCTCACCTACTCACACCTAAGACGAATTATGTAGTTTTTCCATTTGGTATACAGTCAATTTGTTCCTGTCTCGTTTAAAAGAGGAAAGGTATATTTTCTTCATTTATAATTTAATGGTTTTACGCAATATATATAAATTTTTCGAAAAAACGTCAGTTATCTCTTAATGTGATATTTAAAACGTTTTTTTAATATTTTTCTACACACACACATATATATATATAAAAATAAATATATTATAATCTTTCAGAAAATAATACGTAATGAATAAATTTAATTTATTTCACTTTTTAAAAAAAAATACATTATTTTATTAATTATATTTAAAAATTGACAAATTAATTTGAATATTACCACAATGGTAATAATATAATTATTACCATTTAATTTAATAAACAGCTTGCAATTTCACGTTATAAATGAAATTGCAGGAGCCCAATGTGGGTGGAAGTGAGATGGCATCCAGGGAAAAGAAACCCTTAGTGCCTTCAAAAGCAAAACAGAAGGCGAATAATGATTGTAGCTTGCCATCAAATGAAATTAAAAGTAGAAAGGGCAAGTCCTTGTCAAATCTGAAACAGCAACAACTTGCACGAGATATATTGGAGGCTGTAGCAACTGGTAGTCAACTTCCTCCAAAATTAGAGGCAAGCCTACCGCGTAAAAAGGTTCTTAGGAATCTGAAACATAAGCAAAAGTTGAAAGTAGCAAAAGCAAATCTAATTAAATCGAAGGTTACGAGGAAAGTGGCCAATAGAAATTTGTGTAGAATACCTTCTGACATCAAGAAAAGTGTGAGGACTAAAAGAATCAAATTATCCGAAGAAAATAGTACCAAGGCATCGTCCAACAAAAGCTTGGAACATCAGATAAACGAAGCAGAAGGTGAAAATATAGGAGCAGAAGGTAATAGAAGTGCCAAGAACAATCTCAGGACTAAAAAGACCAAGTTTATATTAAAAAATATCGGAGAAGTGGAAAGTGAGGACATTTTAGATAGAGATTCAGATTCGGTTGCAGGTTGCAGTACGAAGAGCAGTCCAAAACTCAATAGGAAGGGTAGAAGTTTGGAGAGTTTAGAAGTTTCTTTGCCCAGAGGTGTGAAATCGAAATTTTCAGGATTCAAAAGAAACAGTATCAAAGAGAAAGATACTTTGATAAAGACAGAAGTTGACATCAAATATACAAAAGGGAGGAAGGCCACCAGAGACTTGGATTACACGAGTAGTAGTAACACAAGAGTTTCCAAGTCCCTTTTGGATAGTAAAAGTTCTATAGATCTTACCATTGACGAAGTGATAGCTTCAATGTTGAGCGACACAGAGATAGACAATCAACAGGGAATAGCAGAAAAAATAGAGGGGAAATTAACAAGGAGCAAGAAGATGTTGGTGGAAGAGAATATAGTTTCGGATATTGAGATTAAGAAAGAGCCAGACAGCGAAGAGATTAAAATTACTTCTGATGGGGAGAATTTTGAGACGGAATCCATTCAGAGTGTCTCAATTCATTTGAGAAAAAGATCCAACGTAAACATCATCAATCAAAGAAGTTTGAGGAATGGCAAGCTGAGGCAATCCGATTCTGTGATCTCCTGTGACTTAGAGCTTAAAAAGCGTCGACGATTGAATTCGGACGATCCAATCGGTTCGGAAGTTTCGTCCGCTGACAACAATATCGCTGATAACAATATCGATTCCGAATCCAGTTTCTCCGAATCCAGCGGCAATGATTCCCAAACGATCGTGACACCGATCAAAGATGAAATGTGCACGAGCAAAGAGACGTTGAAAAGTTTCGAGGACAGTTCCCAAATTGGTCCAGAAGTGGAGAATAACAACAACGGCGACAAGGGTAGCGAGTTAGGGCCCACGCTTCGCTCGAAGACCAAGGCGAAGAGTGGCGAGGTGGAGGTGAAAAATGACAATATAAAAATCGAGTACAGCAGAATAATACCTAAAAATATGGAGGTGCAGGAAGAGTTGAAAAAGATGAGCAATTTGGATCAAGTTAGAAAGGACAATATATTGGCAAAACTGTCCGACAAGTCCAAGGGTAGAAGGAGTAGTTTAAACATAGACATGAAGAAGACGGTGAACTCGTTCTACAACGCTACCGATAAATCGGACGGTAATCCGAAATCTCAGATAGATCAAATGATAGAAAACATCAAGCTTACGATCGCCAAATCCATCGAGAGTAAGATCTTCGGCCCGGAGAAGGGGGGGCTTGGATTGGGGAAAAACAACTTCGAGATACCGAAAATCGAAGAGATAATCGCACCGTTGAGCGCCGAGTCTCAAAAATTAGGGCTGGAGGAAAACACGGGGGACGAGGACAACAACAAATCCGCCCCGGGCGCGAAGAATGAGATGAAGCCGGACAATTCGGATAATTCAATACCAAAAGTGGCCGATACTGCCAAAGAAATTGAGAAACTAGTCATGGGTGATATTGAATTAGCCGAAACTCATTCTCAAAACGTGCAGGAGAACGAGCCATCTGACACCTCTGATGCGAACAGCAACACTCACAGCAACGTTTCAGAGGTGGTGAATATTATCGAAAACGAGGATTGCAAAATTGTCGTACAGGAGGAGGGTGAATCGAACGAGACGTCCAATCTGATGAAGGAGGGGATGAACGACGTCGATGACGCGGATGAAGATCAGATAAAAATCTTAGACGACGGGAAGAAAGTTGTTAGGAAATCCTCGAGGATGGTGGATAAAGTCTCTTCTCCCGAGAGCAATGACAATAAAAAATTGGGGAAGGCGGCGGGCAAACAGGTGGCTGCTCACAAGCCTGAGAATTGCGAGGAATCGTCGCAGGGGTGTGAGAAATCCAAGGAGACCGGGTCAAAGAGCAAAGAGTCGTTTAAAAACGAATCCACGGAGAATAAAATTGCCTCTGAATTTCCAGTTGACGGTGCGATAACCGAGTCGAAGCAGGAGGAGACGGAGGAAGGCGCAGCAAAGGTGGATGCGACGAACGAGGATGGGGCCAAGGTTTCCACGACGAACGAGGACGTGGAAACTTTAGAGAGAATCTCGAAAGAGGTGGAGAGGATGGTGGCGGAGGACGAGTCTGCGCACCAGTTGCGAATCGGCGCAGACGAGTCGCAAAACGATCAGGAATCTGCAACGATCAAAACTGCGGCAGAAACTTCTTCATCGTCGTCCGTTGAGTTAGCGATGGATGGTGCTGAGAATCGAGGGACGAGTGCAGGCGATGAGTTGGAAAATAAGGACGAGGGCGAGAAGACGGTGGAAAATGCCAAAGAAGTTGAGAGAAGAGAAGAGAGCGTGTCGGAAATCGTTAAAAAAGATAAAAATGATTGCGAAATATTAATCAATCTCGATTCTAATTCTAAATGTAATCTTACAGTTCCCAACAGTGGTTGCAATCCTCTTCAAGAAGAATTGAAAAAAGACTCGAACGAAAATGAAAAGGAAGATAAATTCAACGAGGAGAATGACGCCAATAACGACTCCATGCAATTATGTGATAACGAGATTTATAACAATTTGGAAAGCGATACAACGAAAGAGGATAAGAAAACGTCCGTGGATACCGTGGAAGAGCAAAAATCTGTCAAAGACCAAGATACCAAGAAGCGAGTATTAAGGACGCGTGACAAAACGAGGGGGAAGTTTGAAAAGGGGCAGGGTTCGTGCAAGGAAAAGGAGACCGTTTCGAAAGCGAGGACGGAAGAAGAGGAAAAACCGCAAAACTCCAAAGAGGAGGAGGATTCGGAGGAGAAAGTTCAAGAATCGATGACGGAGGACACGGATGACGCTCAAAATAGCGGTGAGATGGATCCAAGTGATCTGGTGGAGCCCCAGGCACGTACCAAACGTAGCAGAGAGGCGAAGAAACGTAAAGAGGATCAGTTGAATATGTTGAAGAACAAGCGAGCGAAACGCGAGATAAGGAGATGCGATCAGCAGAACAAGGAGGAGACCCTTTTGGACAACGAGGTAGCGAAGATTAACGAGAACAATCGGTCTTTCTTAAACAAATATGAAAACGGGGTGGAATGCGCGACAAATTTCAGAGGTTTCTCCGAGGGTGGAAGAGACAGCTTGGAGAAGCACGAAAAAGCCGCGGATAACGTGAGAAGTAAGTCGGAGAATGATCTGATCATAGGGAAAGAAAATGGTAGGAAAACGTGCGAGAACAGATTGTCGAGGAATTTGTCTGAGAACCACGTGACTAAAGAGGTGGAAAATATGGACATGCTGGACGTCGATTGCAAGCCTATAAAAACGCCGGAAACGTCGCAGAAAGACTCTGACGAGACGTCCACTTCTGGGGAATCGTCGAGCAGTGTCAATATTACTCCAAAGATTTTGGAGACGCCTGAGGACAAGGCGAAGAAAGAGTCAATTTTGAGACTACTTGGTTTGGAATCCCTGGAAAAAGCTGCCGAGAGATTGAATCATCAAAAGGCGAAGAAAGGGCAGTCCACAGGAACCTTAAAAACCGTGATTCGTGTCCAGAAAGAGAGGGAGAAGGACAAAAGGCGATCGAGATCACCGCTAAAAATGGTACTGAAACAGGGTCGCGGAGATGGTGAAGGAGACTCGCCAGAAAATTTCTACACTATTCAAAAGGAGGTGAGTTTAAATGGAATATATTGATATAATTTGTAACTGTACGTTAGATATAGTGAAATTCTATTACTTATTTATCGTTTCATTCTTTGTTTTTTCCAGTTAGGAACCAGTGGTTGGGGAGATAGCAGCTCTGGTGCGAACCGAAAGTTCTCTACTAACCACAGACACTCTTGCGGTAATCCTGGTTGCGGGAATAACTACATTCTTAATCATTCCTTGTCCTTCTGCTTTGTTGAAATATATTTGGTTCATACACAAATTCTATCATTTTAGAAATTATTATAAAAAGAATTGCTTGATATTTATTTTTAATGGATTGGTCTTTATTTACTGTGATATTATAATTTCTATCAATTGCAATTCTATTATAGTAGTACTTTACTAATTGCCAGATTTGCAAAATTTTTCTAGATATATTTTGGATAGTACTTTTAAGAATTGTTGTCTTTTCCAAATATAATTTATTTTTTTATTTCTCTTGAGACAAATATCATCAAAAGTATTGAGTATGTAAAATAGGGGAAAAGTTTCTTTATTATATTAAATATTATTTTTACTAATTATGTACAAATTATTTTTATGTATGATTTTTCAATTCTTGTTTTAAAAAGGTAATAATTTAATTATAGCAACTCTTATAGTATATTTATAAATTAAAAAATATATATATATTCATTGCTAAATAATAACGATTTTTCTATATTATTATTGCATCAAAATAATTACAAAGATAAAGTGCGACACTAATGTATCATTTAATATTCAGTAATTTAATTTTTGAATTTCCTAAAAAAATCCCGCAAATTGTACTCGTAATAACTATACAATTTTCCATAACAAGCATGTTATTTTATGCTACTGCTTTGAACATCAATTACATTTACCCTCTAACCTTCCTAATTTATTTTTTAATTCAATTTTACTTCATTTTATCGAGTTAGCATTAAAATTTATTAAAACATCAAATCTACTTATTTTTTTTTTTTTAGACTTTGTAATAATTACAGATAATTTATTGTTTTCTTACAACAGACGAAGATAATGAAGATGCAGCACCAAAGGATCGTCAGTCTCTTGTTATTCCAGAAAAATCCTCTTCTTTTTCCATTCATCCAGGACGCTTGTGTGCGGACGTATGTTGTTATTGCTTTGGGAAATTCGGTTCTTTAGATACACCAATGCATCTTGCTCAAATGAAATCTGATGAAAGGCGCAAAAAGATTTTAAACATAGAAAGACATTTAACTAAGGATTCTTGTTTATGCGATGCTTGTTACCGCCATGTGGACAGAAAGGTTGGAAAAAACTTTTAGTACTATATACTTATCTTAGAATAATAAATATTTTATTAATTCTTTATTTATTGCTATTAAAATTTCCCTAATATATTAGGCGAACACAAGTCCAACAAATATGCAAACGAAGCCGCAAAAACAACACCGACAACTCATGGTATCCAAGTGTTCAGCCCGTGATTGCAGAGATGCTGCACGACATCATGTCAAACGTCGATGGTTGCTCAAGATAAAAGCTGGCTTACAAAAACAGGTAAGTTTACCATATTATATAGAATGAAAAGAAAAGAATTTAAAAATTCAATACTTTTTTCAATATTGTACCATAAGATCTTGTATTATGGTATTTTTAATATTTTTCCCTGAATAGTTGATGTAACGATAAAAATATTTTTAGGTGGACATTGATTGGGAATCGAGTCAACATACATCCATGTCGTTCTGTGTCAGTCATTATTCGAAAATCGAAAGATTCTTGACTTGTGCATTGTGTAAACGCCGATTAGCTAGAAATCACACTCATCAATTGGCAAATACGGAAACTGACGAATTGAATCAATTGCTTGGACAACAGGGGATCCCTGTTTTATTGTCGGCCGGCACTTTTGTTTGTAAATTATGCCGTTACTTTACACAATTGCAATTGAAATACAAGGACGTGGAAAACATGAACACGAATCATAAATCATTCTTCAAGAATTATCGAAAAAGGTATAATTTCTTTAGGCTACAAGGCTTATATTTTTTTATATTAATATCTTTATTTATTATTCTTTTCATATATATTTAGAATTCTACATTATCACGATATTGAAGTTCTGGAAAATGAAGACGAAGATTCGTCTCAGAATAATCAGTCGAAAGACAAAGACAAAGATAAAAGGAAGAAAGCCAAGTGCAGTACTCAAACCAAGACTGCAACGTTTAAATCTCCAGATGGTACGATAAATTCCACTTTTGAAAAGTCTATCCCAGAATCGAGTAAAAACGAGGGAATTAATTCTGAGATGGACAACGAAAATCGTACCGTGAAAGGGAACTTGAGCGATGAAAATGTCGTGACAGATGTGCAGTTCCTAGGTATCGAGAACACCGTGGAGAAATTGAAAAAGCGTAAGCTACTCGACACGAATCCCTATACAACGTCAGATACAACGATATCTTGTGATAATCCAAACGAAGTTGTTGAAATTCTCGCGATGGACAAAGAAGTGACGTTAACCAGATTGCCAAAGAGACCAAGGACGAATAACGATATCACTCCAGTTGTACAGAGACTTGGTGCTAACCCCTCCATTAGCGTGCGCACCCTTTTCCCCGGCGAAGAAGAAATGAATCTTCATGCCAATATAGAGTTCACAAATGTGCGAGAAATAACACCCCAGGGTTGGGAGAAATGTGCTACTATGATACAATACGATAGAGATACGAAACTCCTTTGGCAAGAATTGCAAAGACCATACGGAAATCAAAGCTCATTTCTCAGGCATTTGATACTTTTAGAAAAATATTATAGATCCGGTGATTTAATTTTAGCTCCAAATGCATCACGGAATGCAATTAATTACTCGACTTCCGTACAGAATCGATTGATATCGTACGAAGGTCCAGAAAAGATGGATGAACCAATAATGGAGCCAATCGCCTCGGAGTATCACAATTCTCGTCGATTGAGCGGTGGTTACGTGCTCGAAAGAGATAAACCTCCTTTACCAACCATAAACACTCCCAAACAATTATCGTCCAGCAATACTGCACAATCAATAAAGAGTAGTCCTCCACGGATACTGAAATTAAATCCTGGAGTGTCTATAATTAAAAAACCACCGCCTAACCTCCAACGGTTAAATCTTCCCTCTACTAGCACCACCGCGAACGGTAATATGAAACGAAAGGACGGTCAAAAATTACCAACCGTCGGTGGTAAAGTATTCCAATTAAGCGAACCTGATTTTAAACGACTGCAAAATCTGAAAAAACAAAAGCAGCAAATGATTACGGAGAAACAATTGACCAACTCAAACGGAGGCATGAATAACTCGAATTCCTCGCAAAATTTAAAATCAGTCACGCAGTACCAAAAAGCGCAAATCGCCGCGCAAACGCAGTTTCAAAAACATCTAAGAATGCAACAGGAGATGCTAAATAGACAAAGCAGGAGCGACTTCGAGCCGTTGATTTGCGACGTGCGTGCATTGGCAAACGAGAATAGTCCGACGCAAAATCTGTTGCATAACCTAAATCTGCCGAAATCGATACAGGTGACAACTAAAACGTCCAATCAGATTCCAATATTGCCAAAAATTCCGAAGTCATTGACAGTGATACCGCAAACGGTCACCAGACCAGCCGAAAAATGAAACGACAAGAAGGACAAATAAGAGGATGAACAGTAAGTAAACAATATATAGATTAATTCTTTCTTACGAAAGTGTATAAAAGGGTGAAATTCATTATCCAATCCAAATGGATAAAAGGAAAAGGTGTTTTGTGAAAGAAAAAGAATTATCAATAAGGTTATGTCGTAACGAATAACCGGAGAGAATTATTGATCGAACTTATATTTTAATACCAATCATGGTGGATAGAGAAACATATCGAAAATGTTTGATATGTGAAGAATTAATTAACGCTCGTTTTGAGTAGCGACAATATCTGCCTTATATAAAAAAAAAAAAACAAGTGCAAACGGAATGTTTTTGCACTGCTCAAAAGAAAAAAAAAAAAAATGATTTTACGATGGTATGGTAAATAAACGTACGTATCGTGATAATCACATGCGCGCATGCGTACACGTTGTGATAGTGTATTACGGGAATGTTTTGTTAAAAAACGTTACAACAGGAACAAAAATATGAAGAACTGAATAACAATCATTAATTATGTTGTACACTAACAACCAAAGTATCGATAAAAAAAAAAAATGTGACAAAACATGGTAAAAATCTGTTTCCAAGGAAAAGTGCCTAAAAAAAAAAAAAAGAAAGAAAGAAAGAAAGAAAGAAAGAAAGAAAAAATGATACAGACAAAGTCATTGATTTTTAAAATGACAAAATATAGTATGGATGGACTTGAAACAGATACTATACATACGGTTAAATATATACATATATATAGGTATACATACATGAACAAAAATAAATAAAAAAAAAGATAAATAAGTAATGGATTCGTATGAAAAAGGGGCGTTAAAAAAAAAGAAGGGGGTATACATACATATATATATGTATATATTTATATATATATATATATGTATATGTATATATATATACATGTGTGTATATTGAAAATTTATACATCAATTAGCTTCAATTTTACCCCCTTTTTTTTCTCTTTGTTTATATATTTTAATTCAAAAACGGAAAAAAAAAAAATTTATTCGATGGAGGAATACACTATTCTTCCTCGAATTTTTTTACGGGATGCGTTCGAAAATATATATTCCCGACAAATAAAACGAAAAAAAAAAAAAAAAAAAAACAAAAAACTGTCGGTTTGCCTTGCTGTTGTTTAGATTAAAAACAATTCACCGTTAGAGACATATCTATCATTCACGTTCTTCGAGATCTGCAATTTAAGATCCAGTAATTCTTCGAAGAATAATTTTTAAATCGGTAGTTCGTTCCTTTTTCCGCACATCCCGAAGTAAACAGCAGTTCGAATCGTGTCGAGAGATGTCATTGTGTATATGCTTATGTCGGACAAAGTGGCGCTATATATATATTGGTTTAGATTTCATTACAATTTATCCCATGCATCGAATATATTTTTGTTTACCTTACAAAAAATAAAATACCGTGGAATTTTATTGGAAAAGAGAGGTAGAAAAATAGGAGCATGATTCTTTTTTTTTTTTTTTTTTTTTTTTTACCGTAAGTAATAACGAGAAAGAATATACGCTCTACGGGATTTAATTGTATATTTGGAAAGAGAAAAATATATATATAAATATATATATATATATATTTATATACAGATATATATTTTGGTCTGCTCACTGAAGAGAAGTATAATGATGACGTGTAATTAATTTTTACTAACCAGGGGCGATCGTGAAGTGAAATAAAACTAAGCATTATTGTGTGTATTGGTAAAGATATACACTTCTATAAAGTAAGTGTAAACTTATACGCCTTGAGCTTATTTATTATGTTTAATATAATATTATTATATTGCATTGTACATAATTGATAATTTCTAGTTCATAATCAATTATTATTTTTATTAATTATTATTATTATTATTATTATTATTATTATTATTAATTATTATTATATCATCATCATCATTAATTATTACTTTATTGATTATTCATTTGCTATTATATATCTGATGTGATGAATTTATTCGTCGTGGTGAATTCCTTTACTAATCGTGTAGTACGATTATTTGAAAATGGTTTAAGGTTTTGATGAAATTATTTTGATGAAAAACAAAGGAAGAGGGAAAGGCTGATATGAATGTAACGAGTGCAAGTCTGAAAGAGTGAGAGAAATAAAGAAAATGAATCCGTTTTCTTTTTTTTCATCATTTTTTTTTTTCTTTTTTCTCTCTTTTCTCTTCTTTTTTTTTTTTCCTTTTTTTTTTTTTTTTTTTTTGTGCAAAGTCGCCACGTGAAAAAAGATTAAAATTTCGTTCGATTATTCGAAACGGAAGAGGAGATCTTCATCCTTCAAATGTACAAATCGCGTGCGTTCAATTCATCTCGTTCTTTTTTTTTTTTTTTTTTTTCAAGGTTATATCTTGAAAAGATAATATTGGAAAAAATTATGAAAAAAAAAAAAAAAAAATTAAATTCGAATTTAGATTGAACTGAGAGTAAGAAGAGAGTAATATTTATTTTTTTGAACAGTAACGTTCTGCCTTGATGAAAAAGATTAAAAAATTACGCAGTTTCAACTGAACAGAAGCTCATTTTACGATCGATTAATATCGACAAGAAAGACAAATATTTCTATTAAATTTTAAATATATCTATATAAAATTAGAAGAAAATATTTTTTTTTTTTTTTCTCTCTCCATTATCCATTATCGTTTGCTGATCAATAAAATACTTAAAATTTTTTTCGTGTCTTATTTAAATAATTTCATTTCATATTATTATTTTATATATTTTTTAATTATCGCATAACTCGTGCACTAGTTAATTCATTCACCAAAATTGTTCATGCATGGAAGAAATGGAAATCGGTTCAAAAATATGTACAACCATTTTATAACGTGAAATTTGTCGAATTTTGGCTGTGTCGAACTAGAGGACAATTAACTGTAGATCGAGAGTGAACGACGGATCGATAGTCTTTTTCTATATATTACGCGAATGAGCGAATGTCTTTCGAGCGTTCTGTCGTCGTCGTCGTCGTCGGCTTCATTCGTTTCAGTGTATCGAATCATTGTTAACCGACAAAAAATTTTATAATATTATTATTATTATTAATAATTAATTATGATATAAAAAGTCAGTATTGAACGATATCAAGAATCTAGAAACACTTTTTAAATTATATATTATAGTATATTACAATTGCTTAATTTTACAAAAAAAAAAAAAATCTTTGTAATATATTATAATATATCTTTAGACGTACAGTTTAATATATATATATAATAATTTCCTAATAATAAAGTATATATTATATTATAGCTTAATTCCTCAATAGATTTTGATACAACAACAAGTAGCAATTGCAACATGATTTTATATAATTGTTTTTAAAAAAAAAAATACTTTTAAATATGTATAATTGAATAATTGTACAATTGGCATGGAAATAATAAAAGCAATCTACTGAGAAAAAATGGGGGGGGGGGGAGAAAACGGTTGAAGCGACGTTGACCGTTACACGAAATAACGAAGGAGGCCAGAACTCAAGGTATGCGTAATCTAATCTCGAAGAAAATTCACGTGGCGACACGTAAAACAAAAAATGTACACAAACACGCGCGCACGCGCACTCTGCACACGTACGAATACAGCGTTGTTCGTACGTTGCACGGCGCGTGCGATAGGAAAGAATATGTAGCGTCGGGTATTATATGTACGTTAAATACGTATAATACTAAACGTTATGCGAATAAATAAATAAATAAATAAATATATATATATATACGCTGTATGCTATATATATATACATATATTATGATATAAAAAAAAAAGTACTTGACGGTACGTTATACATATTAAAATGCTCTATTTTATTAAGGATATTTTTGATATATCTATATATATATATTATAAATATGAATATAAATATAAATATATGTATATCGAACTAAAGAGGTAAAAATCACCGATCGATAAATATCGATGATCAAATGTAATTATTGTTATCGACGGACGATGGCGTTTAGAAATTTGCGAGATAAGTAATATTTACTGAGCTGTGTGCAGTGCGTGTCACAATTATATTTTTCAAATCTTATATAACCGATTATTACAGGACGAGACTATTGGTAGAGACTTTTCTTTTCTTTCTTCTTTTCTCTCTCTCTCTTTCTATCTTTTCGTTCTTACGTAAGTTAAGTAATTTTATGGTGTCGAAAGCGAAGAAGAAGAAGAAGAAAAATAATTATTAAGAAGCGGAACAGATACGTTGATAATCTTGTAATTCATAGAATAGTGATTTTATTCGATAATCTAATGTAATCTAATGTCCCTTTATTTATTGTCTTTCATAGGACAGTTGTGTCTGTCATTAATGAATTTCTTTTTTTTGATTTCATTTACTCGTTGATGCAATTGAGGTGAAGGAGCACAATTGTTGTACATGTAAAATAATTGTTACATCTCTTCTTTGTTACGTATGTTTTATGCACGCGAATATTTACTTGATAATTTGACAAGAGAGAGCTTTCCTTCGTTCGAATGCATCAATTTTTTTTTTCTTTTTTTTTAATTGCGTTTATCCAATTACTTTTTTCCCCCTCTCTTTTCTTAAACATAATAATTATACTTAACGGATTATTAAGGTTTATCGTAAGAGTCTGTGTACATCCAATTTACACTCTCCGATTTGAAATATATATATCCCTTTTCTTTTTTTCAGTGAGTTTTCGTGAATGTTTAATTTTATATATATATCACAGCTACGCCATTTTTACCGATTTAATGATTGTTACAATACGATGAATGTATTATCGAAGCGATGTATCATGATCATTTAAATTATTATATTTCAATTCCTTTTCAATTTATTATTATTATTATTATATCGTCCACGTTTGTACGCCCTATAATTATTATATTGAACGACATACGAATTGTTAAATTGTAAAAATTATTTATCGTATAGCAACGACCTTGGTTGACGCATTGCAACGTTGTTTTTAGCGAAAATGACGAATTATTTAAGCGAATGTAATATATATATATATATATATATACATATAATTTTTTTTTTTTTTTTTTCTCTCTCCAAAAGAACCCGACCAAATTGGAAAAAAAAAAGATCGATATATCGACGGACGGAATATTGTATTAATTTAAATTTGTCAAACACTAACTGCATACTTCTCAGCAAATGATTATTATTATTATTATTAATATTAATATTATTACTACTACTACTACTACTTGGTATGTACAGAGCACGACGATGATACGCAATAGGGAATGCGAGAAAGTGGGATACGCGAAAGAGTGGTAGTGGGGGGGAGAGTAAGAGAGGAAAAAGGAGAGAATGCAAGCGAGAGAGTTGTAAACTGAGAGTTTAAGTTTTAAGAATTCTATTTTTATGATGAAATGAGATCGTGTAATTATCAGAGTAGTCGTAGGAGGGGATGAATCGGATCGTGCGAAATCATGTCGAATGATTTTTTTTTTTAGGTTAAAGAAAATACGATCGAACTGATTTTTTTTTTTAGTATTTTAGATTTTTATATATATATATATATATAGATATATGTATATGTATAAAAATAAATCGCAATTCTAACGTTAAAATTTTCACGGAAGAGCCAGTAATGAATTTCTTACGATAGGAAACATTTATACGAAGCATGTCGATGCCCAAGGATTAATGTCGGGCGAGATATAATAGTATTTCTACTGACAGTAGATGCGGTTGCGCATGTCTCTGGCATGTTGTGTATAAGGGAGATGCAATAAAGGAGGTACCGTCGTAAAAATGGGCAAATTTGTAAATATGATAATTATCCTTTATTATTCGATTTAATCGTTAATATATTATTATATTCTCTTTAAAAATTATTAATTACGACGAAAGAAAAAAAAAAATCATTCGACGTGTTTCCTCAGTGATGAGATATTTTTCGAAACGAGAATAGCAAGCGAGTAGAGATTGTGAAGCGAGATGAAATGTGCCGATCGATTGGATCGAATTATATTTAGGGAAAAGATATTTTGTTATATGAGATGAAAAATCGTGGATGTTATATATTATATAACGATGAAAGTGGGAAGAAAAGCAATAAAAAGAAAAAAGAAAAAAAAAAAGAAAAGCGAGAAGAAGAAGAAAAAATACGTTAGATTTCATTCGCAAATGTTTCTTGCGAATTAAAAGATCGAATTTCAATGATTTTTTTTCAAAGCGCCAATTATTATTATTATTATTAATGCGGTGTGTCGTTCTCTTGCGCTTTCGTACAATGTCGTTATCCGCAATATCGATCTTTATAATATGCGACTCGATCTGTTCGATTAAATTTTTATTTCTTTTCCTTTTCAAACATGTATTTGATAATTCCATTAATATTATAATAATTGATGAAAAATGAAAACGAAGAAAGAAAGAAAGAAAAAAAATTTAGAAATTTGGATCGTTTCAAAATCATTTCGAACGAAAACGATGTGTTTCACGATTGCGAATCTATCTCGTCGAAGAAAGTAATGACCGACGGGTGGTAAAACGTGTTCACAATATTTTTACGCAATTTTATATCTGCCTCGAATCGTCGCATCCAATTCAAATGTTAGCCCTATATTCCGAATAGACTCGGATTTGGCGCGAATTTAAACGCACAAATTTACAAGATAACGAAAATGCGGATGCGATTCTTAAAAGACGGTAGAGAAATAGAAATTTTTCATACTTTTCATACTTACGATTTATCGTGAAAAAACGATAAATAACTCTCGATTCGTAATTTGTGAAACTATAATTAGGATTCGTTTGTTGCTCGGTAATGCGTTAATTATTCATTTACGAAAGAAAAATTGGAAGAAAATTCTGAAGTGATAGATATCGATAAATCTTTTATTTTCGATAATATTATATTCGATCTTCGATCTCGAAACTTCTTTTTTTTTATCGAGAATTGAAAGTCTCGAACTCGTGTCGATGTGGCGTAAAGCAATTATACATATACATATATATATATATATATATACATATGCATATATATATATATATGAAAAGAAGAAAGATAAGAATAAATAAATAACGCTTTGGCATATGACATCTTTTAAAAATTCGAAATATACACATACCATTACGAGCATTATGTTATCTAAACGAATATTAACACACGTTAATACTATCATGATAACCTCTTCGTTTATTTGGTTCTAATGTAATAGTTATTATTAGTTCGCCATCCTTTGTATATATATTCGCAACTCTCAATAAAAAAAAAAATATGAAAAAAGAAAAGAAACGCATTATCTCTGTCATTGTGATTAATTTCCTCATATTACGAAAAACTAACCTAACCTTCAAATTATTATTACACGATCACCGCCGTGGACGGAGTTTGAGAAAGGAGAAGGCGAAAGGAAAGAATCCAAGAATACAAGAAATTATATTATTTGCAATTTATTTATATAATTAATGTAACTGATTTTTGAATAACTATTACTAAAAACCTAAACAACGTATGAAATTTTATACATAGCTTTTATTTAAGGATACTAATATGTGGCTATATACAGTGTATGTATGGATGCGCTGACCGACGAATCAACAAGTTCAACTTTGTTTTGATAATTACGATACGTCTAGAGGTTATCCTCGGACGTTTAGACGTACAATTTAATTTCTCTTTGTGTATCCATTTCCACGTTTGTCCTATTTTTTTTTTCCTTTCTTTTGCTTGCGTTTATAAATCGGTACAAATTTACAATGCTTCGATCATTGATTACGTAATATACACAGTAGGTAATTTCGCGGTCACCCTCCAGATTACAACGCCAATCGTTATGCAGCGTTCTAAAAGGAGATCGAAATGTGTCTGTTGCGTACAAAAAACCACATGGATGATTCTATGAATGATTCGTTAAATTTATATCCAAGTATACAAGTATAAAAGTGGTCGATTTAAATAAAAAACTTAGAAAAATGATTACGCGCGTGATATTAATCGTCCAATTTCTTTTTTTTTTTTAGCACTTTTGTGATACAGTTAACGCTATTCATTTTTTAAATCAACAACTTACAAATATAGTACTTTTATTCAAAAAAATTTAAATATCATGGACTGTATTGATTTATGTATATATATATATATATAAAAAAAAAAAATAGCTGCATTATTCCTTAAATAATTAACGAAAAAAAAAAAAAAATGGGTAAATTCAGCAAATTAATCTCAAGAGCATTCACGTATCTTATAACATCCGTTATAAATTTCATTATCTACAATATTAATACGTTTAATATTCGAGATTGATTTGCGATTTCTTTTTTTTTTTTTTTTTTTTTTTTTTTTTTTTAATATTTTCCTACCAAGAAAACAAAAAAGTCAAATAAAATTTATATACATAAAGGAGCATCATGTACATGTAAAAATCGTACACTCGCGTGTGTTCAACATAATAAAATTAGAATCTTTACAAATCAACGTAAACTAATGAATTTTTTTTTCATTAGTAATAAAAAAAAATGTTAATTTAAAAAAAAAAAATTATAATAAAAAGATGCCAAACGTACAAACTTACAATTAATTTTACCACACGGAACAGAAGATCACAAAATGGATGAAAGAAATAGTTTAAATAGATACATACATTTTTTTTTTTATAATCAATCGTTTTGCAATTTTCCACCATATTACATTCAGTGATTTGTTTGTGATTTATAAAAAAAAAAAAAAAAAATCACAATTTTCGAAATTCCAAAATCTGTTTTTTCCCTTGTTTCTCTGGAATTATCGAGGGAAACCACGAAAAAGATTTACAAAAAAAAAAAAAATAATATTGCTAATAAAAATCGAAGGCCCATCGTAGCAAAAATCGTGCGATGAAGTGAAATTCATTCGATTTCAATTTACAACTATTCTAAAGGCATTTTTTTTTTCTTTATATATACAAAAGACATACGCGTCTCATTTTTTAGCATCTTTTCATTGTTTGGCAATGTTTTTTTTTTTTTGTTTTTCCCCAAAAACGTTTACTACAAATTCTCTTATATTATAATCCTTAATGTGCTTTTAAAAACATATTCGAGTATATACAAATTATATATATATATATATATGTATATGTATAATGCGTATCAGAACATTTTGGTATCGATATTCATATGAACACGGTTTTGTGATACCAATCTATTAGTTACGTACACATGGAAAATACTCTGTAAATCTAGTCAAATAACCATTCATCGATTTCTGCATCGTTGATGAAAACGCATCATATATAATTTCAAAAAACTCTTATTTATCCTCGTCCTCCTCCCTTCATTCTGTTCTGAATCAAGAATTCGTTGAAACGGTTGAACGACCAAAAATATTCAATCACGAAAATAAATGATAAAAAGTTAATGGATCATGCGTTGAAAGTTCTTTTTATCTCTTCTATATATATATATATATATTTATATATATATTAAATAGATCCATCTGAACAAGTCGTCCAATCGAGTCGACGATGCTTATATTCCATCAAGCCAAAGTGACATAGGACGCGCTGTATTCCAGACAAAGTGTCCATCTTCCAAGTCCAGGTTCATCCTTGCCGTGGTTCCTCGTGTGTGCCGCGAAGCCGTTTATCCGCATCGTCGTTGTCGTTGTGGTCATGGTTTTGTTTCTTCATCGAACCAGACGTGACGAGAGGAGGGTGCTCCAGGCACAAGGCTCCCTTCTAGGTTTCCAATCCAGGTACTAGACTGTGAAAAGTTTGAATATCGTGGAATGCCCTGCCGCAACTCTGATTGTTATTCCTTTCAAATTTTGCCAGATCAAAATGTTCGTCCAACGATTGTAATTCCACTAAACGTTCCTCCAATGTCTTTGTGGAGTCCGCGAATCTCGCAAAATCGCAGATTCTGTCGGGATCGACTACGTCCGAGGCCTCCATCATGCCTACGTCACTGGATCTAATAACGCTGGTTAACTGACTGGTGGCGCCATCTAACTCGGTAGAAAACATGATGGAGTTACAACAATTGTTCGTGGACGTGCTTGTGCTGTTACTGTTTGTGGTTGTGTTCGCGGTGCTGGTGCTAATAATCGTCGTTGCTGATCGGACGTCCACGGAGCCTAAACGATCCTCAGGATACACCAAGTGATGGTGATGGGGGGATTCAGGCTCCTGAATCTCGTCAATGTGAGAGAGTAATCGAGGAGTGGGAGGCAGAATATAGAAGTCGCTAAATACGTCGTCCTGTAGATCGAGATCGTCGTGCCTTTGACGTTTAGGACTGATTCCATCATTCCTCGTATCATCGCTTAATCTACGAAAATAATATATATATATATATATATGTGTGTGTGTGTGTGTATATTTATTTTTGATGAAGTTGACGTTATTTGGATTATTTTATTAAATTATGAATAAATTATGCGGGATAGACAACTTTATTCTCGAAGACATTACGCAATTTACATGCGACTTGCCACTAGTTGCGTAACCTATATTATGTAAAACGAATCTCTAGACGAAGTGAACGAGATCTGCCATTCTTCTTCTGCTAAAACGCAGATGTTTGATTACGAGTCGACATTTTTCGACCCTTTCATAAATATTCAATTCTCGAAAAATGTGATTGTGTACGAAAAAATATATGTAATTTAAATCAATTTTAGCAAAGATCGTGTTAAAATTAAATCTGATGATTAAAAAATTATGACACTTTCTCTTAAATATTTTTCCTTACCTTTTTCTTGAAGACGTTTCGTCGTCCGTTATTCCGACGATAAGATTGCTAGAAACATTATTCTCTTTGGTGGAGTCATTTAGATATGTGACAACCGGAAGTCCGTAATTTCTTGTCTTTTCGTCTCGGTTCTCACGTTGCAGTCGCCTGACAGCATTATTTATAAGAACCGATCTGCATAGGCTGGCCTCCGGGTCTTCGATTCTCCTCAACTTGCCGGCTGAAATCTTTAACAGACGACGGCGTTCTTCTCTCGCACGGTATTTCGCGGAAATCATCGTTGGTCTGCTCCTACGAATCACAAGATCTTCTTCCAATCTCATTTTAGCGTCTGAAACAAAGGGAAGAGGAAAAAAATTATTAATTTTTGAAATTTTTCATTATTAAATATTTAATAAATTAAATTAAATGAAATATTTCGTTTTAAAGAAATAAGCATGCGAATAAACATTCAAAAAATAGCAAATAAATTTTTTTTTAAATCTAGAAAAAAGATCATGTTAAATGTTCTATAGACAAGGAAAGGAAATGCAGACATAACGGTTTACCGAGTGACGGTAAAAAAGAAAACCATAGAAGCGGTCTAGCGGTACGCAAGTATGTATATGTATTTACATGTTTACAATGCATATTCCATACCAATAATTGGCCAAATTCTTTTAGTGTTCTTTTCTCTTTTTACGTAGTAATCTGATTCCATCGAGTATACATATATCTATTTTTATCACGAAGGAAACACAACAACGAATTTCTATTCAAGAAATCCTTAAGCAAGAAACAAAGTTCAAGGAGAGAAACAGTTTCATATTTGTGAGGTTATGATTTACTTTGTTCGTTTTATTTAAACGAATTTATTAAGTGTTATCGAGGAACGTATCATTCTAAATTGTTGGTTATTTTTTTCAACTCATTTGTATTTTGAATGCATCGAAAGTGAAAACCGTTACGAATGAAATAAAAAGAAAGGTTAAAAATTCTTTCTCTTACTATATAACGCGAACTTTAATTCAAATTCGATTCACGTTTGGAAATAAATATTTTCATTTGAAAAAAATTATGAAAATTTTATTTGATGACTTTGAAATATAATTAATCACGAATCTATAGGAATTGACGAGAATAAGAATGCGTTCACTAAGTGATAATGTATCCAACAAAGAACAAGACCAATATCCTTGTAATTCTATTACTTGTAATTGAAGCGACATTTATAGTAAGAAATAAAAGTAGTCATTGGATCATGATATCGATCGCAAAATTATTTGACACGAATATGTAATTTGCTTTGCAAATTTCTCATCGATGATATTTTAATATACTATACTTAAATTACTAATATACTACATTCAATAGTTAAAAGCAAATAAACTATTCGTGATCATTGTTATATTTTGTAATATTTGTAAAAAAAAAAAAAAAAAAACAAGAAACTTCGATTCTATCTAATTAATATTTATGCAATATATAATTGCAAAAAAAGATTTAGTAGATTTATAAACACATGTTTTCTTTAGAGCGTAGCTTAGTTATCGAGTGTTCTGATGATATTTTATTGATAAAAAGAATATCAGAAATAACTATTTGTTTAATTATTTTTTATATCTAAATTTAAATTGAATTTGTATTAAAGTTCACAAGATGTCAATGATCGTATAAACTTGAAGCATACGTAAGCGATTAAAAGTGCGTAATATACTATTTATAGAGTTATATTATTTTTTATTTATATCAAAATAACGAATTTCTTTAAACACAAATAATTGAAATTTCCAATATGAATGAATTTTCAACATTTGAGTAAAAATATAAAGATTCAAAAAAATTTCAATATAATGACTTAAGTATTTTTATATTTTTAGAAAATATTTTGTAAATATTCTTTTCTATTTTAAAAATTGAAATAATCAAAACAAAATATAAAAAAAATTGTAAATCAATTTTGCATTAATGAAAAACACATAATTTTAATTTTAATTTTAATTTCCTTATTCATTGAAATAATACATAAAGATATTGTATGTAAAAGAAATTTATAATTAAAATTTACTTTTAAACAGATGTACTTAATAATTAATACTGATGTATTTATTTCATTAATTACTCGATACTGTATTTTTTCACAAATATTTGTGATTTTCCACTTAATAATCTTTTTAATAGAATGATGAATCCGTTTTCAAGAAACTTCCGTGACTGACTACTTGAATCATACGCGTTCACAGAAATAATTCCGAAAATTACTTGTTCAACCAACCAATAGATGGCTCCTCTGACACTTTCGTGAAGATTAATAAGATGACCGTTATATCGTCGATAGAGGAATTTCCGTCACGTTCAAAAATTGTGTACATTTTGTATTGCGTGTGACATTAATCAATAATGATTTTATTATTTCGTTACTAAACGATAATTAAAGTAACATTTATAAAAAAAATCGATTGAATTTTTTTATTGCTTTATAAAATTAAAAAAAATATTTTCCACGATTCCTCATCGTAAAAAGAATTGCTTGACGATTTCTAATAATATCTAATATGAATAGAGAATCAAATATAAATAATACTTAATAATTATTTCAAAATTATTTAATTAAGTATTTATAGAAAATGAAGAAGACTAATGGTATACAGAAACACGATTTTACGCTCTAAGTGCACCTAAGCTAACTTTCTCTGTAAAGAAAAAAAACCACCATGGATACACGTTACCTAACCTGTAAAGTCTGTTATAAAGTTGCTGACTCGTGTGCCTCATCCTCTCCCTTCTCTTACCTGTAAATTTACTTGCATGTATGTATACATTCTTCTCCATTTTCTCGCGCATCGTATTTTTTTCGATATAATTTTTTTAAAACAATCCAAGTATCGATAAATTAAATTGAAATGATAAAATTTTCTAATTACGACTTAATTATTAAGTTGATTAAATTAACATATGTTTATTTCAAAATATAATATGAATTTGTAAAAATCTATATATGCAATTAAAATTCAATTCATTAATTTCTAATGTTTCACAAATTTCAATCATATTAAATATTCAAAAATTAATTTTAAGGATTAATTTCTAATTTCCAATTATAATAAAAATCATTTTAAAAAGTAACCTATTTTTAATGCTTTAATTTTCACTAGTATCACACTGATACTAGTGTTTGGCAATTAAACGGAGCTTTGACCTCGACCGGAATTAGATCTATTTAAACGCATCATTTTAAAACACTGATATACTATAAGAGTTTTGAGAATCACTGCTCCCTCTCAATATATTACTTCTTCGACTCTATCTTTTATTCTATTCAATTTGCTTTTATTTTATCTTCTTTCATAGAAGCAATAACAACTTTAAAAGAATTATCGAAACCGATGATTCTAGTAACAGAATTTTTCCTATTGTTATCAAAGTTTTTAAAGATGAAGATAAAGTTTTAAAGATAAAGGACAAAAATACAACGTATATATAAACAGTGCAGAGGTATGAAGGGAACCTCCATATTGAACCGTTCAAAGTAGAAAGCGGTGTATAGGGACGGTCGGGTCAGACACTATTGCTGCCTATATATCTATTCCCTGCAGAGGCCTTGAAAGGAATGCGGTTAAAAAGAAATCACCCAACACTTTTACACGCTTATAAATAAACGCGAATACTAATACCAGAGAGTGTATATCATATGCTTCATCATTTAATCATTATAAATATCATTGATGTGTACACGATACGGCTCGTTTGCGTGAATTGTTAAGATTATCATCGTTCACTTTATTTTTTTTCCTCGCAATGGGTCACCATAGTTTAAACGAGCACACGTGTATCTGTTTTTTTCCGTAAATAAAATAATTACAAAATATATTTTCTTTGACGAGTATTTTTCCACTCCTACGAGATATGATGTAATTTTATTACATCAAGTAAGAATTAGTTTGTAATCATTTAATAATCTTCTAAACTTTAATTAATTAATTTATTCGAGAGAAAAATATATTTTATACGTATTTTACGCTTTTTTACATTTATGGATTGCTAACACGTAAAATACTATTGAATAATACTAATAAAGATTTAAAATTGGAACAAAATTTCGTTATAGATAGTTTTTATCATTTTCATATGCAAAATTTCATTTTATTGCTATATAAGTTACATATTATTTTGAATATTCATAATAAAACTGATAAACAAGTAACTAATAATTCCACATAAAATTTCTTTTAAATCATAATAGCGATATTTTCAATGTATCAAAAAGAAAAGCAATACAGTTTAATAATATTGTAACTCTATAGTTGGAACTCACTTTCGAACTATGCAAAACTGTAATGTCAGGCGTATTAAACTTAGTACACTTTCCACATTCCTTCGTGTGACATGATTTAAAAAAAAAAAAAAACAACACCGAAATATCAAGAATATTTGCAATCACTTGAATATTACGAAAAAATTTTATTTCGTATAAAATTTTCGTTGTAAAATATTAGAATATAATTGACAACATAGAATATAAATTTCACACGAGATTCAGTCGGTGTCCGAAACTGAACTGAGTGTCACGCAGCATATGTACGACGACGACGACAGAGCGACGACAACAAAAGTGTTATCGGGTGTCGCGTGACGTCACGATTGGCCGTGTGACTACATATAATGTACGCATGCGTATACGTCGATCGACGAACATTATGTATAGATGTTACATATATTATATATCTCTATACAATGTTATTTGCAATCAAAAACATTCGATAACGAGTTATCATTTTTTTTCTTTTCATAAAATTATAAACAAAATATTTTTATTTATTTAGAAATATTAAAAAATATATTTATATTATATATATATTAAAAATTAAATATTATTTTTTTTTATATATATATTAATACGAAATTATTAAAAATATTGTTCAATACTGTTCGTTTTGTCTTTATTCGAATGCATCGGTGAGCATGTAATCGGAGATAGCGAACAGGTAGCGAGCATATACAAACACACACGTACTTTATACCCACGCACACGAATCTCTAGTAAGGATTCTTGATGGAGCTCGTTAATTGTGCCAACGCAAGTACTTTTACTCAACTCGAATAATGAAACAGACGAGTTTCTTTCTTCGAAGAATCCAGCAGTATCATCATACACACACATACACACACATCTTCCACACACAGTGTCGCTTTAAATTTCATCCGAATTAATATACTTTATTTAAATTGAGTGTTATATTTCATTTTGGTGCGTATCTGAGTGTAAAATAACGCGATAGAAAAAACATAACTTTTAGATTTCACGTCTAAGTTAGAAACAATCTTATGATCCGATAATACCAGAAATAAAAATATCATTGATTTCATTATTCAATTAGATAGAAATAATATTTTTTTTTAAATTGTTTTATTGATTCTGAAAGTAATTGGATACTGGAAGGAAATGAATGTCATGATATTCTTTGGGAACAAAGATATGATATTGAGATAATGCGCTCGAGGAACAAAAGATTCTTTAAGATCTACATTGATAGAGCCTCGGACTCGTGGAAGGCTCGTTTCCATGAAGGACATAGTACCGTTCCCTCGAGCCGTTATACATGTATAGTATACATAAGTTTTCCGTTCTTTTTTCTAGTTATTTTTTTTCTAGTTATTTTTTTCTATTTTTTTTCTCGTAATAACGTTACTTTAAAATTTTATAAAATCTTAATTAATTTAATTTGTAACATGATAAATTAATCAAAAACTCATTTGAGGTTATGTTTTACGAATTGATTTTTCACATTTCGGAAAATTTTTTCAATTATCGTAAATTCTCTCTGTTAAATAATGCACACGATGACGGTAGAATTATATCCAAGTAATAAATGTGAAAAACAAATACGAGTTGAAATATATCATTATAGTATTACGTATTGTACGAGACACGAGATAAAACATGCGAGTCTTAAGCAAAAAAACCAATCCGTATCCAGTGATACGTTTATTGAGTTAAATAATTATTCTGATTTTTTTTTTTTTAAATTATCGATACTGATCTTATAAATTTCAAGAAATATATATATTAATTTAATACAAGAAAGAAAAAAAATTTTCAATAATTTATTTTTAAATAAACATTATATATAATTTTTTTTTAACTATATTTTTATAAAAATAACATTCACAACAAGAAATTACTTTCACTTTCGATATTACAAGAACATGTTGCGCAATATTATTTGAATGGTGTTTAAAAAAACAAAACGGAAGAATACACAGATGCAACAGGTTGAAAAATTCAATAGGCAAAAAATCCGACGAAAAATTTTGCCGAATTTTTTATCTACGTACGAATTGAACGAAACACGAAGATCTCAGTGTTTCACGAAAACGAGAAAATATATATACGAAAAGAATGTCATCCTTCACTTTCTCCGATTCACTGATTTCACACAACACACCCTAGACTTGATGATGAACCCGAGAACGGAAATAAATTGACGAGTAAAAATACGTCATATCTTAAATTCACTCTGATCATTCTAATTTTTTTATTATTATCACAACAAGACAGTATTATAAACAGTAGATTATTAATTATTTTGCATAATTGAGTCATTTATCGTTTTTCAATTTTATACTTTTTTTTTTCCAAATAATATAATACCTAGTTATTAATTAAATTAAATAAAATCAACTGGAATGGAAAATTAATAATACATCAAGAAAGAAATAATTATATAACAATTTTTTTTCATTAACATCAAATGATTGTACAATATTGATTACCGAGATTTGTACAATAAAAGATTTTCTCTTATGTAATGTATAAAAGAGTATTATAATGATTATTACACGTGTCTATTACAACACAAGTACGGATCATCGTTCTGTGGGCATAACTCGTTAAGCTCATAGGTTAATTCTGTTTCACTTATATAAATAAGTATTACATGCATATAAATATCATATGTTGTTCAAAAAAAACTTACAAACATGATACGAGCCTGATTGCTTCTGATAGGTTTGAAACAATTAGAAAATTAAGCATTCATATTGGTTTTAAAGTGTTGAGAGTAAAAGAATAAAAATATATATATTTTTTCAGCAATGGATAAATAAGTTATAGCGTAATACGTTAATATTTCATCGATTCAGTTTTTAAGTTTGACCGAACAATTTTCGAATTTCTCAAGCCAGTAGAAACTGGCTTGTACCATAACTTTATAAATTTTGCTTGGAACGCGATGAAGCACGCCGAGTTGTACGCGGCGCAATATTCCAGCGGCCTCGAATTTCACGTAGTAGGGAACATTAACGACCGTAAGCTTACTTTGTTGCCCACAGCTTGCTGCGCGCCATAAAGCCACATCAATACACGGCAATCACGCTAAGAGCAGATGTTATCCCTACCATTGCTGCCACTTTTGTAGACTCGAGTCGGAGATCGGTCGTGGTGGGGATGGATCGGCTCGTGTCGCCGATATTCGGCTATCTCGTTAATAGCGTGTATTTATACAAATTTTTTTATTTCATATTTCGATACTTCGTACCAAAGTATACAAAATATACAGTATACAAAAGTATACAAGTATATAGAAAAGATATTTTCTTTCAAATCTTCTATCCGATCTAAAAATAGAATATACAATTTCATCATTTGCTTTGAATTATAAAAATAAGATATTTCCAAAGATGTAAATAATTACGTCGTCATTTAGAATTAATTTATGTTCATATTATGTTCACATGTAAGTATGAATAAGTAACTATTTTTTCCGTACATCGTGATTGCCAATAAATGTAGCAAGAAGATTCAATGAATCTCCCATAGGAGGTATACTAATAGGAACTACGGCCCTGACACGTGTTTCGTGCCACGTACATACGTCACTGAATACGTATATGCCAACTGATCGTAGCATGTGTGAGTATTCCGGTAGTCTCTCGATGGAGGGGGACGTGATACTGCTGGTGGTGGGGATGGAGTCTAGTGTGTATCGATAGAGAGTGAGGACAACAGCATCGTCAGTGTAGGTAGACGCGTGACGTCATGCGTTCCACCAGCTGGTGGAAGACGCAGCACTCTCCTTGTTGCCATGCCCGTGTTTTTGTTGCGATAACACCGGAGGAAAAGCTTGTGTGCATTTGTGGGATCTATAAACTTTCGGAATCTGTGTTAAATCAGTGTCATTCAAAGGTGCAAGTGTATTTTGGAACATCGCGTCAATCCAAAAAATTTTATTCAAACATTTTTGAATGAATATTATATTATAATTAAATATTCAAGCTGATTAAAATGACTGTTTTACAATTAATTAATATTAATTTTTTACGTATATCGATAATATTTACTTTTCACAATGTTATATTCATTGATAAAAGAATATCAAACTGTAAAGGAAGAAAGTATTTGTCATTGTAAGATTATTCTTGATCATTCTCTATTTCTAACCTATACTCGCGTATGCGTCAGACATATCTATACACATCTGGTATATACTCAATCGTGATTATTCTAATTTCAAGAATCGAGCTTTCTGAGCATTACATGTTCATCGTCGTTAACAATTCATCTAATACGTTTTGTCAGGATTTTATATAATGACATTCTAAAATATTCCAATAATTCTTGTAACATGAAGAAATAAATAACACTTAACAGATATTCGATCTCGACGAATGTCGTTTCAGTCATGAATCGATTCAGTTTTCGTAAAAATAATATTTTCTAATTTTTCTTTGAAAATATTCAATACGTAATAAAAGAAATATCAAAATAAAAATTAATAAATGATTAACAAACATAATCGAAGTTATTATAAATTAGGGATGAAAAAGAAAAAAAATTATATTTCGAATCAAATTTTATAATAATAGGAAAATGCAGAATGTTAAAACGATCAGGAAAAAGAATTCATTCTAGTAATAAATATTTCAAAAATATATTAACGATATAAATATATATGTACATAATTTTTTTGAAGAAATGTATCGAAATTTATATAAACGTGACGTAAGTAATTACGTGATATAATAATTGATACGTGTAAATGATACGTCACTAATAATAATAGCATTTATATGTCATGTTGTCGGAAAAAAAAAATATATATATATATATATATAAATGAAATATAAAAGTATATTTTATAATTAATATAAAAATTACTTGTAACAATAACTATTTTTATGAGAAACTTGCGGAAAGTTAGCAACAAAAAATTGAGAATCAAGATTCTACGAGTGAAACGCAGTCATCGTTCTCCTGAAATTTCGATTAACGTTGCGTTTGCAGCGCCACTTGTGTGCAAATCCGGTACTTCTCTTGGCTCGAAACTCATTCCAGAAGTGAACGAACGGATGCGCATATACACGTATATTCCTCTATTATTCGTCTGTACGTACGTTACAGGTGCGTTTATATTGGTTATTAACCATTTTTCATAAATCAACGCAATTACAAATAAAAAATCCATTTCGAAAAAAAAAAAAGAATTTCAGTCAGATGTATTTTCATCGATAAATTTTTTTGTCAATTTAAATTAATATTCATCTGTATACATTGTACATATATTGTATAGATTAAAGATGATTTATAAAAAAGAAAGTGACTCAATTTGATGCTATATCGATAAATGATATAAATGACATTCAACATCTTATTGAATCGAACTGCGCAATGCGTGACTATTGACCACTGATTACGCGCACATGCGGCCCAATCTAAACGCACCTTAAGAATACATTCACCGCTCCACTATTTTCGTCTACGTATTCACCATAGAATGAGATCAGTGCGCTAAATTTACTACGGATCCCTCTCTTTACGCGCTGGAATGTTATCCTCTCTTTGTTTCTCTTCGCATGTACGCTATGCACATTGGATGTTGCATGGCTTTCATCGTTAAATAGATCCGTTTTAAATCGCGTTTAAATGTTCTCATTTGGAAATCGACTTGTCAAGGTTGTATTTATCCTTATTACGAAAATATATAATAAAAAAACTAATAAAAAAAAATTTGCATTGTTTGTTACAATATATATTGCATTGTTTATTATTGTTTTGTTTTGTTCTTGAAAATAATTGTAATTTTAGCATAGTGTTTGCAAACATATATATTCTTAAAACAGTTAGCTCATCGTGTATTATATTGCACACGACGGAATCATGGGAAAACACGTTGGTTTGCCAACAACGTATTTATTAACGGATCGCATAGTGACATTTTGACAATATAATAAATCAATATCGATTTCACATTTGCATTGATCTTTGTCGCGTTAAAATAAATCATTTTAAATATGTATCGATAAATATCAAATAAATATATAATAAATTTTTTCATAATAATTTTTCAGAAAAAAAAAAATTTCTCGTGGATACTAAAAATTAAACAACAAATTTTTATTAAAACTTATCGTATTAAAATATTATACATTTATTTAATTATTAAAATCGTCAAAAAATATTTCATTTGATCGAGCATGCATAAATATTTAACCGTCGAAAAATATAGATATTTTTAAATGAGTCTAAAAACGAAAGGCACTTTCTCGGGGGAAAAAGTTTTGTATGTGTATGCGTGTGTGTGTGTGTGTCTGGTTGTCTGAAAAAGATGCTTGAGTATAGGGTGTTAAATACGCGCACGTGCGAGTCTAACGAATTCAGTATGCGTGCGGTTAAGTGTGTATCGCCAGACCGTTTGCATGGATAAGGCTCGGTAACTGCGCTTACGAAAACAAAACAGGGTTTACGGCACGTTCCATCAAGATACGAGAAGAGACACACAGCGTCTTTACGTTTCTTTTTTATTTCTCCCAACAGAACTATCAGTTATATATTCAAGAAGGGAATTTATATTACCGACTGGTGTTTAAGTGAACATGACTGAATCGCCAACTGTTTACGTAAAAAATCGTTGAACGGTATGAGAAAACGCGATGCGTAATCGATAAAAATTCAAAGAGAATATCACGCGTATATACAGTGTATATATATATATATATATAGAAACGTGCCTTTAGTAATCGAATCGGTCGGTAAAAAAGGAACAAAAGAAGCCTTTTTTTTTTCTTAGCACGTTACTTTTGTATCAACTCGCGTATCGTGTGTATCGATCTATCACTATTTCGTTGCTGTTTGATTGTACATGTATGGTAAGTGAACGGATTGTATTATATTACGCATTGTGTTTAAATAAGAAGGAAATGGAATACGAGGAACATTTTCACAATTAGAAGGAAAATGATCGTCAAAAATATAAAATATTTTTTTTCGATAATATATAACGAATTGATATGGATACATGGATTCTTTGTAAGAAGAATAAATAAATAAATAGGAAATAAAAAAATTTTGAAAAGGCCTTCGAAATAATATTTCAACAAAATTATTTAAAACTCGATAAAACTCGGTTAGCTTGAAATGATCGTTACGGTTGATCTGTTGCATTTCGAGGGCCTGTCGCGTATATATACCTTCGTCGAATGTAATTTCCTGTGAATTCGATTGCGAATTAACCGATATTGCTTTTCGAACTTACAGTCGCGGATGAAAATTCGAGAAATCGATTAATCGTTAAAAATGTTTTCAAAACACCGAATTTTACCCTTTCCTTTTAATTATAATTTTACTTTATATTTAAAATATTATTTGAAGTAAATATTTTCTCTATTTTGATAAATTATGTTAATTATTAAACTATTTATAATTTTTTTTTTTAATTTTGAAAGTAATGTCAAAAAGATACATGTATGTATATCTTAGAGCATAAATTCAAAGAATGAAATGTTCTTCGCAACTATTACTGAGAAGCCGTTCGATGATGGAACTATGCCAACTAATCCATTTCTTGACGATTTTATTCGAAAGAATAACAATGTCGGAAACAATGATAATAAAACGTTTCAAATAGGCGCGGTATATTTTTCAGGTCATTGTTTTCTCCTTATTTCGCTCGATTACAATTATTATTTAAATAATCGCTCGAAATTTATCGATAAATAACTATAAATTTTATAAATAATATTTTTAATAATTATTTATAGATGTTATTTCAAAATCAATATCTTTCGTGAAAGTCGTGGAATCGTATATATATATTTCACTTCGTGACACAATTGTGATGATTTCTATTATTTTTCGGATAATTCTTTACTCGATTCGTAAACTGCCTTTTAGAAACGAATAAAAACGTGAAAAACGATTTATTCGAAGAAAAAAGAAACTATTTCTTCATTTCGTACTATCTTGTCGGTAAAAAAATTTTTTCTAACCTCTTCAACGTTTGACGGACCAATGAACTTCTGATCTCGTGAAAACTTCGTTTAAATTTTACTCTATCGATAAGTCGGACGTATGAAAGAAACAGCGATTCATAAAATTATCGGAAATAAATTTAAAGATATACATATATATAACTCTTTAAAACGATTCTAACCAGATATAATTTTTTTGACAACACGTATTATTTCTATTCAAGTTTATTATTATATTAAATCAATAACACAAACACAATCTCGTATATGAGATTTTTAGCGTGACATTAATTGAGCTACGTTGATATTGGATTCAGTCCAGAATCATAACAATCATCTTGGCGACAACTTTCTAGAATCTCTGACATGACATAATTAATTTGTATTTCACCATGTTACAAATACCGAGGAATTAGTAAAAGTGAGCAAACGTCACGATGGAATCATGCGCGGACTCACGCCGCACCAAGTCTCCCAATCGGCAATCGATAATCTCTTAAGAAATTAATACGGGTTTTATTTTGTCCACATTGCTGAACTTTGGATTAAATTTAATACGATAAACAAATCGAGAGTCACGCTTATCAGCTTCTATCGTTAAATTTTTCATCGGAATCATTTTTTTTTCCCAATCTTTCACTTTAAAATAAATGAATTTACCTTATCGACTGGACCGTTGAAACATCTAACTAACCTCTTATAAAAAAAAAAAAAAAATATTACCGTTAAATACCGTTTTAACTCGAAATTAATTTATTAATTCGATTAAAATCAAGTTGTAACTTCGAAACAAAATAATCCTTCCAGTTAATTACAGCGGTATTTATAAGAAATTTGTAATTCATAATTTTTAATAATTCGTTGAATGATTAACCGATCCTTGGATCAGAAGAAAGAATCATGACAGCAGAAAAAGGAAGGTAGGTAAGTAAGTACTAGGTTGAACACTACTTGGAGCGGCCCACTTTCTTTACTTTCACACTGCCGCCGTTCTTCTTTCGACGCGCTTACTCTACTCAGCCTTTGTAACTCGACGACGAGAAACGGCCTATGGCGGACGTGCACGCTTGCCGTTCGTGCACACGCGTTGCGCGCGCACACATGCGCGTGCTCGCACCAACAACCACCACCACCGCCGCATAGAGCTGTCACGGCAGGCATGTATGACCGTTCGCGACATGCAAGAGTAGCATCGAACAATTTCTAACGGGTTTTCGTTCCTTCGCATCTCACAGTCAAAAGAATACGCCGCAATGGATTTTTTCCAGGCAATTTTTACTCCTTCGATAACACAAATGTTTATAACGCAATCTTTTTTTTTTAAATTAAATTAAATTCGATAATTTTCCTCCACTGTGATAAATTGAGAGATAACGCGGGGAAAAAAATCAAATATCTGATAAACGTGCAAATTCTTTTATCGATTTCGATAAATTTAACCTTATTATTGTTTCGCAAGGCGATAAAATGCCTTCAAATCGCGAGCATTTTTGTGCCATTATACATAACTCTCTTATCAACGCTACGATCTATGATATAACTACGCCACCCTCTTACGTTGATAAAGCGCGTAAGTTTCGATCGAGGAAGGAATCGATAACTATTTACTCGAGAAGAGTATTGGTACGCAGATGAAAGGAGTTGCGCTCGAGACTTGGTTGAAAAAACTATTATAATGGTGCTGCTCGTTAATCATACGCGAAATAAATGTAAAGCAATCGTTATTGAACATCCTCGATTCGATGCAAAATATCTTTGGTTAGAACAGATCAAAAGAAATACGATCTGTTTCCCATTATTTCTATTCGCGAGCGAATATTAAAAAAAAAAATATACAATTATAATAGATAATATTTCATCATCAATCTTGAAAAATATTTTCATCGATTTATGGAAAAAAATATACCACTGAATGAAGGAATTATTAAGATATAATAAACCGATGTCGAAATGAGATTTTTCGTATCGTTAATTATCCGGTTATTGTTCTTTTGCAAGTTATTACTTACACGAGTAGATGCCCTTTCATAAGTCACTTTGTAATTCAACACAGATCTGATATGCGCGATAATACCTTTGTTTTAGAGTTTAGATCGTCGTTTCTATGCGCACGCAGAAAGAGAAACGAGGTTTGCATGTGTTCCCTAGTCAAACAGATGCGTCGCATAGCCCTATGAAAGTAACTATATGCTCTCGACCAGGACGTAAATAGTTACGAGCCTCTTGCCGTAGAATTTTAAACCGGAGTTAACGTCTGCCTCGCTCCGCGATACATTTCATCCAATAACCAACGCATTTAGCAAGTTACAGAACTGATTTTTATATACGGATCCCCCTATTGGTCACAATTTGTGCTTCAATTCTTCTTAACCAATCATACGTCGCGATTGAATACACGACGAGTCTTTGAATCGATGATTGGCTTACGACGGGCGATTTTCGCGCCCTCTGCGAAAAGCGCTTTTAAAGCGAGGAAAGAATTCTCGTGTAGTACGGGTCAACTTTCGATCGAATATTTCGACTACAGTTCAATTTTAGACGTTGGAAAATATTTATAATATGCGGTATCGAATCTTAGAGATATTATGGCACCGTGATTATGATGCTTTGGCTATGCAGTAAATGTTCGATACATTATCTAAACGGTAGGATATGTGTGTTGAGGTTAGTATTGGATGTCGCAAGGGACCGTCTTGGTAGAGTCGTAAATAGTTACGTCGATGCTGTCGTTGAATTTTAAGTCGGGGGGGAACACGCATGACCGACCAGATGATACATAACACGTAGAATAATGTAGATTAGCAGCGGCAAGAGGCTACAAAACTTTAATTTTTCTACTATTTTTCAATATTTTTCTTAACAATTATTTGCTATTAAGGAAGAAATTATTTATTTATAATTTTGTATTTAATTGATAATTTTAATTAATTGATGTATTTAATTGAAACAAAAAAAAAATTGTATAAAGAATACCTACATGTAACATTTATAACATTTTATTTGTTACAAAAACTCTATTTTTTATTACATTACTTTATGTTTCTTTGATCGCATAATTTTTTTTTTTCTTTAAAAGAGAGCGTGTGGGCAGTTATATCCGAATCGTCCTTGAATATACATGTATAAGTAAGAGGACAAGGCGCGAACCAGTAAGAAGAATATGATATAAAGGGATCTTAAGGATTTTGATATGCTTTCGTGAGAAAAGCTAGTAATAATTGGCCAATGATATTAAAAATAAGATAAAATTCAATTATTGATAAATTAGAATACAAATATTTAAATAAAATTATTTTTATCGTTTATTCTTTCGTTTTATTATTTATAGAATTGATAATGTATAATTTATTTATACATAACAAAATTTTATAATCTGAAATAGATTTGTACAGTTCAAATGATACTGTTAGTCTGTTACCGATCGAAGGTTAATGCGGTTCTCGCGATAATAACTCGATATGTTTTCTGTTCATAAATTTGTGCGCATATGTTACGTTGTTTAAAAGAAAGAGAAGGAACGAAGTCAGACTGAAACCACAGTAACGTGAGAAGAATCGCATAAAAGCAATTTTAATCTATTTTTTTTAATTTTATTAATACTTTCCAAATTAAATGTTTAATCTTGCATGAATATGTGAAAAAAATTTAAAAAAATATCATTGAGTCATTGTTCATTTCTTCGTATAGTTTATTTTCATTAAATAAAAGAAATTATTTATTTCTTTATTTTCTTTTATTTTTTTTTTTTTTTTTTTATTATTTGTTCAAGTATATTATCATCATTCAAATTAAATATTATTAAAAGAATTTGGAATAAAGTTCTTTCTAGAATTAATAATTTCCATTATAATTTAATTTAATAAATACTTTAGTTGGAAATAAATGTATGTTAAAAAATGGATAAGATACACAGATTGGCTCCATCATACGTTACGACTCTAAAGTATACAAAATCGATAGTGGCTAAGCAATCCACTTAATGGCATTCCCTAAGCAGCCGCTGAACGTGATAAATCGAAGGCTATGGACTATTTAGATATGCCGTAACAATATATTGAACCGTTGCTACAATACTAGATAGAAGACAGATTAAACATCGGATAATATCTTGATCTCACTCACAAAACGAATTACTATTTATATATATACAATCTACTTAATATTTTTATATATAGTGTATAAATAATTTATCAAAAACATCTGTTTTAATAAAATAATTGATATATTGTAGATTTTTCGTATCGATATATATTTATGAAAAAAATATTTTTATTATACAATTTTAATCTTAAGCCTGCATCGTTCTCGTTATTTTGTTCCACTAATATCGTAATACTACAAACAAAATATATATATATATCGTTCCATTTTCAAATTTTATTCCTCGACTAAAAGATGGAAAGAAAAAAGTTCATTAATCCTCAAGAGTAACACCCACACAAAAAAATTCAAGGTGCCAACGTTTATCCCCGGATTACGTTAGCCATTGATAATAGATGCTGTGTCATAAGCATAAGCGCATAATATCGGTACTTATTCATCACAAGATCGTCACGCGCTATATTCGACGCGACAAGGGAGGAAAAAAACAAGTCTCGTAGAGGGGTAAGGAGCGAGGGTGGGGATAGAGAGTACGTGAACAAATAGGTGACGTGCGTAGATGGAGGTTGCTCAACTTGACATCGCTTTCGTGACGTCATATAAAATCACTTTACCTCGAGACGAAACCAACTTGTCGTTGCTGTTCACACGATGTCGATGGTAGAGATGAAGAAAGCGAGAGAAAGAGCTGAAGGGAACACTGAGATCCACAAAGAAAGGAGTGAAGAGACAGAGAAGAGAGACTTCAAGAGGAGACAGTCTTCGCAAACCTCACTCACTTCCACCGACTGGCAAAGGACTCGCTTCTTTGTTCTTCCTTCCTACTCTCGCAGGCACTCTCAACTTTACCACACACTCGGCTGACTAACGGAACGAAGTTAATCGGAGCACGTTAGACTTGGCGTCCCTTCGTCATTGCTGTCACTACACTATTAGTATATATGTATATGTATATATGTATATATAGATAGTCAGTCATAACATAACGTTTCGATAGATCACTACTGATGATTGCACTCGGTATACTCGTACACGACACATTAACCCTTTCTACGTGAGACGATTGACGGACGAAATAGGAAGGAAAGTTGCGTGTGTTATATACGATACACGTATATAAATGTACATGTATATCTTTTGCCGGTTGTGTACACACACTTACGCACATACGTATGCATGAAAGAAGAAGAAAACACTGTGAACGTATTTCGTGTTGTACGTATCGAATAGCTCTCGCCCGACGTTAGTTCGCAAGCGAGGCCAGTGCACGACTGAGCGCGTATGCGAGCCGACACCGGCCGAGCGTGTGGCTCGCGATGCGGAGATACCCGACCGAACGTCGTACCGCTACGACACGAGTTCCGAGTCCTTTTTCCCCCACCAAACTTACTCACTCTCATCGTCACCCCTCTGCCCTCTCGACCACTCGCCCATCCACGATTTCTCGTCTCCTCGCCGTTCTGGTCCCCTTTGTATCTTCTGCTTAAACTCGTACACATCCTTCGGTATACAAGTTATATATGCACATATACATCGCAATATTTGTCCTACGATGAACTTCGATGCCACCGAACACCTATGCTGGAATAAATACTATTTTTTTTTCTCATGGAAGATTTATCGCGTTTGATGATTATTGAAAAGGTGTGGAGTATAGGTTTGGTTAAATAAACGAGAGGGGAATTTTGAAATGATTCACGTTTCAATTTATGATTTTTCATATACACGTGTATCTCGAATCAACAAATTTTCACATCGCACGGGATGAATCTATATTTAAATCGCAAGAATTCAAGAATTTCTCGAAATTACTTGCGATCGAAAAGTTATCCTTTCGTCGAAATATTCGGAAAGAAAGCAAGTGATTTCCACGTTGAATACGAGCACGCGGGCTGAACCAAATGAACCGTCCGACTGGTTAGGTGCTTTGCGTTTGATTTAATGGTAGATAGGAAGAGTACATTATACCGATGGCATACGAGGAATTTAGTAGATGTATGCGCGTGTAAGTACCGTAATGCGATATGATAATGCGCCGTGCGCTTTTGTACGAACGTCCACGTGAAATATTGTGGCGCGCGCGCGTGCACACAGCCATCCATCGTAGTATCGTATACAAACAGGAAAAAATTTTCTATTCACGTATCAAAATGTTAAACCTGTCCTTTACTCTTTTGTTTGGCAACGTCGTTTCGCCCAAGTTTAACCCATACTTATATCAGTTTTTAACAGCGAATTTTCGATTAATTCGATTTGTTCATTCATTGTCCGATTTTCGACACGTTTACATACGATATTACATTTTTTTTAAACAATATTAAAATAGTAAATAAATATATTGAAAAATTATTTTATTTTTTATTTACAAAAATGTAATTGATAAAATTTGATATAATAAAATTAAGCATATTATTATATTTAATTTTTGAAAGTGAAAAATGTAACGACGAGTGTTTCGAATTTATTTTCTATTTTCTGTCACACATTAACCGTTCCTTTCCTTTCACCAGGTAAAAGTAAACAATTTTAATAATCCGTGTTTTATTTATTTATTTATTTATTTTTTCGGTTACACTATATATATATATATGTATATATGTATATACGCGCACATTCGAATATAATGGAACTCAGATCTTCCCGCTTTTCTCGGCTTTGATGTAATCTAATGAGAGTATCCAGCAAGAACTTGGCGACTGCCATCAACCGGTACCATCTACAGAACAGCAAAGGAGGGGTGATAGAGAACAGCGCGAGGGGAGGGGGAAAGAACGAGAGGGTTAAGAGCACTTTTGCGGCGAGTCGGAGATGCCCCGTGTGTGTTTTCTTGCCAGGTTTTAAAGAGGCCGTTACGTAAAAGCAACGAAGAAAAGACGACTCCTGTAGGATGTCTTTTTCTCTTATTTTTCTTTTTTTCATTCGAGAAAATAAGACGCCCCTTACTTTCACTGAAAAATTGATCGTTTCGAGTTTACTTTTGGTTTTTTTTATTTTTCAAAAAATTCTTTCGTGAAACTTTTCTCATTGGGAAATTAGACGAAAAGGAATTAAGAAAAAAAAAATTTAATATTATCGGCATCGTATACATCGTATCATTGATTCGAACATCTTACATAATTCAAGTGAAAAAAAGCACACGTGTAGAAATAGGTGATATGCAACTAAGGAGATTATCGATTGTTAATTACGTAATGGACTGACGAAGACGAAACGTTTTACAAACTCGTTATTTACGGAGTTTACAATTTTCTGTTTCTGGTTGTACGCTCTCGCCCACTCATATGCAAATTGTACACGATTATAGACGATATGCAACACGCACTACTGTACAGAAACAATTATTACGGAACAACGAGCAGAACATGTCGAATTATTCTACAATTATTAATCGATATTCAAATTAAAATCTATGAATAGATTTTGTACTTTTACGACATAAGAAGTATGGTGTTTTTAGGTTAGTTTAATTATCATTATATAAATCATCTAATAATCATTTGAAAATTTCTATTAAGTATCATTTATATTAATCACTATTATTATTTGTTTTATTTGAATGCAAAAGTATATTGATAAAATACATATCATACTGAATATTATTGATAATAAGTTAAAATATCGATACATTGAATCTAACCTTGATATTTCATTTATTGTACGATGTAGTCATCATCTATTGCGTAGTAATATTTGTAATTCTGCCTTATTACAGTGTAAAAAGATCACGGATAATATAAAAATATAATGATAATACAAAGAAATATCTACATGTCAAGAGGATAGATTCGATCTGCTACATTGAACGGTCAACGACGTTTTGACTAGTGCGCATTCGTATCGCGCAACACGTGACTAAGCACCGAACCAGTCAGCCTAGCCGGTTGAGTGGGAAAGCCTTTTTCCTTGAGTTTCGTATACGAAATAATGACAGATAAGAGTATTGAAGAAGGTGTATAATTGTAACGTGATGCGAATTTATTAAAGAGTCTTTTTTTAATAAAAAGAAAAAGAAAATATTCAAAAAAAAATATATTGACAAATATACTTTTTAAAATTACCAAAATTTTATTGCATTTGTCAAATTCCGACGAAATAAAATTTGAAAATAGATCAAATTTAAAAAACTATGCAGATGTAGATAACTATACAGATTTTCGAATTTTTCAAAAAACAAGTCATCTTCTTTGAAATTGTGTTTAATTCGAGATCAAGAAATTCGAGCTTGAGCAAGTGCAACTTCGTGCATTGGTCATGCGGTTATTCAATTTCGTGGCAACGAGATATGCGGTGCCGAAGAGAAAACGAGTACCGCTACGACATGAGTTCCGAGTCGAGTCGTTTTCCCCTTCATGCGGTTTCCTCCCTTCCACTTCGACACCTGTCCCCTACTCCGCCCCATCGATGCTTTCTATCCTTTTCTATCACCATTGCTCTTTCTCTCTTTCGACCATTAGTGTTGTTCTGCCATTACTATAGACCTTCTTTACTCCTCGGTCATCTTTCGTACACTGCAATTTTTATTGGTTAACGGCCAAGTATAGCTAAACATAAAAATCAAACTTCATGGAAATTCTTGTTTCCACTTATTTTTTTTTCTTCAAATTTTCGAATAGAATGAAATAATAATCAATTTTATTGTTACGCGTTATCATATGTTTTATTTTTTTTTTAAGAGAATATTATGATTATTCGTGAAAAAGAAATTTGTCAAAAATCAGAGGATTTTGCAGTGAAAAGAAACAAATTATTAATCGACTATTAATACACCAATGGAGACAATCGGTTCTAAAGTTGAAAAATAGAGATCTTTTTCTCCTTTTAGCTAGAACAATCTCGGAAATCTTTGATGGCTCGTGTTTGTTCAATTATAAGACAGCCGGAGTACAACGCTCCCAACAGCTCCTCGCTACGAACGAGTCCTGATTCGCGTTTTTCCACTCCTCCCGATGCACACATATTCGCCCCTCCCTTTTGCGCACGTGTACAAACCACACTATAGCGCGATCGTACTCATTTCACGCAACTTTTTTAACCATATGTTTTTATAAATGTTTTTCGAATCCCACGAAAAATTTTTCTACTTGATATATTACATTATATTATCTATGAAGATATTTAATAATAAATAATGCCTAGAAAAACAAACTTCAATTTTTCAAATGAAATAGATCGAATAATATGAATAACGAATAAGAATTTTGAAAATAACTTTCTTAAATAACTTTCGAATATTAAACGCAACGGTAAATGTAAAAAGTTTAAATTAGAATTACAGGTTGATCGGTTAAAAAAATTAAAATTCATGGAACGAAATAAATGATAAAAGTTAAATTTCCAATCTATATTTTGAATTATCTATCTATTGAAATATTATATTACAATTAATACATTAAATTACAATACATTAAATTTTCATTGTTATAATCGCAAACATCGAATAACAGATAATTCAAAACAATGGATTATATAAAAAAAAATCGTCGATAAATTGATATTCAATAATATTACGCAAGAGAATTAACCGAAATGGTTTGAACACAAATTATTGAAATCCGAAAATAAAAATAGGAATTTTTTTCTCGAACGAAAGAAAGAAGATTCGGTATATTTTAAAGAGGGACGAGGGACTACTCAACTCTTCTATCCTCGTTGTTAGTTTATTCATCTTCGTTCCTCTCTCGTTGCTGCCGAGCACTTCTCTCTATTCGAGACGCTCGATATTTTAATTCTTGCCGATCGACCAGCTCTCTTGTGAACTACCTTCGTCCATGAATATCGTTCTCGCTCGAAAGACGCGCCGGAAATATGGAATATCGATGACACTTCAAGGCAAATAATTTGTGTGAAATCAGATAGATGAGTTGAAGAACTCCTACCGGAATTATTTCTTCGTGGATTTAGTTAATTAATAAATAAATAAACAAACAATTGAAATTCATTTTTCTCATATTTTAATTTGTTAAAGAATTGAAATTTAATAAAAAATCAAAACGTAAAATATATAAACAAAAAATTCTAAATTTATCATATCTTATTATCAAAAAATTATATTAAAATAGAAAAATAAATAAACAATTGAAATTCATTTTTCTTATATTTTAATTTGTTAAAGAATTGAAATTTAATAAAAAATCAAAACGTAAAATATGTAACCAAAAAATTCTAAATTTATCATATCTTATTATCAAAAAATTATATTAAAATAGAAATTATTATAGAATCGAATATTTGTGATAATTGTAACAAATGTGATGTATATATCGTTAAAATGATCAAATGATTCAAATGAAATTCGAATATATTTTAAATGCTCGTTTTTAAAATAGATATTTGAGGGAGAATGAAAGAAAGATGAGTTCGTGTGGTTCACGTTGCTCCACTTCATCTCTCGAACTTTGTCATTTTTCTCTTTCTTTGCTCTTATTTTTCAAACAGAAAAAAAAAATCTTTTCTTCTGAATTCATTTATCATTTTTCTTTGTTGGATTGTCACATAGTAATTTTTTTACCTCATTTTCATTCTAACTTTATGTACTTTTTCTATAAGTGTCCTTTTGTCACCAATTATGATTTTTCTCTTAAAGGAATTTTTATTTTTCTCATTAGATTTAATTTTCTTTCTTGCTATACTTCTTTTCTACAGTACATATTTTTGTTATTTTAATTAGTAATACAAATATAATATTATATATACAATAATATTTTTCTTTTATCAAATGATCAGATTATTTCACTTTTTTGTTTACTTTATTTTCTTCTCTTTCTTATTATTATTATTAATATATTTACTCTTTTGTCTCGCTCACTTCATCGTCAGACATTCTTCTCGTTCTGTTTTTCTATCTCTTCCTTTCTCTTATTCATCGATTCAGTTTCTGAACACCGACTGTACCATCTTTCTCGCTCTCTTTACAGTTCACATCCATTCTTCGCTTATAGATTCTCTACTTTCGTCTTTGTCCCGCTTTTATTCGTCCGTCTTTTTCTTCACTGTTGCCAGAGACGAATACATGGACATGTAGTTATAAGCACCTACACATTCTCAGCGCGTCATTGTAGACCAGTGAACAGCCGGCTCAACCGAGGACGAGACGACCGATCGATTTTTATGGTGTTTCAAAATTCTCTATGCCTAGTTTCTTCTCGGAAACTTAACCGTTTATGTTGACTTGTCGATATGACCTTTTTATTCACCTTCATATTTATTTGATCTTATATATTTTTATTGATCTCCATGGATTTTAAGGTTATATATATATATATATATTATATATTTTATATTTTATAATGAGAATTATTATTTCTATATTGGTCAAAAGTTAAATAATAATGAAAAAAAATTAATGCAGAGAGAGATCATCTATTCTCTGAACAATAAATCCTTCAAATTTTCATCGAATCTTTGAAAAATCATTAACCTTTTAACTAATCTGATTAACATTGAGTGATTTCTCTATGGAGCCTTTATTGAAATAAGATTAATAATTTTCTCGAGTTCATATTGAAACTTGACTTATGGTTTTGCTTAATGGATATAAAGAGTTAAAATTATTTTAAAATTTTTGCTGATGAATGAAATATATAATATATTAATAATACATGGTAAATTACTATTTACAATAATGTATAAATATAAAATAATTAAATGCATTTTCTATCAAAGATTATTGCATTAATGATTTTCAATAGAATCTCGATTCCTCTCTATATATTAATCCCTATTTTCTATCTCAGTTATTAATCTCTTTTATTGATGCAAAGTTCGGACCTTTCGAGAACTTTCCAAGCTCTCTAGTTTATTTTACTACTAATCATAAATTTTCGATTCATTTAAATTCCTTCTTTTTCTAAAAACCTGATTTTTCCTTTAAATAATTAATATTTTTTTTTAGTATTATAAATTTAATAATATTTAAGTATTAAGAATCAATTGAAAAAAATGACAAGTGATCAATACTTATTTCGTAGAACCTATGCACATACTATACTATAGCTTTCAAGTAAAGACCTTGTAGGTATCGTATCCTGAGGATTCGAAATCTGATCTCGCTATACTCCGTAGGAACACAAGATTTGTGGAAGTGTACATAGCATAGTAAGAGAGACTGTATATATATATATATATTGTACGTCTTCTTCCAAATCGATAAACTGACATTTTGAAAATATTAGTCGTTTTTTCACGTACATTTATCACTCTTATAAACATTCAGATGATTTTTTAAAAAATTAATCATTTGTTTCTATGAATTTCTTTTAAATTAATAAATGTATAATAATTGAATAAATAATTTATTTTTAACGTAAATGAATTTTCGAGAGAACAAAGAAATTTAGAGAATTAAAGATCATTCACAAAGCAATTCATTAAATAATTAATATATTATATAATATATATATATATATATATATAATGGAAAAAAAAGAAAAAAATTTTACTTTCCATCGGAGACGTTCGATCTTAAAACGAATTGTGTTAAGCGACCCTTACCTTTCTAGTTTGACTTTCACTAATGTTATAGCTATTAAAGATTCGAAGGATCAGAAAGAACGTGGTTTTTAAAGCATAATGATAATAATTTCGAATATTCGATATCGAGCGGTGACTCGTTAATTTCAGCGAACACAATCGATAAGTAATTGAAACATTTTATTAACTCTATCGCGTCACCGTGAATTCCGCGGAAGTATCGATTAAAACACAGATTCTACGCTTGTTGTGTTTAAACAAGCCCAAAAATCGTATTGAAACATAAATATAAAAAAACGTAAAAATTGTATGTTTAACATTCCACATTAATTTTTCGATAGAGGACAAAATATGAATTAGAATAATAAATGAATAAAGGAAAAAAATTAAAATCAAATTGGTTATTTTTCTAAATTGACGAAATTTGATTGGGCGAAATCAACTGGGACGAGTTCATTAAAACTTGACGCGGAATCGAGCGTAAAACAGCTAGCGAATCAAAAGAGGTTAAGGACCTCCCTTTTTCCCGCTCTTTTCTCGTTTCGAAGGCGACTTTTAAAGGCTAGTTTGGCCCCGGTAATCGGATTATTTTGGTGTGGCGCGTAAAACACGTTCGTTATCGGAAGAGGTTGTGAAGGGGGACACGATACGACTACACACCGCAGTGTGTTTACACGCGGGAAACGACACTACCTACTACTAGGCAGTATGTAAGTAAGTACCTACACAACCAACGAAGATAGAACGAGAACGACGCCGCCGCCGTCGACGATAGGCGGCGCTGTCGGCACCGCCAGCTTTTCACAGTTAGTCGCGCCATGCCAGAAGATCGATCAGTATGGATGGTCTCATGCTTGATATGCTATTGAGTTCGTATTATTTATGAATCACGATAACGGAATTGCATCGTTTTATTTTCTGCGAACGTGTTTAATTTATAGAAAATCTATCATGAATTAACTTTTGAAGATTTTAGAAATTGAAATTATAGAGGATCTCTAGAGATTTTATTCATTATGGATAGATTATATTATTTTAAATTTAATATATTCTATCATGATGTTATTCATGAAATTAATCATTTCACTTTTAAAATTATATAAATAAGCATTGTTGTAAAGATTGAAAAATACATATAATCGAAAATAACTTGTGAAAAAAAAATTCGATTCTGATAACTCGAAATTTTTTGATAGATTAGGTCTTAAAATATCTTACGAATCGCGATACGTACATATGTTCATTTAATTTTTTTTTTTTCGTTTCTTTGTTTCAATTTAAGATTAGATTCAATTCAAGAGATAATAAAAATGATAATTTTTTTCCTTTGTTAAAAATTTTATATAAAATGTATTATTTACACATTCATCAAAGTGACTTTTCAAAAGAGTTTTATTAATTATAAATAATATATAAATATATAACAAGCGATTATTTATTTTATAACACGATATATAAATATCACAGTTGTCCTCTAATGAAAATGGTCGTACACAAGTAAAAAGCCGTTCTTCGTGTCGCCACTCCGACTTTTCTTTTCTTTTCTTTTCTTTTCTCTTCTCTCTCCTTACTCCCTCCCTTCTCTTCGTCACTCGGCATTTCCCCTCAATCTCCTAACTCCATCAACTTTTCTAGGGATCTAACGGATAATGTATAACTTTCATTCCTAAACTATACAAGCTAACCTATACACTTCTCGCGCAGACTCGTAAGTTTTAACAAACGATAACTTTATTTCCAGTGATTGTGTGAAACATTTACATTTTTTTTTTTTCATTTTCTTTCTCGACAAAGATATTTATAAATGGAAACGAGATGTAATGAGATTATAATTACGAATATGGAATATGCAATATATAATTGTTAAAAAATTATAAAAACAATTTTACGAGAAAAAAAAACAATTGTGAGAAATAAAATATCATTCGGTCTTTATTAAGATTAAAAAAAAATATATATATATCGATTAAGAATAAAACAATAAGATATTCGATTCTGTGATGAGAGGTTAGTTTCGTCCGGCATGGACGGAAAGAAGTGAAAGTTAATTTTTAAACAGGCTGTTACAAAAGCATAATTGCATAGTTAGCCAATCAGGCGATCATTGTTTTGAACGAAATGATAGATGCCATCAAACTATCATTAAAGTTGCGATTATGTAAGCGAATAATATTGAGTATCGAAACGGTTTGCATCTTTCTTGCGAATAAACCTGTATATATATATATATATATATGTGTGTGCTACCACTGATCGCGCGTTATTAATACATATCGAAGAACGTGTGCCAACGATCATGATTTATTATCGGTCAACCACTACCATTTATGCATATTCTATCGAGATTAACTTCTTCATTGGAACGCATTTATCATTTATACGGATCATAATTATTAGAGATTTTTTTCCAATTATTTAAGAAAAATTATATTTTCATATATTTTATCGTTTATAACGTTAAACATTAAAATATTAAAATATGTTTTTTCTTTGCATGGTTATAAATATTACGAGCCGGATTTCCTCGATTCCACGAATATTATCGATTAATATTATGAAAGCATTGAAACGTAAGTTACAAATATTTCATCACGGTGGTGTTATATTATAAATCGACATTTTCTATTAGATACAAAGTGTTGCAGTAGTTCGAAAAATGACGGTATACGGTTCAATGCATCAAAGCAGAGCAATCGTTTGTCGAATGAGTGGTATACTCTCGTCTTTATTTTCAGTAGCAGCGCTGGTTATTTTTAGATAGGTTTGGTCACCTTCGAAAGCGTTCTCTCTCATCGAACACTATGTATATTCGACATATTGATATTCTAACCTTACTTCGTACTTTATACGATTGTTCAAACTTTAAACTGTGTTAATCTATATTTTTAATAAATCTATTTATTATTAATATTTATTATTAATATAACAAAAGAATGTAATTTTCAATTTCTCATGATTTGTTGTAAACTCGTATCCTATTATTTCATTTATACTTCTACGTACAATTCGAAGGAAATTATCGAGACAAAAGTCAATTTTCCCAGCGTATGTCAAAGAAATGAACCTGTTCTTTTATTAGCGAGCACTCGTGGCGGCGGCAAGCGTAACTATTAGTTAGAGTACACGAATATGACTTTCGTATCCTTTTCCCGTGACTACAATGTAGTTGGTGGTACGATCGACGGCGATGATAACAGTATTTACAGAATCTTCTTATCTTCGCAAGCTTCCGCAACGTCCGTGTTTCTTTCATTAATTTACACGCAAAATTTGTTAACCTTCTGTTTATGTTGCTCGACGCGGATTAGCAAGATTTTCTACTTCTATTTTAACCTTTACGACCAATAAGCGCCATTACGACCACATCCATTCGTCGAGCTTTCCAAATGTTTGCGATAAATGTGTTTTCGCGTTTCTTATTTTTTTTTCCTTTTTCGAAGAATAAAATTCAATAAAAATTCAAAGAAGAATTAAAAAAAAGAATTCTATTCCATTAAATTATTTCGTATCATCAACGAACGAATTATTTTCGTCTTTCTTGGCAATGTCCTTACCATCTATCGGTACATCATTAGCTATTCTTCGACATTCTATTCGTTTTAACAAATAAACTATTTCATTTTTAAACGAAATGATAATAACTTTGTCAAGTACAATATCGTATTTTTCTTCACAATTGTCCATTTCTACAAATATATATATATATTTCACGTTGTAATCTACAAGAATACTATCCATCCAACAAACATCGACTCTAGTTTCGCCATATCCAATTTACGGAGGAACGTTCGTTTATTTTCGAATGTAATGCTTTCCGATGAAATTCAAATCGGAATCTAGAAAACGCTACGAGAGAAATTCACAAGCGCCACCGTCGACCATCTTTTCAATGCGCAATTTTCGAAGAAACGTGAACACTCGACAACGCATCTGGAGTGAAATCGGCGTGTGGCGAAAAATAGCGCATTTAATTATAGGTTAAACGCGAGATTCCGCAGAGCGGTTGTTTAAATAGCTACATATTTGACGTCGGGCAACACTTTTTTCAAAATTTCGTACTTGATGAAAACATAATCTATCCATCATTTTCATCAAAGTACAAAGTATCGTTAAAATTGATAAAAATTACAAGAATTATTTATAATGATAATAAAAAAAAAATTTTTTAATCAATCCGTTTCAATGATCGAAGGTATAATTTAGATAAAGTGGAATTTAACATAAACAATTGATATTGAACAAAGAATCGCTTAAATAATTATAAATACATTAAATCTCGATTTCAAAAGCTTGTCCATTTATCGACGCGTCTTTTCCTTGTTTCTGTTTTCGATCTTATCGACTGACATCATAACTCGCGGGACAATGAAAACAATGTGGTTGGGTGAATAATCCTCCTTCGTACTCCTCTAGGCGTCTAATTGTAAGGGAGAAGTGAAGTGCGACGAAGATAGAATTCTATAGCACGGCGCAAGCGTTAAACAAGGATGGGACGACACGAATCGCGCAATCGTTTGCCGAGACATTGTTAATCATACGCATACCTGTCTACTTAGAGAATTCGAAACCAAGTATGGCGAGACCTTGCATTATCCAAATTGATAATTTTGCAGCGTTTTTTTTTTATCGCAATGATCATTTGTTATAATTATTTATTTTCGAAATATTAAGCGTATTATGATTAATTTTCAGAATCTAAAAAAATTAATTATACAAATAAAAAATCTTAAAAAAATCAATGGAAATTTTCAACTTGGAATATCTTTATTATTAATCATATTTATTCATTGTTGCAATTTTACGTTGAATCTAACGTAAAAATGTAACATATTTCTGCATTATTAATAAAAGTTTGTAGTTATGTACGATGTTGTACAATCTTGTCATAGCAAAAGATTGCTCGCAACACGTCGTTGATAGGAGCATTCAACTCGCGATAAGATAATGTTCGTGATTAATCGCCTCAAATCCAATCTGTAGAGTCATTCGAGCTTGACAATCTGCGAACTGCATGATGATCAAACATAGTTGCCTATTGAAATATATGAACGAAATATATTCAAATGGAGATATTTTATGATTGTTGAAATTGTATACTTAAAAAATAAAAATTAAAATTAAAATAATTTTTAGATTTTGTAGCATTTAATATAGCAAAAATTATATAACGATTATATCATTATAATTAGAATTATCATGTTTATAGATTATAGAATTTGTGTAATTATTGTGTAAATATCAGTTGAGAGATTAATTTGAAAATAGTTTGGTCGATTCTTTCTCGACAAAAATATAAATGTATATACAATAGGATTGTTTTCTCCCTCCTCGATTATTGTGGTCAGTGTGCTCGTGACACGTGCGCGAGTGCACGGCTGGAAGGAATACGCATGCGCACATCGTGTGATGTCATTGGACGACGAATACACTAGGTCTTGCGACACGTTTTCTCTTCAGAACTTGGAATCATGATTTTATGTTTCCTCGGTCGATTAGGATTTTTTTTTGCAAGATTAATTATTTACCTCAAACTTCTTTTCTTCACGCTATTTTGTAGTATCTTTACTTATATTACACAGTACATTATATAGATATATTACAGAGCATCTGATGTAACGTATCGTTAAAACGAAGATAAAACACGATGTAATCAATTGGTTTTAACAAAATTGGTATTTATATTAAAACATAAAGAGATCGACATTTTGAAAGCAAATGAGGTTGAACGTTGAATGAATTGTGGTTTGAATTTTAATCTTTCGTATAATGTTTGTTCGAGCTCGTGAAAGTTTAAACGATTGACTGCGTTTCTTTCTGCGGATATTATGGATAACAAAAGCATCGAAAAAAGAAAAAAATATTCAAGTAGATTGGAAAACAGAATCCAGATACGACTAGAGGGGTTAGAAGCATTGTCCACCTGTCCGTCTCCATTCCCTGCTCGGCCACAAGGCGCCTGCGTGACGTCACACGAGGAAACAGCTGGTCGTTCCTTTCCTATACACGTATATCTCCTTCTTCTTCTATCTCTTTTTTTCTTTCTCTCTTATTATATTCCTTTTCTCTCTCTCTTATTTTCGCTCTTTCTTTCGTTTCTTGCTCGAATATCTCGTCTCTCTTCTTTCTTTATGCTATGCTAACTCAGTCGAATGTCTCTCTTCTTCTTCTTGAACGTCATCTTACTCTCTCTTGAGCAATAGGGATTCCTTTCACTCGCCTTCTTACTCGCACTTGTTTGATCTTGAGACTTTTTCATTTGTTCACTCATTTACTCGTCTTGCTCGCTCATCGATTTCAAGGATCTCTCACTTACTTAGACTTCCCGCTCATTCGTCTAGTTCATCTTTCCATATATTTATACGTATTTGGCCTCTCACTGATTTATGACAAAGATGTCTCTGCTTTGCCTCATGTCCTTTCTTACCGTGATCAAATTCATATATATTGAAAAAATTCGTTTACGTTAATCAGAGATATACGATTATCGTAATATATTGACAGTTATTATATATTTATTAAACATCTTGAAATAAAAATAAAAATTATTGTCATTATTATTACTGCATTAGAAATTATTTTCTTTTTTACATATAGAATTTATTGTTACATAAAAATTTAAATACATCGAGCATACTTTCTAAAGAAAGTGATCAGTTTAACATTTAACTAGGCAACAAAGATATTTCTTTCGAGTTGAAAATTTATTCATCTTTTCTGAATCAATTTTATTTTTTTTCTATGATATTAAATTATTAAAATATTGCCTTTAATACAATTATGATTATATATACATCTTTGATATTTAAAAGATTAAATTTTATCATATTTAATTTTTTTGAAATGTATTTTTTCCAAATTAGTTGTTCCATTTACTTGATTATTCGAAAACCTTGAAAGTCGATCGGCCCGATACGCGTCTGTTGTATGTCTGCCTTATCCCGCCACTTAGTGCATACTTAGGTAGCCATGTTTAAAACTGATGCGCGCGCGTATAACCGCTACAAACGACATCGAGAGAGTGTGCGTTGAGAAACGTACCGAACAGGATTTCAGAACAGACATGAAAGTGGTATATGCTTTCTCAATGGATTTTGCGTCATATTTTTGCGTTTCTGTTTCGTATTTTTTATGAGTGTTACAATTTAGAATACATGATATTTTCAGAAAACGTAATGCTTTTCTAATCGAGGTATGTTTCCTTATCCTCCGCTACTTCGAATACAATTCGAACTATTCAGAATGCTCTTCTTTTCTCCTTTCCGATCTAGATAATAGCATTCTTTGCTTGAAAATATATTAGGTAGGTAGGTTAGTCTTTTCAGGCTTCCACGAGACCCTTCAAAATGCTTTATCTTGGCTGGCCTTGAAACTAAAATATCAATCGATAATCTCAATAGTAAAAAAAGTTTCTAGAAAGAAAAATGTATATGAAACACATTTTTTTTGTGATTATTATCAAGAAATTGTATCGCGTGATTTTTAATTCTTTATAATATTGATTTGATAAATTGTTAATCTTATTGTTAATAATTATTGATATTGATTATTGTATTTCGATGTCTTCGCAATAAGTTAATCGGTAGAAAACTGCTTCGTAGAACTGATAAAGAAACTCATTATCAGCATATATCGTTAAAAAAAGTTCGTATTAAATTGCGAATATCTTTTCTAGTCTTTGTGAAATTTTAATTCTACCGTTTATAATTTTCCATGAAAATTACTTTTTAATCATAATAGAATGTATATATATATATATTTCTTTCGAAAATGGTGAAACAAATCTCTCTATCTAAACTTTTTCTTAGGCAGAAAACAATCATTAAAATTCGAAGTGTAAAAACTATGATGCTGGTCGTTTAACTCGAAAATGTGCCACATATTATTCGTGGCGTCTTCCATCTTCGTTCAACTTTCGTGTCACTGTTCTGCTCGATGTTCTCCTGCTAGCTTCTCGTGTTAGATAAATAAAGAGAATCGCGCTGACGGTAATAGAGAAAGATACTGTGGATAGAAGAGGAAAGGAGAATCCTAGCTTCATTTTTGTCTCGCTCGTGCGGAACCCATTCCTCCTTCCTGTACCATTCGACCCATAGCATCTCCTTCTCCATTCTCCCGACCGTCTCTCTTTCCCACGTGCATACCCGAGGTTTCTCCCCTCCGACTATTGCACACGGGGTGTCTCAAAAATGTCTCTCGCCCTTGAAATCTTTCTATCATTTTCCTCGTAGAAAATGAAATTTATATGTTTCTAGTTTATGAAAAATTTTCTTTTCGTTTCAATTTTATAATTATTTACAAATAAAGAATTTGAAAAAAAAATTTTATAAACAAAAAGATAAATATATAATATTATAATATGTATATATATATATATAAAATTTTTCACTACATTTATAAAGCATATTTATCGTTAATAATTTAATTACGTTTTTAGTTATTAATACGTTTTTAGTTTACCGATGAAAAATTTTCTTTTCGTTTCAATTTTATAATTATTTACAAGTAAAGAATTTGAAAAAAAAATTTTATAAACAAAAAAATAAATATATAATATTATAATATGTATATATATATATATAAAATTTTTCACTACATTCATAAAGCATACTTATCGTTAATAATAATTTAATTTCGAATGCATATGAAAAAAAAAAAAATGAATTTTACGATCGATTTGTTAAAAATAAAAAATAGAAAGGATATTTGAAAGGTTTGAAAACAATTGCTATCTTTGGAACTCCCTATTTCCCAGGCGCCTCTTGTACACCGAGTAAAAGAAAGACGCGTGTGTGCACGTACACACTTATACCCTTTTGCATCGAATCCACGTCGTCGTTGACGTCCTCATCGAGAATGCAACCATCTCGTTTCTTTCGAACCACAACCACGTTAAAACTACAGTTAATTCTCCCGATAGGCATATGGCTCTGTCGAACATTGTCTGTATAACATAAACGTACATGATGATTCTCTTTTTATAAAAGATTATTGCTGCCTAAGTGATTTTTAATTCGTGATACAGTGATTCTCAAATTTTTGTTTTTCATCGAAAAACAAAAATATTACATGTTTACTCGAAACGTGTAAATATGTAATTAATTATAATAATAGTTAAAGAACACAATAATAGTTAAGTTATATTTTTTTTATTTGATCCGAACTGAGAAGTAACGTTTATCGAATAATTTCCAGAAAATAATTAAACAATACTGTTACTACAATAATCAGAATAAGAGATATATACTGTAAGCGTAATAAAATATTTTTCTCTTCAGAACAGATTACAAAACATCAATTTGCATCTGTATTCGTACAAATTCCATTTTAAGGTCGACTTGCAATTGCGATCACTTCAATTTTCTACTATCTGTTTTAACCAAATCACGTCCCGGGAGTTGTTCGACTAACTTCGTCGCGCCGCACGCACACAGGCATATTTATTCGCGCATGCGCATATTCGTTAACTTGCAGAATTATTGGTGTAGATAAAAACCGTACGGTTAAATCGAAGAAGAAGTCGAGAATAATGCTTAAACGAACGAAGATTATTTATCTTATACTCTCTCAACGTAAAATTCTAAATATTAAAATTGATCAAATGTTTTTAATATCTTTATCAAGACCATTATATAAGAAAGAAATTCATAATACGTGCGACTAGTAACGAGTACGTTGTAGCGCTAAAGTCGACTGAAATGAAATCCGAGTCGGAGTGGGGAGATTGGTTTGTCAGTTCGCGTGCCAGAAAGACATACGTAAAGCAAGTTGTGACGCAGTCAGATGGGCCTCACCCGTGTCGCAAAACGCAGCCGAGACACGATACATTCTTGCAATCTACATACGCCAAACTGTCAGATTAATTGAATAAAATTATTAAACGGTTTCTAAATCCATTTTCGTCCATTTTTCCAACAACAATTCTTACGAGAAAATTTTATTTATTATTTTAATAAAATAAAATATGTACGAATATGTCCGAACGAAAGGTCAAATTTTTTTATTAACTCAATAAAGATAATCGATCGGAATATGAATAACTGAGCGCTTTTTGACGATTCAACCGATTGAAGCGTAATTGAAATTGGAAAGTAGATGAATATTTGTTTGTCCAGAGTTTCTATCGGGGTGGGGGCAATGGCGACCATTCGAAATCGTGCGTTCAGAGTGGCTCTTTTTGATCTTACGCAGTCGGGACACAAAGACAACCCCTTTTAAGCGGCGTACGGATTTTTCTCTAGTCGGGGTGTGCCGATCTCAATGTCGGCCTACAATAGAAGGGTGCAGAATTACTTACGTTCGATAATGGCTCCCTTTAGGATTGATCACGCGAATACGTTTTATTTCTCAACCCTATTATTATTATTATTACAAATTATTTTTATTTTAATTTATTATTAATTTTTAATTTTTTTATTTTAATTTTTTTATTAATTTTTAATGCTGATACGTCAAATTTTTTTTTCTTCTCTCACAAATAATTTATAAAATTTATACATATAAATAATACGAAATAAAATTTAAAAAAATAGCGAACAAACGTTAAGACCATTATAGCATCATGAATTTATTGATTTTTTTTTTTTTTGTAGAAAGAGGTTTGTATACAAAAATTCCTTCACACGTGCTTGGTCAAAACTCTGACTAATTTAACCGACTTAAATCCTTCTATTCCACGCGTGTGTGCGTTTAATCCATCATCCGTGAATTTATATTTTGGAAGATGAAATTTTTTTTTTTAAATAAAACGAACGTGGAAAAAAAAAGAAGGAGAGAGAGAGGAATTTTTGTAAATAAATAAAGAGACGAAAATAGTGGAATATCATTGTCCATTCGGTTTCTATTATAAGTAGACGCCCCTTTCGACGACCCTCGAAACCCACGAGCCCCTTCGCAGTGAAAATGAATATGCTCGATTTAATGCGAACAGTGGCTCGTCTAAAAGCGAAATTAACGAAAGAGAGGCTTAATCTCGAGTAACAATATCGAAAAAGTGTATATATATATACACGTACACGTGGATGATCGAAAAATATATTTTACGAATTTTCCAAATACCGAAAATAGCTGGCTACTTATTTCTGGAAAGATTAGACGGGACCGAGAGGAAACTGGAAACCGACGAGATGTTCGTTTACAGAGAAACGAGAAGTTTGTCAATGCGCCCAATTTAGACCGTAAATTAAAGCATCCATCATATCCACGCTGAATATTTCCGTTAAAGACGTTTCATTTCAACAACAAAGAGTGGATTGGATAAGGTTTTTAATCATCCGAAGGAACTTTTAATCTACAACGAATAAAAATTATAATGATAAAATTTAATCATCAAACGTATTCCGTTATTATTAAAGTGTCAAGAAAAATAAATCCTTAAATGTATTATAAATGCGAGGTATTTGTTATTTACAAGTAAGAAAATTTGTGAAAGTATTTAAGACGAGGATGTCGTGATAAAATTTCCATCTTGATTTATGACACTCGAGATTAGGTTAATTTCTGATGGAAAATTATCGTCCCGTTTAATTCTTTTCCATGAAGAAATTTCTCGAATCACGTCGAAAACAATCTTCTTATTCCTCGTGTATGAATCAATAATCTTTATTATAATATCTATTGCTACAAGAAAAAACAAAAATTTTGAAATAACACTCTTAACCTAACCTAATTTAATATATATATTTCGCCTGTATAAAATAAAATAAAATAAAAAAAAGAAAATAACGTTTCAAAAATGAAGTTTAAAATACATTTTAAAAAGAAAATTGATGAATTCGAAATATAATATGTCGCACCGGGCGACCTAAACGTAGAAACGAATGGAAGTTACGCGACAGAAACATGCTGAATCCCGTGACCGGCAGAAATAAGAGCAGGAAAATTCTCGAGGGAGGCGAGGGAGGCCGCACGACCCACTTACGTTGTTGATAGACAATAAAATGCGGCATCAATGCGGCAGCTTGCTCTCTCGAAGGCTAATCGGTAATTAAAACTCGATTACCGTCCATGTTTCCGCGGAATATCGATAAAATCCTCTCCGTTATTTTCTATTTTCTTAAATCGTCCGTATGAATTTTTTCCCAACTTTTCGACCATGATATTTCTTTTATCTCTTTTCAAAATTCCCTATCTTGAATTAATTGCTTTATGAATTATTCAAATAATTTATCATAATTTGTGATAAAACTTGTTGAATTAATATCGTTTGTATTTCAATTCTTCTAATATTTACATCTATGATGTTTTTAATACGACGATATTATGACGATAGGTCGATAGTCTAGCCTATAAATATTAATAAATTTATATAATAAAATATACAATGATGTAAATAATAAAAAGAAACGGAAGCACTTTAAGGGAGAACGAACACCGCGTTTTCAACGACTTTGCTTATATTTGAGAAATCAGGTCGCACGAGGAATTAGACAACGCGATCGCAATAGACGAGTTCGACTCACTGGTGTCCGTGTATAAGTATACACGCGTGTCTTTCTCAATGCCAAGCCACGTCACAATTCATTTCCCAACCGGTGTACTGCCCGACATTCTTATCCTACCTGACAATCCCCACTTTGTCCTCTACGTTCACGCTGCAGCATGTGTACAGTTAGACTTCTCCACTGCTTTTCCAACCTCGCTCATTTCCGATTCCTTCATATTTTTTGATCGCGCACCTCGTTTTACTATATATTTTCGGATAAACAATTATGGATTGATTCGATTTAAAATAACGATTTAAGAATTATTATAATAAATGTTTGTTAGTTTATTTTGGTAGTTGTTTAAAACGATTCCGAACAACGTAATCGCCAGAATTAATTTCGTATTACGTAATTCACAGATATTCAAACACTAATCGGTTAGAAGTAGCGAGTTGATCGCTTGGCGCAAGGTCTCGTGACTCGGCAATTTTCGTGACAGATCGTAAGAGTTCGACAAAACGGCGCGTGACGGATCTAATGTAAGACGCGTATTACGTCGCGTATTAAAAATCGATATATCGAAAATTATGAATGTATCGATATGTACATATATACATTAAAAATACACAATCGACAATCAAGATTCAACAAAATTAACAATTGGGTATAAATCCATTGATAAACAAATAAACAAATTTTTATATCGTTGATAAAAAAAAAAAGAATACTTATGAGGGAAAGATTTGTAATTGCATTTCTCATCAAGCTTTTTTATATATTATTTATTATATACGATTCACAGTTAATAAACTTTAACCGAATATAGTCCTGCATTGAATTTATGTAAAATTAAACAAACTCGAGAGAGGTTAGGACGACCAATCAATGTGTACTTACATTCCATGACAGAAAATGTAAAAGTTAACGTTGCCCCATCGAACCTACAGACTTTCACTCTCAGCAAAAATATCCCTACTGCTTGGTGTGTTTCTCCGAAACAGCCGTAACGTAATACAATCCCATTAAATTCCGATCATCTTCGACTTGGTTGACTTTTATAACGCAATCGAATCCGACACCTTTCTTAATTATATCTCGATCAACTTCCTCGAATTCGAACAACGATAATTTTATATATATATATATATATATAAATAATTATAATTATTTACAATTTGTAAATAAATTTGAGATTAATTAAAAAATAAATCATAACGAGTACTTGCAATCTCAATAATAAATAGATAATTATAATTGAAATACACGAATGCAAAAATATTAGTGTGAAAAGATCGGTCGGTTATGAATATCTAGAGACAAAGTTGACGCGATACGGCACTGGCCCAAAGAAAGTCGTTTCCCCAAGAGTCGTGTGAAACCGTTTGTCTGTGCCCGTCAGCTGTGTATATCGCGGTTCTCTGACCTAGAAACCCACTTTCTTACCGAATTAAAAGCGACATCGAATGTACTGTAGATTCGGCTAGATACCGACGGTCAAATACATAGATACCTGCCATAACCAACTGGAAAATAAACTTCTTTTTCTCTGCAACCAATCATGCCGTTTCTTCTTTACGAGCAGCCTCGTTTCTATCCTAACATTTTTCTACCTCTTTAATAAATATATACTCGATACTTAACTATAGGAAATTTGTTGAAGAAATTATAGAAAAATTTAAACGATTATTATTATTATTATTATTATTATTATATTTAGATAATTAAAATTAAAGAAGAGGAAAAAATATACGATAAAACAAGTAGGTTATGTATGATTAAGATGGGAAGGGACCAGTAAGAAGATAATAAACATAATACTGCGTGCGCGCAGCTTTCTTAACCTCATGACATTTTCAACTAAGCGGCTCGATGCGACGCGCGCAAAATCGAAAGTTTGTTTTCTTTTTTCGTGTTTTTGATAATTCGATATTTGAAACGTAGATGATCGAATAATAATAAGAAGGGAATACGAGAACGGAGAAGGCAGAAGATATGGAACAAACGAGGTTAAATAGTAGACACGCACAGAGAAGAGCGGAAGTACGCGGCCCCGATCTACTAAGCACACTCATTTCCGAGCTTACACTTGTACGCGTCATAGCAACGTTTTAATTTTTTATCGTCCACCTATCGTATCGATTAAATCTTTAGATTTGGATGATAATTTTTGTATTTTGTAAATAATATTTTAGAAACGTAAAAAAATCATTTCATTGCGAAATAATTTTTTCAAATTTTGAATTTAATTTTTTTAATCGGATAATAAAAAATTTACGTAATAATTAGTCAAAATAGAAAAATATTTCTGCTAATACTTGAATCGATTAGAATAAAGGCAAGAAAATGTTAAAAAAGGGAAATAATGGTGATGACCTTGACTTCTTTCGATTGTTGTTCTAAGAGGAGCGTGGGCGCGGTGGTTGTCAACGAGGGTATGAGAATACGTGAAGGGTGGCGGTAACACGGCATATCGGTGTCTCCATTGAAATAGCTTTCAGGCCGGATTTAAATAATCCTTGCTCCGGGAAATCCTCTTTGCGTCAATTCTTGTATCCTTTGTATAATAGCGAACAGATCTTTTTTAACCGAGTCTTCTGATCGATAACCAATATGTCTGATCTATATATCCGAAAATCGTAACAACACTCTCGATTTCCAACTTTTCAATCGGATAAACCGAAATTTTAAATTTTCTTTTAATTAATTTAGAAAATAATAGTTTTTTTTACACATTTAAAATTTATAATAACTTTTTCTTTTTTTTTTCTTCTTTTTAATTTATAATAATGTATTCTTTGTTTATAACTTGTAAAAAAACATAAATAATAGTAATTAAAAAATTTTTTTTCACATATAAATACCAATTGGTTCAAAGTCAATTTTTTAATTGGATATATATATATTACATTAATTGCTAGTAACATATAAACATGTTTTCGTAATTCTATAAAAATCCTTTGATTATTTGATCACATTTAGACATCATTGATTCAAATAGTAATTTTTATTTAAAAAAAAATTAAATTCAATGAATTATTAAAATTTTAAATTCTCGAATTATTTATGGATTATCTGTATTTTTTCACACATCTTTCGTAATAAAAACAAATCAACGATAACAATTTTGATAAGTGGAAAGACAAGAAAATAAAAAAATAAAAATATCTTTTTCTTATCTCTTTGCGTTCAAAGTTTACCTTCGCATTATGTGCAAAACAAAATAAAATAAATAAACAAGATATAATTAACGAAAGATGATACAGTTTCGAAGATAAGAATGACATCATTTCACGGACCTTGTCCGTGAATCCGAACGAAACCGGGCTCCTGACCTCATCCTACGCACCTGCCGGTGGCCCACAACCGATGGAGACTGCGATCATCTCCGAAGTTTTACGACGACACACGAGGGCGCAATCGATACCGCGGAGGGGGATCCGTCTCGCCGCACAGTTACGGTATCTGTCGTACTCCGCCACGAAAATTAAAGATCCGTTTGTGTTACGTGCACAAAAAGATGTTGCCCGTAACAAGAATACAAGAATTCTTCTTAAATATTGTAAGTATCTAATTTTAGAAGAATTTCAAAGATTGTTCGAAAAACCAATTTTATTTTTTCATAACGGAATTGACGTTCACAAATAAAAGAATAATTCTTAGTCAAATATAATGTTTGGTATATATTCTTAAGAGACTGATAATTAATTATATAATTAAGAAAGTGTATTTATTCTTTTAAATTCGTTCTCATCGTCACTTATATTCTGTATCTGAATTTATTATCAATTTTGATTTCTACTCTTAATCGAATGTTAATAAAATATGTATGTAAAAATAAAATAAAAAAAAAAATTCGAGATAACGTAATACAGCTGCGTTCTTTTCTCTAATTTCTCAACAAGGTAGTTTCCTTTTGCTTAAAAAGACCGCGGTGCTGCCGCGATGATCAAAAGGGGGAGAGAAGACGAGGACAAAAAGGAGAACGAAACACAGCATCATAGGGGAGAGAGTCAAAGAATTTTACTGGCGGCTTGCGCGCGCGCGTGCGCGCGCGTACACATACATACATACAGAGTTGATGCTGGTTTGTTTTTCACCTCGCATTGTGCGCATCGTTCGTTACGTCTGGCAATTATCTGGCCGCAAGCTCGTACTGCTTTTAATATTTTTAATCCGCGAAACTTGAAGCTGAACCACGCAAAGTAACTTTACTGTAATTTTATTTATTTATTTATTTATTTTTTCTAACGTAAGAGGAAATTTTCCGTAATAAAATTTTATTTCAAAATCTCGATACATTTCATCGAATGTGAAATGATCAGCAAATGAAAAATTAATTTATTTTTATATCTATTTCCGAAAAAATTTTTGCTTTTCTTAATTGTACGATTATTGGAATGGTTTTAATATTTTGGACGGTTTTGGAACAACGGTCGAAATGATTCGAGATGTTATGTGACACCGTTGAAAGCAATTTGTGGCATTCGCAAGGACTACAAGGCAAAGGACGGAATTTCAAGACGCCTCCTGCCAGTAGTAAATCCGATCGATCAGTCCGCTCTGTTTAGTCTCCAACAACGCTGAAATCTCCTCGACACTGTTCACTGATGGATTCAACTGATCATAGTTCGCGATAACCAGCATTCTCGACTCTTTTAAACGACTTCAAAAAGTAAAAGTTGAAAAGAAATGAATATTTCGAACTTTCGTAAAATGTTGACATTTTCGATATAACGATAATCTAATTATATATTTAAATTTATAAAAATTTGCATTAAATTTAACGTTTGATCGATAAAAAAAATTCCGATCGAAATGGATTCTTTCCGTATGAGTAATAAGGCACTAAAAATGGGCTCATTTCGAGTGAAATTTTCCAGAGATACAAATGGAAAAAGATGGACGAGTAGGAAGCAAGAAAACGGATCAAGCGAAGGAAAGAGTAAAAGAAGGTTAGAACGGTAATATAATATGTGAGCATATATACTCGTACACGCGTATAGAAAGCATCGTTACTCGATTTCATCCAATTTCGTTTCAATTGCGTTCCAACTACAACTTTTACAAATATTAGACCGATATACGTTATATTATTATTCGTTAAATTTTAAAATTTCAGACAAACAATGAAAGATTTGTATACGCGATTCGAATATTTCAATCATCGTATCGAAAGTAGATAATATACCTAAAGCGAACATTTGCTAAGAGAACCCTCTAGCGGATGGGGATGACAAAGTATTTTACGCAATCGACTTTATCGGTAGATCGTGGCGTAACTACGTTACATATTAACCTTCTTCTCGAAAACGGGCTAACCCATTGCATTTCGTCCATTACACGTCAGTCGGATATCTCTAACTTTCTGTTAAACTTTCTACCTCATATCGATTCAAAAGAATAATTTATAAAACCTACATCTTTATAAAGAAAATTGATCAATTTTATTTAAAAGATTTCTAGAAATTCAACACGCATAAATTTATCTATTCGATAATTTGAGAATTTATAAATACAATATTGTTTTCTTCAATTATATAAATATAAAGAAGGTGTATTACCAAGTGTAATAGAATCAAATGAAAGTTGCGGTCTGAGCGATATATCGTATCGTCATTGTGGTGGAATGATGTTGAGCGATCGATATTACACGCGCTCTTCCTAGGTCCAATAATAATTCGGTGTTTTACGATGTTGATCGACCGTCGACATAATTACGCGGCCGAGCTAGCAGCGTTACGTGTACCTGACGCCCAATTAATGCAGCGGCATTGGCGAATTATCGGCCATCGCACTTTTTCCTTATTCCCTTCCTTCTGATTTATCGACTCGCCCAACCACTAAGAAAACAAAAACATCGTTCTTTTAACGTTTTCGGATCGAAATTAATTTCAAAATTTTCGAGGAAAAAATCGATAGAATTTTTCTATTCTCGAATTTTCTTTTCTAAATTCGACTGTTGCTTGAAAAATATAATAAAAAGAGAAAGTTAAGAAATTTCAACCAGAATTGGAATACGTATATATGAAAGCAAAGCGATTCGCGTAGGCAATCGGTCGTTGCGATTGATTAGCCAGGAGAAGCGGGATGCACACAAACGTTGCACAGCACGCACGTGAACGCATGTAAACGCCCTGCCAATGTAAATGTAATTATGGATTCGCTTTGATGTCGTAAAACGCTCGCTGTCGATAAAATTACGTGTCTTATTAGCTCCATACCCAGTTAATACATTTAATATACAAGTTTATGCTACGTTCTAAGATGGCTTCCTATATCGATCATAGCCGAGAGAAGGACACGAAATAACGAAACTGTCTCCTTTCCTTTCGTTTATTCTTTTCTATTATAAATATTGAAAAAATTTTTATATTTCACAACTTTAAATATCTATTGAAAATTTTTTTTATCGTTAAATATGTAAAATAATAATTGCAAAAATTATACAATAACCTCAATATTCTCTCTCTTGCTTTTTCTCAAAATTATATCTCTGATTGATTAACTGATTTTTCATATGATTTAAATAAAACTGTTAACTCGATAAATAATCCTATTTCTATTTATCGATTAATTTATCCGTATAAAAATAAAAAAGGCAAAAGATATTATAACATTGTTAAAATTCGACTTTCAACACATCTCCATTCAAAACATATTTGCCATAATTCAAATAAATTATCGTCTCTTATTTATAATTTTTAAATCGATAATTCGGATAAATTTTTTTTTTATACTCGAAAATTTTGAAATTCAAATATTTCGAAAAAGTAAATGAATTTAACAATTCGAATAATTTTATTAAAGACGTTGAAAAATTATAAATAAATTTTATATCTATTAAAAATTTTTTTTATCGTTAAATATGTAAATATGCAATAATTACAAAAATTATACAATAACCTCAATATTCCCTCTCTTGCTTTTTCTCAAAATTATATCTCTGATTGATTAACTGATTTTTCATATGATTTAAATAAAACTGTTAACTCGATAAATAATCCTATTTCTATTTATCGATTAATTTATCCGTATAAAAATAAAAAGATATTATAACATTGTTAAATTCGACTTTCAACACATCTCCATTCAAAACATATCTGCCATAATTCAAATAAATTATCGTCTCTTATTTATAATTTTTAAATCGATAATTCGGATAAATTTTTTTTTTTATACTCGAAAATTTTGAAATTCAAATATTTCGAAAAAGTAAATGAATTTTACAATTCGAATAATTTTATTAAAGACGTTGAAAAATTATAAATAAATTTTATATCTATTAAAAATTTTTTTTATCGTTAAATATGTAAAATAATAATTACAAAAATTATACAATAACCTCAATATTCCCTCTCTTGCTTTTTCTCAAAATTATATCTCTGATTGATTAATTGATTTTTCACATGATTTAAATAAAACTGTTAACTCGATAAATAATCCTATTTCTATTTATCGATTAATTTATCCGTATAAAAATAAAAAGATATTATAACATTGTTAAATTCGACTTTCAACACATCTCCATTCAAAACATATCTGCCATAATTCATATAAATTATCGTCTCTTATTTATAATTTTTAAATCGATAATTCGGATAAATTTTTTTTTTATACTCGAAAATTTTGAAATTCAAATATTTCGAAAAAGTAAATGAATTTAACAATTCGAATAATTTTATTAAAGACGTTGAAAAATTATAAATAAATTTTAATTAAAAAAATATATCCGAATAATTAAATTTTTATTTAATTATTACACGATTAAATTAAATTTAATAATTAATATTAAATTAATAATTGAAATTAAAAAATCGTTTTAAAAAATTGTTCGTATCGTTGTAACGATTAGGCAAAGCAAGCAGAGTCGTGGTTCCGGTAGATCGGCGATCCCAAGGTCAACGAGGCGATAACTGTCGGTGCGCGCGACGGGTTATCTTTCTTAGATCGACACGTCGGGAACGAGCGGAGAACGAGTCGAGAACGCGTCGAGAGGATGGACAGCGTTTATTATGCGGGTGTTATGCGCGTGTACACAGTGAGGCGGAGTTGGAAATCAATAACCCGTGTTATAAGGTATTTGGCCATGCCGAGGATATCGATTATGTAGCATGCTCGACGCACACAAAACCTGTTCCAAGATTGTAATATAAAAACGTGCAAGTCGGATTTTAAAATAGAAATTTGGAAAAAAGGGATATCTTTATAATTCTATTCTGTATAATAATTCGAAATTTTCATCGTTACACATCTTTCGAATAAATGTTGAATTTCCAGATTATATATATATATAAAAAAGAAAAACCAATTACGTGTACTTTGTTAAAGGAATGAATACGAATGTTCGGCAGGAAGAATTTGAAACGGTCTTTGTTTGATAATTTACCATGGTTTCACAATTACGAAGGCGATAGAATAATGATAAAGCTCGAAGAAGTGTATTGCGCGTGTTCCTCGCGATGGAAACAGCCTTGTGTCTCCACTTTCCATTGCGTCATGGAAGGATGAGACCTTCACCGTGCCTTGCGACATTTCCAATTCTGTTTTTTTTTTACATCAACAATATCTAATTCCATTACACGAGACTGTTTGTTAAAGAAACGATAATAAAATTATTTACAAATTATTGTATTAATTGGATTAATTCTATATCGATATATTTGAACTTACACGATATAAATTTTGTTGCATATTAACCGATAAGAGGATAAATAAAACATGACTTGAGAATGAGAAGATGTAATTCAAGTCGGTCCGTAATCGAACGCGATCGGTCGTGATTACCATTAATTACGAATAATAAATTGCGAGGTCGTTCACGATCGTCGTGCCGCAATCGATACGCGTCTCGCGAGAGTTCAACACGTAAACACTCGTCAATTTGAAACCGTGCTCGCTTCGAATAAGACCGATAACTCGAACGTTCGACTTATCTATTTCATGGAAAAAAAGAAGGAAAGAGATATAAAAATGAAACTACCTGCGCGAACTAAAAACGTGAAATAACGATAATCGACGTCAAAAAAATTTCAAGGAATCCGAATTGAAAAATATTTTCTCATTGACGTCTCTATCGTCAAGGATCCAACCTTGAATCGTTAAAATCGGAAATTCTCCGTTTTATTCCCGACCGATGAAACGATTTTCACGCGAAATTAAATCGTTGTATGGAAAGATATAACGTCGAGCGATAAAAATAGAATACACAGTGAATACATAATAATACGAATGTGTAATAATTTTCTTGAAAGTAATTTTTTAACAAACACAAGAGAAGAACATCTTTCTAAGAAAGAGAAACGTCCAAACTCGAAGGCCATTGGTACACGAGCGCGAGCTTGCTTTTACGCAAATCGATTTCAATGTCATCGACATTCTTAATATGGACGCGTCCATTTCGTATTCTCATAGGAGAAAGACTCGGGCGAAAGATTCGAACGCGCCGAATTCGGAGCCTTGGGAAAGGTCAGCGTTCGGAGGGCCTCGGGAAACTTCGGCAGACCTCGGTAAAACACCGTACGTATCTCCAAACGACTATTATCCATATACGCGTACACGTACACTAAACTAAACAACTTTTTACGATTCGATTTCACATTTGATATTTTATTTTAACTTTATATTATTATATATTTTCGATTGATAATCATAAAATAACATTAACTTAGGAATAATAAGTAAAATTATAGCAGTCGAAACGGCGATATTGAAAACGATAAAAAGTGAAGTTTAAGGAAGGAAAAGAAGCGTGGTAAAGGAGAGGCGACGAAATGTGAAAAGTACCGTTGCGTGGGGAGCAGAATGGCGCGGTTTTACAGCAGGATAAGGAATTCTATGCTGGCGAATATTCAACGCGAATCACGCTTCCGGGAGTATCGAGCTTGCACCTGGACCAGTTTTCTGCCGCAGTGCTGCCGTGTCGAAGCTGGCTCTGCTTTCTCTCTCTCTCTCTCTCTCTCTCGACGCCTCTTCTATCCGTTATTCTCCTCCATCCGCTCTTTCCACTATACTTTCCAGCTTCTCTTGCTTCGCAACTCTTTCTCGTGCGCGCGCTCTCTCTCTCTCTCTCGCTCTCTCTCGCTCTCGCTCTCGCTCTCGCTCTCTCTGCATCTCTTCCCCTATGCGTTTGCATTTTTTTCATCAAAACGTTTTGGTCGACAGACGAGTGTAGTTTCATCGATGAAACGGATGCATTTTAAATCTTGCCGCACGATGAAAATTCAACGCCGCCAATGGTATAAACAGTAACTGACCGAAAGATTCGTCCCTTTGTTATTGGAAGCGCGATGTTCGAAAAAATTATTAACTCGTTAATCGAAACATTTCTTTTCGCGAATATTGAAGAAATATTGTTTTTTTCAAAAGATTAAAATTGAAAAAAGAAAATTAAATTAAATTTCTCTTTTATAACGATCCTAATTTACTGTTTACTTTCGTTCCAAATATTTTTGATTCAAGTGAACAATGCACGAATAGAAGAAAGAAAAGTGAACGATAAATATAATTGAGCAAGAATTTTATAAATTAAGAAATATTGTTTTTTTCAAAAGATTAAAATTGAAAAAAGAAAATTAAATTAAATTTCTCTTTTATAATGATCCTAATTTGTTTACTTTCGTTCCAAATATTTTTGATTCAAGTGAACAATGCACGAATAGAAGAAAGAAAAGTGAACGAACTCCCCCCCCCCCCTCGAAGGTCTTTGATGAACATGGCAACGTGTCCCTGAGCCGGTAATTAGGCCAATGCCTTTGCGAATCGATGACCCGTCCAATCATTCTTATTTATTTACAATTGGCCACATTTGTTAATGTTTATCAAAAAATTCTAAAAAATTAAACGATTTGCAAATTTAAATAGTTCGAATAAAAATTCGTTATGTTAAATTTAATTTTTCGACGAGTATTCAAATATTGTAAAAATTACAAAAAATATTGCAAAAAAAAAAAATTTGAATATATGAAATATGAATTTGGAAAGAAAAGTGCCGAATTCATGCGCATTATCCAGGAGAAAAGTTTCGCATAGTTGGGGAGAGGCGTGTATGGTAGGGACGAATTTCTCGATCCCTTTGCTTGATGAGAAGCTTTAGCTGTAGGGGACCCCTTTAGATATTCATGAAAATGGAGTTTCCTCTCGCGCGCCGGCGAGATACAACCGTGAAAATTCAGGCGACAGGTTGCTGCCCCTCCACTCTCGCGAAATTACCGCAACGAATCTATCCATTCTTAAAATTTTCCCCACCGAATCGTTTAACTTGGTAAAAAATAAATAAATTACAAAAATTATTTGGGTCGAAATATACAAATTAATTAATTTCGAAGAAAATGAAAGAACAAGTCGATTGTACTTCGTTTTCAAAACGAAGCAATTGTCGTTTAATTATAAGAAATTATACGTTGAACAAGTGTGAAATAAAAATTTCGATCGAGAAACGTTCCAGAATCATTTTCTTACCGACCGTTCAATCGCTGTCATTGTATTCAATGTTTAAAAACAATGAGCGTCATAGACAGATATCGTTTTACCGTAACTCATTCTACATAGTCATATATATATATATATTGCGCGGGAATAAATACGAAATAAATGGACGCAATCATCACGATACGTTGAAATTGCATGTTAAAAGTTTAAAGCAGTGACAATTTGTCGACAACGATTTGCAGCGTTGGTTGCAAAAATACGCGTCTAATAGAATGGCCAGGTGAGGCTGGCATTGCCAAACACGATATTGCTCCCGCAAACATTTATGCGCTGTGAAACAGGTGCGAGTCGTGGTTCTCTCGTGGCACAACGATACGTGCCGGTCGATGTGCCGTACGCCGGATAATAGACAAGTGCTTTGAAAATATTACCAGCGAGACAACACCGACAAACGAATTCTAAATAAATAATTGCCCCGTTCAAATTTATTCTTCGATCGTCCTTGCATTGATGATTTACTTACAAGAAATAAAAAATTATACTTTGAAAATTTTTTCGCTTAAATCTGTATCATCCGTCGATAATAAAATTTTTAGTTATTTAAATTATAATCGATAATACTTTTTTCAAAAAATTTTAAAAATAAAGATTAAAAGTTTTCGAAAATAATAGACAAAAGTATCGTATGTATATTAAATAAAGTTTCGCACTGTGTGTTTTCGTAGGCCGACGTAACTGCGAATCTCAATTTTCCGGAACAAATTTAAAAGTCAATTAACCGGACTATCCTGTACGATGTGTTCAAAGCGCACCAGGAATATTTGTAACTAGTTTCCCGGCGCAATACGCGATTAATTTCTTATAGGGATAAACGCGATAAACCTTTGAATTTCGATCGTATTTCGCTTGATAATCGATACCTCGTTTTTCGTCCATATTTATTTATCCGAACGCTTCTTTCTTAACAATTTGTATAATTGTTTTTCGTTTATCACTGAACGATATAATTTTCGAATAGATTACATTAAATCGTGTCGTGTAATACGCTCACGCTCCCTCCTTTCACTTTTCTTTCCTTTCAACTTTCTTCCACTGTATTAATTATGTATATCGTGTCTAATACGTTTAAACTTATATACATGCACTTGCAGGAATATCGTTCAAAGCATATTATATATATATAAAAGTTAAAATACGAGTTAAATTGGACAGTTTATATATATCGAGTTGGTTACCTGGTATATTTGTCGATGTAACACGAAATTCACGTCTGCGCCGTTACTTTTCCTCGGTGGGTATTAAGAAATCACAATGAAACCCGTGAACGCGATGCCAGACGTTCGTGCGGCCAGTAAAAGGAACAAGAAAG